>NC_081175.1:10719637-11056303 GCF_012432095.1 Onychostoma macrolepis
ATTTCAAGGTTTGGGCCTTAGGGAATCTTTCTAAATTCTCTCTGTAAGTCTGTATCTTGGTTATAACGACCCAAAGCAATGATCGCTGCTAAAAAACTTTTTCAGACACAATCTCTTGGGACGGCCACTTTTTGAGGTATGATCGCTTTAGAATTCGCTTGGCTTTACACCGAGGGCCTTAATGCTGATCCTAAAACCACATTTTAAATTATCTGGTCAGCTGCCAGCAGAGTCATTTTTACCAAATACACGTCCATGCCTGGGCCTGCCTATCTCAAGGAGGTCTATAATTCCTAATTTCATCAGGTTTTGTGACTCTAATGATACAGTGAGCTCCATCTGCTTCTTCGGCCCTATACTATTAAGAAAAAAAATTTACTCATACTACTATTAGGCCTATCAGTCTGATAGGTTTAGTGGATATGCTACAGAACCACCAATACTCTGATCAGCAGTCCTATGATGTTTTAACCAATAGCAAAGTTAATTAAAGGCCAATTTCAACTACAGTAAATGCAACTGATTCACTAAGTTAATACTTCTTTGAGCAATATAAGGTAATAATTCAAGTCTCACTTAATTAAACGTGGTGTAAGCAAATTTTAATAAATAGTATGCAAAAAAAAAAGTACTTCTTGAAAGGTATCATTGAAATATCACACTAAGACCACCCTTGCCTCTCTAAACAAAATAAAAGTGGACGTGGGCCACAGTCAGATTAACCAATCAGAAGCGGCTTTTATCCTGTCAGTCATTTTGCACATTCTCAGCAGGCAGTCCATATATGAGATTTGGAAGTGATATATTAACTTGGAGCATTCTGTAAGAAATATTTGCAATTTCCTTTCTATCGACAGCAGTATACACAGCCAAACATTCTAAAAGGAATAGAAAGAGGAAAATAGGGAGACCAAAGAGCGACAGAACAAAAAAAAAAAAAAAGTAAAATGAGAGTAAACACTGGCAAAGCATTTGATCACTGGAGGGACCCGAGAGTTTCAAAGTTTATAAAAATGGATGCCAAGCTCGCTTTACTTCAGTTTGACAGGTAAAAATAGCAAAGGGCAGAAAGGTGTTACATGTTAGTTCCTGTTTGCCCTTATTTGGTTTGTTTCCTGTTCTCATTAGTTTATCATCTTTGTGTTCCCCTGTTATCATTTTACTCCCTCATTAGTCCTCATTAGTTTAGTACTTATAGTCCCTTGTTTTGTTAGTTCTATGTCCTGTCTTAATGTAATATTGTTTTGGAAATGTTGTTTCAATCTTGCTCTCTGCTATTAAACACTATTTCCTTGGATTTCCGCGTCGTGTGTCTTTGGAAGAAGCACGTACCGTTACAAAGGTCATGTCTGGTTCTGGTGGAAGTTTGTTATTTACAGTTCTTTCATAGAGATTATGTAATTTAGCAAATATGTTTGTAAGCAGTAATATTGTGGAATAAGTATGAAAAATAAGTAGTCTTGTGGAATGTATGGAAATATGTTACAGTATGTAAATAGTTTAAATAAGGCGGTGCAATACATACAAACACTTATGTTCGCTTTAATTGATAAATTATCATAACGGAATATGCTAGAATTATACTTATGGCAAAACTGTATTGGTTAATATTTTGACCACTATGGCCACTAGGTACAACATCTGGTGTCAAGTTTATGGGCTGCTCAACAAGCATGATGTCCGTCCTAATGTGAAGCACGTGGCCTGAAGAAGGAAAAACTCCTTGTGGCAAAAGCACTTCTCTGGATTTAGAAATATATTTTATTTTTTAATTGAGACTTTGTCACATATTTTTTTATTGCATTTTTATTGTCAGGTTTACAATTTTGTTTTCTCAGAAAGACATTTGATGCCCGTGGTTGGTTAAGTAATTAAAATGGTTGAACACTTGTATAATATTATAAATGTAGTTTGAAGCACGATTATAGCTGAAAATAGATTTTGTTCCATGGAAAATGGAAGCTCATGGTCCTCTGCTTTTTGTCCTCTTGGGCTCATAAATTGTTCAGTGGGTTTCGCAAATGAATAAATCAAGTATCCTGAGGTTCTGAATGAGTTGCCGGTAATACATGTGCATCTTTGTATTTCGGGATTTCATATTTTAAGAACAGATTTCAGATGTTGTTTTTTGACTTTCAAAGACATGCTGGTTATCAAATACACATGGAACCATTTATGCAATGATTTTTGGTGGTATATCCACAATTCTTTCAAGCAGTGTGTTCCTTTGAGAGGAATACAAGAGGATGAGAAGTTAAGACAGTCTAACATGGCTTGACTAGTGCAGTTTAGCATATAGAGCTATAGAGTGCTGCAGCCGTGACGTCAAAACCTGGAAGACTAATTCACCATTGGTTTCCTCAATATTTCCCTATGGGATTTTATAATGGGGTTTTTGATTCATGAGTAAATTAAGGTCTGTGGTTAACATAATTTGATGATACTTTGACTTTTTTTCTTTCTATAATGTAAACTGCACACACTCACACCCCAAACATTCTTATATAATTACTTATTAGAATCATAGATTTTTTTTTTTTTTTTTTTCAAATAAACAACTGCTGCAAAATTTGCATTTTTTTGTATCAGTGTGAATAATTCACTAAGCATCTTTAAGTTAATTTTACCTCAGACCTTCTGGAAGGAAGGAATAGAAGGAATGGTTCACAAAAAAATTAAAATTTGCTGTTTATTTGCTCACCATCAGGCCATCTAAGATGTAGGTGTCTTTTGCTTCAACAAAACAGTAAAGATTTTGCTTAAACCATGGTCCTTGGTCATTCATCATCCTTGGTCAAGTCCATATGGCTACCGTCACTTTGAGAGTCAAAAAAGCATTTACAGACACCACAAAATTAAAACCTGTGGCTCCTGATGATATATTGAGCTCTTATGAAGCCAAATGATTTCTCTGTGTATACGTCATGATGCAACAGGAAGTATTGTGAAAGCATTCAGGACGGTTTACCTGAGGCTATGGATTATACTGTTGTAAATAATGCTGTTTGTTGCACAGACCAATCATTTAGCTTCATAAGACCTAAATATATTGTGAAAAGCCATTAGCATTAATTTTGTGGTGCCTGTATATGCTTTTTTGACTCTCAAAGTGACAGTAGCAGTGGACTTGCATTTTGTGAATCATCATGGACGATGAATTCAGTTAAAAATATTCTGTTCTAATGAAAAAACTAAAAAGTCACCTACATCTTGGATGGCCTGAGGGTGAGTAAGTTAACAACAGTTTTTCATTTCTGGGTGAACTATCGCTTTATAGCTCACAGAGATGGATTAAAAGCCACACGATTCTTATTTTGATTACATTGGTTTTTTTAACTCCTCACAGAGAAATTCACTGTCTTGTATCCCAGTCGCAGATTACATTGTAATTTTCAGTGGTAGTGCAAATATCAGTGCTCCGAGAGAAGTGCTACCACACACACACACACACACACACACACACACACAAATACTCACAGATGGGTCCTGACTGCAGTCACCTCAGCAGAGGTGGAAAGAGTACGAAAATATTTTACTCAAGTAAAAGTACCAAGTAAAAGTACAAGTCTAAAAATCTACTCAAGTAAAAAGTAGCTCATTTCAAATTTACTCTTTAATTAAAATTTGTCAAACTCAGTTCCTCGAGGGCCACAGCCCTACACAGTATAAATATAACCCTAATTAAATACATCTGATCCAGCTAATCTAATCATTTAGGCATATTAGAAAACTACATGGTATGTGTGTTGGAACTAAACTCTGCAGGGCTGTGGCTCTCCAGGAACTGAGTTTGACACCCCTGGGATGGGCCTATAAATCTCAAACTATTTGTTTTTAATTAAAGGAATCAGTTATTTAGAATAATAAGACATATAGGCTGTTACCAGGCAAATTAAATCGATATCAACAAAATTAATCTTTGCAATGCAGAGGAAACACAGAAGCTTCATCTGAAGTGGCATTTAGATGTATTTACACACTGTTTAATGCAGGACATGAATGCATTTAACCTGCAGTTACAAATGCAGAAATAATGTTTTGATATAAGACATAAAATGTTGAATACTCATTTGAAAATTATAAAAAAAATAAAAAAGATACTTTTAATGTGAAATTAAAACGGCCAGTAGATGTCACCAAGTCACTGTTTCATAGATTCACAAGTCACATAGATTCTCTATGGGGATCAGGTCTGGTGAGTTTGCTGCCCAGTCAAGCACACCAACACCATGGTCATTTAACCAACTTTTGGCAGTGTGGGCAGGTGCCAAATCCTGCTGGAAAATGAAATCAGCATCTTTAAAAAGCTGGTCAGCAGAAAGAAGCATAAAGTGCTCCAAAAGTTATTGGTAAACGAGTGCAGTGACTTTGGTTTTCAAAAAACACAATGGACCAACACCAGCAGATGACATTGCACCCCAAATCATCACAGACTGTGGAAACTTAACACTGAACTTCAAGCAACTTGGGCTATGAGCTTCTCCACCCTTCCTCCAGACTCTAGGACCTTGGTTTCCAAATGAAATACAAAACTTGCTCTCATCTGAAAAGAGGACTTTGGACCACTGGGCAACAGTCCAGTTCTTCTTCTCCTTAGCCCAGGTAAGACACCTCTGACGTTGTCTGTGGTTCAAGAGTGGCTTAACAAGAAGAATACGACAACTGTAGCCAAATTCCTTGACACGTCTGTGTGTGGTGGTTCTTGATGCCTTGACCCCAGCCTCAGTCCATTCCTTGTGAAGTTCACCCAAATTCTTGAATCGATTTTGCTTGACAATCCTCATAAAGCTGCGGTTCTCTCGGTTGGTTGTGCATCTTTTTCTTCCACACTTTTTCCTTCCACTCAACTTTCTGTTAACATGCTTGGATACAGCACTCTGTGAACAGCCAGCTTCTTTGGCAATGAATGTTTGTGGCTTACCCTCCTTGTGAAGGGTGTCAATGATTGTCTTCTGGACAGCTGTCAGATCAGCAGTCTTCCCCATGATTGTGTAGCCTAGTGAACCAAACTGAGAGACCATTTTGAAGGCTCAGGAAACCTTTGCAGGTGTTTTGAGTTGATTAGCTGATTGGCATGTCACCATATTCAAATTTGTTGAGATAGTGAGCAAAAATCATCACAATTAAAAGAACCAAAGACTTAAACTACTTCAGTCTGTGTGCATTGAATTTATTTAATACACGGGTTTCACAATTTGAGTTGAATTACTGAAATAAATTAACTTTTCCACGACATTCTAATTTATTGAGATGCACCTGTATATCTTCAATTCCGTGATCATTTTAAATGCATTTTAACAGACTGAATCACGCAGTGAAAGAATGCACTCTAAATGCGCGCGCAGACTGGTCTAATCTACTAGACTTCACGGCACTCTGTAGGAGTGTTTTGTTTGGTTTTTGGCTAAATGCTGATAATGTCAAATCGCACATCGTTAAAACAACAATTACGATATTATCGCAGACGATATATCGCACACCCTTGCACCACTGTCTTTTTGGCTAATTTGTGCAAAACCTTTTGCTAAACTGCCAAAGCTTAATTTTAACCACCAATGCAATGATGCAAGTATTTACCTTACCTCTACATGCTTGCAAAGGGTTGATGTCGATATTTATAAGCTGTTAGTTTGGTCTCCCTAGGCAAACACAGCTTACACTGCATAATAGTGCATAAACATGGCCAGGGGTTCACTTCATTCCCTTTGAGTTCAACTTCAGCAGAATACGACGGGGTTTGGTTTTCAGCTGGGTCTGCACCATTAACGCCTGTCTTGTCCGTCTGCATCTTTCTTCTGATTTTAGTGCCAGTTTGTTCTCCTGCCCATTATTTACAGCAGTAGTTTCCAGGGAGCGTTTTTTTTTACTCAGTAATTAATGTGTTTTAAAATGTAGCGAAGTACAATACTTCAAACAAAATATACTTAAGTAAAAGTAAAATTACAGATTTTAAAAATTACTTTAAAAAGTAGAAGTACACAAAAAAGCTACTCAATTACAGTAACGCGAGTAAATGTAATTCGTTACTTTCCACCTCTGCACCTCAGTGAGGTTGATTTGACTTAAATGTCTGCAGACAGCTCCCAAATGCAGCCTCTACACTTCCCCGAGTTGTGCTCTGCTCACAATGTCACCTGCTTTCTTTCCCTTTTTGCAAAAAGCAGAAAAGTTCATTTTGCAGAGAACCCCCCCATCGCTCTTTACCTAACAAACCCGATTGATTACTTGTCACCCCCGTGGGTTGCTTCCTTACTTTTGTCACTTCAAATTCTCCTCATCATCCATCTGAGGCTCACAAGGACCCGCACTACGTCAAAGAGTTATTTAAGTGAACCCCCTCAAATTGAGTTGTTGATGAAGCCACGCTCTGAGGTGAGAGATTTAGAGGACTGAAGTTAAACTGCAGCATCTAGAGCCAGGGAGAGGCGTTTGTCTCTGCCACAGTGTCGGCGGGACATCAAGGACACTGATGTTTGTTAGCGGGGGAGCGAGGCTCAGCTGGAGGTGCAGGTACAGGTAGGATGAGGAGATGCAAGGTGACAGCAGTTCCAGGTAGCTGCCGATGCTGAATCCGTGGGGAAATGCTGAGCTCAGCAGTCTGAAGTGAAGTTAACAGAACAGGCAGCTTGCAAAAGTGCAGGGAGGAGTGTGAGGTGAGAAGGCACAGCAAACATGACTGAGCAGATGGGAATTTCTTATTGTTTACCAGAATCTGCTCATAAGGGAACGTGCTTTGGTTGTGAAAGAGCTTGTGCTCAAAATTTTAAATATGGAAAAATCAGTGCATTAGCTCGATTCATTACACTCTCTTGAAAGGAAAAGCAGAGTTTATGCAATATTTGCATGTGGCGACATGTTTGTAATATTCTAAATCCAGCTAAATGTTTGTCCAGAGCCTTTGTATGAGCTTTGATATCTATGACACACATCCTTAAGCAATTTTGCATGCTTTTTGTCCATCTGGAGAAATAAAAGGTGGAGAGTCTTGCTTTACTGCCCATATATTAGGCTTGCAAAGTTTGGCCCTTGATTGTCCACGCCATCAGGGTGCAGTGAAATAGGTCACCATAAAAAGAGCTTCTCTTGGAGATAATTAAAGTAATAAGAAAGAAGACACATTTTGAGTGGGTGATTTTTTAAGTTCAATGTTTACAGGGAGTTTATGGGGAATATGTTTATGTCAAGCCCAATTAAGAATAAGCTCTTTGAAAGACAATTTGATCAAACCAAGAACCTGAAAGCTGTGAACCAGAAATGATCACAATAAGGTATTAAAATAAGGAATCATTTTCTTTATACTTTGTGTGCGTTTGAAGGCCCCGTCAGCAAGCTGTCCTGTGATTTAATGCATCAGTGAAGACTTTTGATTTCTTTTATTGGACAAAAAATGAGACAGTAATTTATGTTGTGGCGTTGAGCATTGTGGAGAAGCTCACTAGATTTACCGACAGGACAAGCAGTCAAAAACAAACTGTTCCTATAACACCAGGGGATTTTAATTCTTTAAGTCATTTTTTGGAAGATTTCCCCTTCATTCCATTCCATTTCTTTCCTGTCCAAAGTTTCAATGCCTTTGATCATGGAATTGAAAGCAGAAGATGTGGTGCACATTGTGGAGAGAGCCAGCAATAGAGCCTGCTTCTGGTTAAACAGAGGGATTAAACCTCGCAATCTTGTTTGGTGCACAGTCTGTTATTCAGTTCATATTCACATTGTGGGGATGTTACAAAGGAAAGGGAAGGCTTTTTACAAGTCTATTGCTTTCGCCACGTTTCAGAGTGATGTAATCCTTGGCACGTTCTGTGAATAGGGTATGAAATAGGGCCTAAAACTCTTAGAAACTTTATATTTTAGATTATTGGATTGTACCTGACACTTTGTTTGGGTAGGTTAGGGGGAGGGGGTGTTATAAAACATTTAATTATCTGTAAATTGAATTAATTGTTTGCCCATTGTAGAAAATAAAAAGTATGCATAATAATAAAAAAAAAAGAAAATTTATATTTTAAATTATTTTAAATATTTGCAAATATAATATCTAAAAACACATTAAACCCTTTGTGTGGTATTATTTTCAGGGACTTAACAGAAAAACACCAATATTACATTACAATTATAATACTGATATTTAACTAGACTTTTTTTAAAAAGAGAAAATCTCACTATAAAATGTATAAAATATAATAATGATATTTATTTTATCTTTTTTATTACAGTAACTTGAGTAACAGGGTTTCACGATTTTAGGGAAATTAACATTTTGGGGAAATTATGTTGTAACAGGGTTGTAGAATGTGAAAAATGGTTTTGTTCATTAAAATTAGGTGGCCTTATGTACTTTCATTTAAATTAATAAATTGATACTTATGTGTACTTATTGTGTATATACATGTTTTTACATTGTAATACCCACATGTAATTACATCTGTAATTAATTTCTGTAATTACATTTATAATTAGACTGTTGACCCATTACTTACACCTTAACCCACCCTTAAGTCTACCCATACCACCAAACCTGTCCTTAAACTTGCCTGTATCCCACCTCAATAGCAGCAAAAGTGTTTTGCTGAACACAATAAGTACATTCTACTTACAGAGTAAAGGCCACTTAATATAAAGTAGAACCTATATATATATATATATATATATGTGTGTGTGTGTGTGTGTGTGTGTGTGCGTGCGAGATAAATGAGGACATAAATTTGTATAATGACAAGGGTATGACATAGGTATTACAAGGAGAAGGTGACTTGTCAGGACATTACCCCATGTCCCCACTTTTCAAAATGCTTATAAATCACAGAAAATCTGAAATAGCACAAAGTTTCCTGTAAGGGGTAGGTTTAGGTGTAGGGTTGGTGTAGGGCAATAGCACATACAGTTTGTACAGTATAAAAACCATTACGCCTATGGGATGTCCCCACTTTTCACAAAAACAAACGTGTGTGTGTGTGTGTATGTATATATATATATATATATATATATATATATATATATATATATATATTTTTTTACTACAATGAATATCAATTCATCAGATATTCATATAGACATTTAACAGATAGTCATTGTGCTATTAATGTGTTTAAGCTTTTTCATGCTAGGTAAATAAATAAAGAAAAGCAATGGATTAGCATAGTAATACATTTTTACACCCTAAAAATTATTTTTTTAAAGTTGGACTATTGCATTATGTTTTACAAGGAAATGCTATTTTAGTCTTTCTACTTCAAATTTCACTTTCAATTAGCAATTTCTGAGTGAATTATTTTCAATGTATCATATTCATGAAAAGCGACCTTTATTTTTGATAATCATTGTACAAAGGCAAATCTGTTGTCTTCTCCCAGGTGAAAAAGTATTAAATGTATTACAAATATACTGAATTGCATTTTAATACATTTCTAAAAAGTATACTTGAAGTACTTTTGTATTAAATATATGCTTAGTTATACATATGCTTCTATATATACTTAGTATATATAGAAATATGCTTAACACAAGCATACTTTTAATGTACTTCTAAAAAGTATACAAGAAATACTTTGGTAATAAATATATGCTTAGTTACACTTTTAAGGAATATGCTAAACACAAGCATACTTTTAATATACTCCTAAAGAGTATAGTAGAAATACTATGTTAATAAATATATTCTTAGTTTCACTTTCAAGGAATATACTAAACTTAAGCATACTTTTAGTGATGTTTTAGTGTATTTACAGAAAACACACTAATGTTACTCTTACTTAAAGTATATTTTATGTCTACTTTGTGTAAGAATATAACAAAATGATTACACTTTTAGTGGGTTTTTAATGTACTTTATAACCATGTGTAGGTGTCAGTTTTACTTAAAACGTTATACTTTGGTTGATTAGGCTGTTGTCCATTACATGATACATTAATTGTAATAAGCTATTACTGAAATTCCCACAAGGATTTCAACATCATATCTGAAATGCTTTAAAAAAAGAAAAAAAAATCTTGAGTTTACTTGTGTTTAAATTCAAACAACACACTGACTAAACCTGATTGGTTCCAGAGCCACTGAACGGCTCTGATTGGTTCATATGATAATGAGCTCGCACCGGCGAGCTTCGTAAATCAAATATGATGTGCCTGCAAATGTCCCTTGAATGTGAATATAAGTCTAAATTTAAACAGTTATATTATATAGAGCGATCGTGTATCTTTAGAGCACTTGGAGGAAACCACACAATTCATATGGATTACTTTTACTTTTTTTTGGCGATTAACTTTTTGAAACGTGAACATCTTTGGTGAATCGTCTTTCATCGGAGGGACATAAAGATTTCATTAAAATATCTCCGCTTTTCTTTCGAAGATGAACGAAAGTCTTAGATGGTTTGGAGCATCTTAAGGGTGAGTGATGACAGAATTTAAATTGTTTTGGGGAACTATGAAATTAATTAGAAAATATAGCGATATGTTCTTATTTTTACCAGCTTCTGCAAGCGTGTATGGCGTCTGGATTTTGGAACCTCACTGTGACTGACTTCAGGTAAGCTTTGAAATTGAATTAACGTTATTTGTTGTGTTTTTGACACATACATTGGCAGAAAAAAAAGTCTTTATAACGTACAGCATTTAAAAAAAATGTATTTGCAAAATGAAGTTGTGTATTTATTTCTGATTTCCTGAACAATTAGGCTTCATTGTAATGAGGTTAATGATCTATGAAAAAGCATGATTATGAACATACAATTGCTTTGTCTTGAGCTGATCAGCCAATTGTGGTAGTGTTCGTTGATAGGTGTTTATATTTGTTCAAGCTTGACAATCTTATCGCCTTTATTTTCTAATATATATTTCTCATTACAGATAAGAACAAAGATCAAATTATAAGAAGGGTAGCTTATAAGAGAGCATACAGTACATCTGAAACAGCTGAGGCTGGGAAGGTTTTTGACTATATTACCGACCAGGTACATTGTACTCAAATCATCAATCATCACTTGTTTTTGTGCGTGTGTGTGTGTGGAATATTAACATTTGTTGTTTTTCTGATCAGCTGCTATAGAAGACAAACTGAAATCTGAGTGCAGAGACAGGAATAGTAAGTATATTTTAATGTCATATCTCCTCTGTTATAGAGATTTTTGAATCAGGCCTAATGGAGGGTGATTCAGTCAATCTGGAAGAAAAACGTTAGCAATGTATCCATTCCAGGTGGCTAATTTGTGCTTCCTTTCAGTCAATCATGTAAAAATCTGTTATTTAATTTTGTTGTTGTTGTTGTTGTTTTTGGATGACTAGGAAAACGTATACTTCAACCCATTCTCACTCCCAACTCGTCACATATTGAAGCTTGGTCAGGACTACTTGGCGTCGCTTTTTGACGCTCAAGGTACCCCATAGCGTCATTTTTCGACTTGCAGGGTCCTCCGTTGCTTTAAATAGGAAACCCTTAGCGTCAATATGCCGACGCCATACTGGGCATTTTATCGTCATAATTATATATTGGGTAATAACATTGCCTTTATTGCATATATGTTGGGGTGTGATTTTTCAATGTAAACAGCCACAACAGTTTAATTTATATTACATTATTTACACTTTTATGAGCACATAACCCAATCCCTGCCCCTAAACCTACCATTTGTCAATAAAACACAAGATATAACAGGCAGATACAACTGCCGTCATAATTTATTCAAAAAATATTAATATTCCAAGTCTTCCGAGGCAAAACATTTGATTTGTGAGAGGAATAGACGCGATCGCCGTCTCGTCCGCCGTTAAGCTCATCCTATGCTGCAGTCTGTGGTGCGCAAATTCAAAAATGCCGCCAGAAGAAGCCTTATGTCAGCCTTGGTTGTGAAATGCTATTGGCTCTTGTGTGTCTCATGACCGATTGCGTTATGCTGTTCTGACAGGCTATTGGCTCTTGTGTGTCTCATGACCAATTGCGTCATGCTACGGGACTGGAGTATCTTTTTGAATGAGATGTGAGCGCGTTAACGGAGCGGGATCATTTTCAGCGATTAAAACCTTATGTTTTGCTCTATTCTTCTCATAAAGACTTCGTATAGCTTCAGAAGACTTGGAATGCAACACGACTTGTTTGCAATGCTTTTATACTGCTTGTTTATGGTCAGTTTTTGCAATAAATACCTGTGACTGCACTTATATTTGCGTGTTACCTGTTTTATGTTGTTCAGAAGTGGATAGGTTTAGGGTAGGGGTGGGGTTAGGTGCTCCAGTAAAAGTATAAATGTATATAAAATTATTTCTATTTTTTACAAAAGCATGCAAACCATTAAACTAAGACAAACATCTGAAAACAACGGAGGAAAACGTGTTGTCATTTTCCATAAGCGTCTTGACCTGACGCATAAAGCAAGCAATTGAAAGCAATGGAGTTCCTATTTTGTCATATACTGACGCCTAGGGGCACTTTTGGCGTCTTCATAGTGACGCGAAAGGCGTTTGACCATGCTTCAGTTTTTGACGCCTTGGGAGTGAGAATGGGTTGTATACTTTTATTTTATTTTTTAATCGTGGCAACAGAGGTGAAGAGAGTGTATGTTAGCATTACCACAACAGACATATTCATGTGAAATACCCTAGGTTACAATAAACCACAATTATCAACATACCCTGTAATACTCACAGGTTGCTTTATTGAAATAATTTGTTATCAAATAATATCAGTGAGTTTGTACTTGAACTCTGTTGTTGGGCTTCTTCTAATCATATGTTCAATGTAACTCATAGAGTGCTGTACAGTGACGACAGACAAGAGGATAAGAATGGACACTCGTATGTCAAGCTTGATGAGGATATTGTCAAAAGGTAAACTGCATTCTAATGAATATCAATGCAAATTATAATACATCATGGATGCAAAACTGTTATTGGCTATTTTTATATAAATACTTTTTCCCTTTCACAGATCCTATGATGAAGCAGTCTTCTTAAATAATTTTTTATTTATTTATTTTTTCTTCAGAAAATTGCATTGTAATTCTTATTTATTCATTGATGTAAAATTCTGTACTTTTCAGTAATACAGGTATAACTGAAATGTTCTACAAATTGATAAGATAGCTCTGCCATTGCATTTCGGTCTTTTTTCATGTATTATAATGTTTTTGTATAATGTACTTGAGTATGTTTGTAGTAATACAAATATACTATAAACATACTTGTATTTCAAGTGCATTTTTAATACATTTAATAGCATGTTTTTTTTCTTTCACCAAGGTATATATGCTGCTGTACTTTTTTAAATGTACTTTATGAATATTTGTAATGTACACAACAATATATAACACATTAAAGTTTTCTAGATCAAAGTGTGTACGTGTGTATATACTGAAAAAAGCAGCTTTATAATATACTAGTAGTGTAATGCTAATGCATTTCTAATGAGCTGAAATACAATTGAAATGTACTTGAAGAATAAAACAATGCTTCAAATATACTCTAACTGTAGTTCATGAAGTATTAAAAGTACATTTTAAATGTATTTTAAGAAATGCACTTAAATATACTTAAAGTGGTTCCATTTTAACACAATTTTTGTATATTAAATATATTGCAAATAGATTAAAATCGAACTTAAACATATCTTGAAATACACTTAATATACTTAAAGTTGTTTCAAAATAATACATTTAATATGCAATTAGTATAGTATAGTTTAAATATATTAAGTGTGTCTGAAAAAGCACAATTTAAATATATTTCTTTTTCACATTAGCTAATCTGAATCCTTTTCCTATTTCCTCTGTGCTGTGAGTGCACATTGAAACAGTCGATTTAGAGGAGGACGTGTTTCCTGCAGGAGACACCTTGTCTATGAAACACCCTCTAATGAGGACCGCCAGTGTCGCTGTGTGTAACCACGGTGACAGTCTTCCTGATCCAATTTCGAGGCAGATTCCGCTGGCTGCTGTCACAGGCATGTCTCATACAGCCCACTCATGCTTTAGCCCCACAGTTCTGTATAAGTCAGTGCAGGAGAAGATCCAGAAGACCTTGAGGTCCTCCCGGACCATAGTGTGCACTGCTGATCTGGCATATGGCTGCTCAGTGGGTTTATTGTGTGCTTCAGCAGGGAGCTCTCCCAATCTTCCTCCATTAAACGGCAGAAAAGAATAACCTTCACCTGAACCCACTTGGGATATCACTATCGAGGTGCAGTCGGCTCTTCGTCTCCATTGCTTGAGAAAATAATGTACCTACTAATGTGTTAGATGCATTCCTTGAAAATCCCTCGCCATTCTTCATAGTCAACTCAGCCATGTGATCTCACAAACTGATGACACAGATAAAACAGGCTTAAGATTTTATTGACATTTGTTTCTGCTTGTTAAATGTGTACTCAGTATTTTTTGTCATTAAAAGGTTTACACTTAAAGGGGGTGTCTAATGCTATTTCATGCATTCTGAGTTATTTGCACTGTTAAAGAGCTGGATTCTAATTCTAAACATGGCCAAAGTTTCAAAAAATGATTTGGATGTATGACGGAGTATTTTTGTGCCAAATACACTCCCGAGTTCATAAAAGTTTCGGAAAGTTTTCCTCAAGCATGGCCCTTCATGACATCACGAAGGGCAAAATTCCTTAGACATGTCCCCCGGAAAAGCGTGCGCACTGCAACCACAGCGAGAGCAAAAGCACGCCCATCAACATCGTCAGCAGTGCTGCAGGACTTGCTTGAGAAGAATGTCTCCAGACAGGGACTTAAATCGCGGGGGGAACGGGTCAGGACACCCCCTATCAGAGGGTTGTCCCCCCATAAAAACATCATTACAAACCACTCTGTGTATTGTAAATAATATAATGGACTTATACTTAAAATATGTGTAAGTAGTAAAACAATAGAAATGCAAAAAAGCATTTTAAAGGGGTCATATGATGTGATTTCAAGTTTCCCTTTCTCTTTGAAGTGTTACAAGCTGTTCGTGCATAGATAAGATCCCTGAAGTTGCAAAGACTAAAGTCTCAAAACCAAAGAGATATACTTTATCAAAGTTAAGACTCTGCCACGCCCCCATAAAACGGCTCATTCAAACATGCCCCCACATGTCTACATCACGATGTGGAAATATTTGCGTAATGCCGCCCAAATGTTCATGCAAAGAAAGAAGGCGTGGTTTCAGTAACCGCAGTAGTGTTGATGCAGCCCTGTCAGGGAGATGTTGTGTGTTTCTATGCGAAAGCAAAAGCACTTTATTTGGCCTTCCGAAAGTAGATGCAGTTAGGAATCATTAAGAACAGCACAACCCAGATGTTATCACAATGCATTTTATGGACGACCGTTTCGTGAACCTAGGAGAAGAGGTAATTCTGACTTTGCTATGACAATCTAGTGCTTCTAAATCAGTGACTGTAAGTATGTTTTGTTATTAATTTAAGTATTTGCTACTGACTGTTCAAATGGAGAGTTTTGCGCGTCTTGAGTGTGTGTGTGTGTGTGTGTGTGTGTGTGTGTGAGAGAGAGAGAGAGACAGGGTCACATCACAGTGGAGTCAGCTGTCTTAATCGTGCTTGTGTACTGCAAATACACACGAGCATCATCACTGTGTCTGTCACACAACTCTGTTCCCCTTTTGGGCTTGAACTGATGGTAAAACTAAGGACATTATTAACTGTCTTTACATTTATTTTGAAAGTTGAAGCTCGCGATTATTTAAAGGGTAGTTACATTTCCGACGAGTGCTTGTGGTGTTCGGCCAATCACAATGCACTGTGCCAGTTGGCCAATCAGAGTAGACTGTGCTTGTCAGAAGGAGGGACTTTGTAGAAAACGATGCGTTCGAGAGAGGCGGGGCATAGAGGACCTACAATAATGTACAGTATTTGAAAAATAATGTGTTTTTTTAACATTAAAGCATGTTAACATATTCTGTTACACCAAATACACAAAATAATGATCTTCAAAAAAGCATCATATGACCCCTTTAAGTTTAGAAACGTTTTGAGTCCCCCCTCCCTTGCCTCACAGCGGTTTGGTTCACTGCCTGCTTTCCCCCTGCTTTACCGATACACTCACGAGTCTGGTGGAGAGAACATAGCAAAGTCACTTTCAAGGAGTATGCATTTATTTTTCATTTTAACTCTCTGGAAACGGAGCGTAAAAGTGGACTTCAAAGATTTTTTATCATGTTGCGCCCTCTATAGGACCAGCGACTAGTCATTAAAGTCAACTAATCGACTAACCGACTAGTCGACTGGCGTTATGTGAACAGTGGATGCAGCAACAGAGTTACGCAAGTGTGTTTCTTTGTTCTCGTCATTTCAGTGACAAATGTTTTACAAGGCCCAGTTCAACGTTGGATTTGCACATCGTTTGATACTGAAAGATGGAGCGGTTCCAGCGAAAAAAGATCCCGGTCATGATTTGGAACTGCAGGCGGTAAGTAAAACTACATCAAATTTCTGTGTTTTGTTGGCAATCAGCGTGCAAGTGCTCGTAATTCTTTAGAGCAGGGATGGGCAACTTTGGTCCCGGAGGGCCGGTGTCCTGCAGAGCTTATCTCCAACCCTAATCAAACACATCTGCCTGTAACTTTCTAGTGATCTTGAAGACATTGATTAGCTTCTTCAGGTGTGTTTGATTGGAGCTAAACTCTGCAGGACACCGGCCCTCCAGGCCCGAAGTTGCCCATCCCTGCTTTAGAGTATAATAAAATAAGATAAAACTAAAGACTCTTATTGATAAGATAATCGGGGTACTCGGGATTAACATGAAATTGGGCAAAACTGTATGTTATGTCCCCTTAAAAAATAAACAGTCGTATGAGTTGTCATTTTACAGAGAGAGGGTTGCCTCATGAGGGCAGCCATTTTGAGATCACATGACCAGTCAAATACGGTTTGTTTTTACCACTGTTAAATCCCTTTATTGGTTACATTTGCTCACAGAATAAATTAATCATGTCCGTCTGCAAAAATAAGTGGCTGAAGTTTGTGTTTGCGTGATGCTTCATCCACACTACTAGGTATCTAGGTACAGCTGTCAGTACAATTCAAAAATACTGAGAATACTGAGTATGCCTTTAAGAATAAAAATGTGTCTAAACAGGCTTATCGGTTTGTACAAGTTTGTGTGTTTATTTCAGAAAACTGAACAACAGCTTTTATAACAGTGCCAGACTGCTCCCTTTACTAGTCCCTTCTGTTTTCTTTCTGGTCCTGTAAATGTCATTCATAAATCAAGCAGCTCAGAGACCCTGCTCTTGACTCTTGAAGGTCTCCAACCAAAACCTTTTCAATAAAGTCTTCTTGTGGTGCAAAATCATGACTCCTTCAACAAAGTGAAATCAAAACAGGTTTACAATGGAAAAATACACGGCTGAGGTATAAAACCCTCATGAGAGTTGTAAGACATGCGTGGTGATGTAATATTTTCTTCATATGCAAATGTCTATACACCAAAACAGGGGTTTGTGCTTCGGCTGAAAGGCATGGCAGGAAACCACACTGCCATGGTGTTGAGGTGTAAAATATGTTACCGGAGTGTATGACCTACTTTTCAGCAGTTGTTCATAATATATTCATTGGACTCAACATATTTATTGTTTCCTTAAAGGAATAGTTCACTTAACAGTTCCTTTTTTAAGCAAACATCACAAATCATTCTTTTTAAGAAGATCACATTATTTATGAAAACATTTCCTGTTTTTTTTCTGCTTGTGCTCACATTTTGGCACCATGATTGTCAAGCACTAAACACGTAGGTACATACTAATATTACATGAATATTAAATCAATAATATTATTAGCAATATACAATAAACATTAAACATTTATATTAGAATTGGGGGAAAAAATTAATAACAATAAATAAAAAAATCACTCAAGCTGTTTACTGCCTGGGTGATTTTGACAGGCATGCAATTTTATAAATAATATTAAGTGAAGCAATTTTGTTGATTTATTATGTATATTATGAACAATACGTTTTCCTTTTGAGGCTTTTTTCTTCATAAGATGTCAGGACAGATATATCATTACTTGAATTTATGCCCCCCAACAGATGATCTTACTGTAAGAGCCCTGTCCAATTTTATTCTATGAAAGAGATCAGCATTAACATTCTTCATGACATCTTCTTTTATTTTCCATAGCTTTAGAATGACATGAGGGTGAATCAATTTTGAAAGAAGTTTCATTTTTGGGTGAACTATGAACTAACTGGCTTGTCGGTACTTGTATTTCTGCGCTTGTATGCCTTTAAGTGTATGTTCATGTAATCCATGTGTCTGCTCAGCAGCAGCCGTTTAACCCAGCAGGTCATGTGACGTGAGTTTGTGCGGAAGGAGTTTCTGGAGGAGAGGGGAGAGAGGGAGCAGAGGAACAAATGTGAAACACACGCTCTGGCGGGACACACTGGCTCGGCCGTGGTTCGTTTGAGAGCCAGCAGTGACGGCAACATAGATCCAACTCTGTTTTACAGCCACTAACCAGTAACCAGTCCCTTTAGGGCTTACAGCTGCCAGCTGTGGGCCCTATCCATGCAGTCTCCGATTAAAACCAAAAGCTAAGTAAGACAGCATCTCTGTCAGCTTTCTGAAGTGTCCTCCTCTTCCTGGATCCACATGAGTGAATCATATGGTGGACTTGGCCGGGTGCACCGGAACAGGAGAGAAATTCAAACAGTGTGATACATGTATTAGGACATGTTGTTACACATGTGGTGTGTGATATATCATCTGTCGTAATGTGAATTAAGTAGCCAATGCATCTCAGGGACTTTGGATGTTTCATGGCTGGACATGTTTAGACTTTAGGTTGTAGCTGAAGCCAGCTGCAGTATGTATCTGTTGGTTTATTAATCTAAAGGTTGTGTTTAGCTGCAGTATGCATCTATTGGTTTTTCCCTTCAGGCTCTATTACATGAAGTTTGCTGACTCATCTTTTTGTCCACACTGGGCAGTAAATGGGTAGGAATAGCAATAGTCTATTGTCGCCTGACAATATTGTGTTTACAAATGAAAATTTCTATTTAAATGTGTATTTTGTGTCGAATATGCTTTTTTGTTACATACATATAAACTTTCTCTTGGAAAAAGTCTAATAATTATATAAAATTATATGGATATAATTAATAAATATATTAATATACTAATAATAAATATATGATTTATATGATTATTTTAAGAAAAATGTTGATGCTGCTCTCTTCCATACAATGAAAATTGAATAATAATAATAATAATAAAATTTAAAATAAAAAAAAAACTATGAAAAAGATTTTCATTGTATGGAAGAGAACAGCATGAACATTCTTTATATATACAGTGAAACCAAAAGTTATTCAGAAGCCAGACATCATTTTTGATATTTTTTTTTACTAGTGGGTGCAGGACGCTATAGTTCATTTATGTAAGTGAGGATAGCAAAATAAAGTAAACTGTGACATATTATACCCAAAAATTCTTCATACAGTGGACTACCAGTAAAATTTATAAAAATTTGGGACCAAAAATTATTCAGACACTTTGACCTGACCATGTTTTGCTTAAGTGTTTTTTCTTTAATTGCTAATGCAACCTTTTTACACCACAGACTGAACAAAATTAAAGGGGTCATCGGATGCAAAATTTACTTTACAAGTTGTTTCAACATAAATGTTTGTTGGAAGTGTGTACACATCCATCCTATGATGATAAAAATCCACCCATTGTTTTTTTTAAAAATCCCTATTTTAAAATCCCCTCTCTCAAATCAGGCTGTTCTGAGATTCCTGTCAGAATGACATAGTTCTGTACAGGCCATTCCCACGATAGTTGATTGACAAGGCCGTCTTACCTTAGACCCGCCCTGAGAGAACTGAGAGCTGTCCGCCATTGTGTCGACTCCGGTGCAGGGGAAGACAAGAACATCTCCGATTAAGCGATTGAGGTGTTTTGTTGTTGGATGTAATAATGAATATAGCAGTCATCATTTACTCCAGACATCTGAGCCGCTGAAGACGCAGAGGATTAAAAGTTACTTTCGTTTTGAAGGGAATGCGCCGATCCCGATCTGCCTAAATGCGTCTATGTTCGCGCAAATCCTTCGTGATCAGCTTCATCTACAGAAGAAGTGAGTATAAGGGTTTTATGAATCTTTTTATGAATCGCCTTTCCTAATAATTTGCTAGTTAGCCAGTTTTGTGGCTAAAGTAAACAGTACTGCTCGTCATCCCACGGAAGAGAGGGGTGGGGTTAGCAGAGCTCATTAGCATTTAAAGCAACATGGACTAGAATGGCTTGCTAAAAACAGAGCTGATTTTGACATGTTAGAAAAAGGTGTTTTTTACACTACCATTGAAAAATTTTAACCAAAGTATGTTGTAGACTTTTCATTAAGACCCTAAAGAATCATATCAACTTGTGGAAAATGGGCATCCGATGACCCCTTTAAGCATTGCTTGGTAATTGATTGGCCTAAATTGGTATTATCAAATCGTGTACTTAAATTTACCAACTGACTGCTGACAGCTATTCAACCTAATTCATTACATACCTTTCTATCGAAGTTATCTGACATTATCAAGATGAATTTGTTCTGACACAGTTCAACTCTCAGTTCTTTTCATATTTTATTACCATTTTCTAAACTATAGCAAATAAACTGTCATAATGTGAGAAATGTTGAAGGTATCTGAATAAATTTTGGTTTGACTGTATATACTGTATATATACACACACACATAGGAAAATGTTTGCATATCAATTAATTTTTTACTTAATTTGTGCCAGTTATCCATATAGGTATTCCGATTCTAAAAATGCTTTGAGAAAATATTCCTTTCGCAGATTGCCTCTGAGGGTGTTATTTAGACAAGGATTAATATACATGACCATCTGCTTTCACATTCACTCTTTTGCAACTTCTTTCAGTTCAGTGAACTAAAACTCAAGTAGCCTTTCCTCATCTGACCCCATCATACAAGTTCAAATGACAAAACTCTCAACTATTCCAAGGATATGACCTTCCCCATAAATATAAATTGCACTTTTAACAGCTTTAAAACAGTCTTTGGCTACAATATGGGTTACTATTCAGTTTTTACATGCAGTTATCCTTAAAATGTATACTCTCTTCACCTAGTTTACATTTTGGATGCCAGCTACAAGATAGGCGTTAAGTTGATTGCCTATAGTGTAAAGCATGATAGCATGACCCATCTGGCTGAGCAATGGAGTTGGAATGTAGAGGTTCGATTAAACCATCGTCTGCCTTAACCACAGTGACAACCTCAATCTTTTACCTCAGTCAGCGAAGCATGAGAAATGGATGGTGTCCCAGCTGCCCTAGTGTTGTCCCTCTCAGAAACCCTGTCTTCTGCTCTGCACTTAAAATCCCACAATCTGAGGTCTCTGCAATTATGTCATAAAGTTAACCACAGCTGACTTTTGCTAACTGAGCTTATAGTTTCTTAGTGTGCTGTTTTTGTGATTCAGAATGACTTTCCATAAACAAATAGTTCTGTAAAAAAAATAGATAATTTTTTATAAAATTCTCTTATGAATGCATTGCAATTAACAGTTAATTACTGCATGTGACACAGCCTGAATTGAATAGCCATAGTATGTAAGTCGGGACTGTCATTTATACACAATTTGGTCTGTTACTGATCGCATTGTAAAGAATGATAACATTTTGTGTGTGTGTGTGGGGGGACTTCATTCATCAGACTTCATTCTTTTTTTTTTTTTTTTTCAATGGCAACCAAAACACTCTTCAAATGATCTTCTTTGAGGTCTGCAGAAGAAATAAAAGCTCATACAGATATGACATAAGGGTGAGTGAAGTATGATGGAATTAATTTTTTGGGTGTATACTTTAAAACTGTTAAAAATGTACTGGCAAATTTCTGCCAGGACATTATCCAGTAATTTTATGGACATTTCCATTAACCCTAAAACACAATGCAATGAAGTACAAAATATGGATAAAACACCTGTAAAAAAATAAATAAATAAAAAAATAAATACAGATAATCCCAATAATTCCTATAACTCCTTCTTATTTATACAGTACATTGTGCCCTTTACAGATTTTTTACAGTGTATATTTATGATGTTTTTTTTTTTTCTTTTGGATCTTGGCAGTCCACTTTCAGTGCAGCATGAACATTCTGCTAGGTATCTGCTTTTGGGTTCCATAAAAGAAACAAATGGGAATAGGTAAATAATGAGTTTTAGTAAGGAAAACAACGGAAACTTTGTTTTCAAAGGAAAACAACGGTTTGAAAAAGCAGTTTACACAATCACATTTTAAATGGTTACCAATGTTAAAGTCGGGTTGTTTGTACTCCATAAAGCTCTATGGGTCCTTGCATGCTATCACCAGTGCACAACATTCTTTAAAAAACACTGAAGGCCTGTCATTGTACTTTTAGAGCCTTTACCCCACAGAGGTGCTTGGAGAAGTAAAGGTGCTGACAGATAGATGGCACATGATCCATTTCCTCCTGCACCACAGAGATGCATTAGATATTCTTTTTTCCAAGAACCCAGCATCCAATCTCACCAGGTGATTTATTTCAGTAATCCACTAACTTCATAACAGAGCAGGAAGCGTCTTCTCTAACGGATGTGTGGTCCTGTAGAAGACTATTATGTATGATATTAAAAATACTATGACAGATGTACTCATTTTTAGTTATTAGAAATAGAAAGGGGAAAATGAAGAATGATTTCTACAATATACCATCCATAAGCTCAACCACAAAAAGAGCATTTAGTTTTTTCCATGAATGTAATGCTACTGTTTCCTTGACAAGTGCGAATATCTAGTACTCATCTTCTCATTCTGAAATTTCTTGATAGGAAATGAACATCTTAATTATTTATTTTCCTTCCGAAATGCTAAACAAATCAATGGGTCAGAGTTTGGCTGGTTAGTTTTTGCAGTTACCCTGCCAGTAGATGCTGTAAGTACACCATTAGGGTATTCTATAGTCTTTGAGCCTGTTTCTTAATTTATGGCCATGTAAAGTAGCCATTGTTACTTTTTCAAATATTTAATTATATTTATGTTTTTTAGTGCCTACATCTCTTAAAGCATAAAACTCAATCATGTTTGTATATAGCAAATAGCCTATTCCTGTCTGCGTAGAATGGTCAATATAAACGATTTAGATTTGCTTTGTTTATATGCAAGCTACTTTTAAATGATTTGTAGTCAAACATAACATATTATTATTATTATTACTATTTTTATTATCAAAGTTTTTTTTTTTTTTTTTTTGTCAGTTATGTAGCATGACTGGTCATGTGATGCAAACATGGCGGTGCCCGTGAGGGGGCGACCCGCGCCTGTAGAATAAATCTAGAAGACTGAAATGATTGCCTTCTAATGTGAGTATACAGTGATTCATTTATTTGTGTGTAAAACAACAACAACTTTAATACAGTACTCAAATAATACACTTAATTTTCTTTTATATATTGTATATATTCATATATCGTAGCTATATATTGTATTCACTTCGTATTTGTACTGTGTAGGCCTATTACATCTTTTTTTTTTTTTTGTATTTAGTGGTTACTGGGTCCGTCTATTAAACTTTTTAGACAAAAAGAAAAAAGAAAAAAAGAAACTCGATTCTGACTCGAGCGAGTGTAGCAGTTTTTAGCTACTAGCAGTGCATCACAAGAACCGTAAGACTGGTGTTCCCTTTTTGTGCTGATGAGTAGAACTATTACGCTGGTGGTCTTCTGTTGTCATGAGAGGATCTGCATTCACGCTTTACTGTGGACTATATAGAGGAGAAGAGGGGGCTGGACAGGGAGGGTGAGAGTGAGAGCCTATCTTCCCCAGTGCACTTTGCAGTCAGTCTGGAAGGGGAGGGGGGAAGGAGGGGGCAGCGTTCGCTGCTGGATCGCTTATCTGAGATTTCAAAGTCCGCCTTTCGCCCGTGCGCTCTCCCCTCTCCGCGGACCTGCCATGGATGTTACTCCTGGATGTGCATTCTTCATTATTTTCCTTCACTTTCAGCACGCGGATACTCTTTACATCGCCAACAGTATAGGTACGTGGAGATGTTTTTATTGTCAGTTCTGATCACGGTTACTTTATGCAGGAGATACGGATCCGTTCGGATGTTCAGCGTTATGAAGCAGCAACTCAGTTTCTCTGTTTCATCAACTTATACTTTTATGGAGATGACTGAGTTTTCAGAGTAAAAGAATTGTATTGTCAGCGACGTTTTCACTGAATTTGAGTGTCTGGAAGTTTTCATGGCATCTAAACTGAAAGATCTCTAACTTTTGTCACAGTAAAAAGAACGTCATGATACAATACATTTTATTATATTTACGAATTTAACGTTGATTGTGAAACTCAAAGGAAGCGCAAAAATCCATGCGACCTGTCAATAATGTAAAACAGCTGATGATCTTGTCTCCAGCTTGAAATAACTGTCGCAAAATGCCGACATTACTGTCAAGATGAGTACACGGGAGAGTAAATTATTCAGAAGAACCATGCACATTATTTTACTGTCAAATTAGAAAAGACAAATCATATTATAGTGTTGACTTTGCTGTAAGCTGCTCTTTCCTGATGAAGTGAAGGACACTTATGCATGGGATGCACAAACAGAGCAGCCAAATGTGTTGCTGCTTCTCTCATCAGTATGATAGGAATGCATGACACATTGCTTGAGAGAATAGGGTAAGATGCGTCGCCCCCTTAATCTAAAAAAAGTCTGAGTTTGTTCAGTACAATAAAGGATATTTTTGAGTTTTTTTTTTTTTTCAATTTAATTAATTTAAAGTCATTTTTAAATTTATTTTAATTAATAGCTGATTAATGATGGTCTTAGAATAATGTGAAGCAAAATGTGACTAATTACTATTATTATTATTACTATTATTATCATCTTTGTATAAATAACTAATGTTTCACATTCAGTGTTTTCATTAAAATTCAAATTGAGCATGCATTTACCTTACTTGCCTGTTGGTATGGTATGACAAGGGGAAGCTTGTATCACCCCATTTAAAAAATAATAATATATATATATATATATATATATATATATATATATTTTTTTTTTTTTTTTTTCCCGACCCCTTAGATATATTATATGTCTCATTTCTCCTTGCCTAGAGGACAATTTAAGCAAAATGTGACACAACTTACCCCCTTCTATTCAATGCATTGTTTCTACAGATTTTTCTTACTTTTAATAAGAAAAGTCTTTACATCTGTAACTTTTTAAAGCTGTCATTTTAAATATTGGCTGTGTTTGGACAGCTGTACTGTCTGCATAATGTAAGTCTTGCAGTTGATTTAGAGATTGGTGGAGTTTTGACTGTGGCTGGAAGCTTCTGGTGTGCACTGTGAAATCTATTGACTTTGTGTTTACGTGTGTGTGCGTGCACATTTGAATGTGTGTAACTGTGTGCATGCCCCTGGCAGATTCCCTGCAGCATGTCCTGAGGGAGTACGGGCTAGTGAGGCCGGTGAGCGTGGATGCAGACGGACGCTTCCTCTCCCACGCCGTCTCTGCCAGCCGGTTGAGTGGGCAGGGGTCCCACCGGCGCAGGAGGAGGCAGGCCAACCAGCATGGAGAGACCAATGAGGAGACGAACTCAGAGCAGGACCACCTGAGGCACAAGGAGACACTCTTTTATAATGTCACTGTTTTCGGACAGGAGTTTCACCTTCGCCTCAGGCTAAATTCCAGGCTCGTGGCCCCTGGAGCCAAAGTGGAGTGGCTTGAGGACGATAACCAAACGCACTCTGAGCCCTTGTTGCCCAGTGACTGCTTATATGTGGGTTATGTTACCAATGTGCAGGATACATCAGTGGCTATCAGCAATTGCGATGGCCTGGTAAGTTATTTGCTCTCTTATATAAAGCATCACTGCATGATGTTTATCCAGTGCAATGTGGGTTAATGTGGGCAATTCACACATTTACATACATTTTAATTTTATAAATATATATATATATATATATGTGTGTGTGTGTGCGTGTGTGTGTGTGTGTGTGTGTGTGTGCACTTGTACAGCTATCTTTGTGAGGGCTGATTTGAGTTTTAGATGATCAGAGTGAGCGCAATCTTGTAAAGAGAGGACCGGTTTTTGGCCAGTCCTCATTTTCTGGGACCCCTTTAAAGGCCTGATTGAGGGTCAAGACTTGATTTTAGGGATCAGGTTACAATTGGGTAAAGATTAGATTTAGGGTAAGGGTTTGGGTGAGGCACTTAGTTCTGATGGGTAGGTTTAAGGTAAGGAGCTAGAGATTGCATTGTGTCAATGTATGTCCTCACAAAGATAGCTATACAGAGCTATAACATGTTTACATGTATTAATTGCGTTTTCAAAATCTCTTTAAATATTGCATAATTTGACCTTTTTAGGGTTAGTTCAGGATTTAAAATATCATGTTGTGTGACACCTCAAATAAATTAGCTAAATATATTATAAAGTAGTTATTATAAATTAGTTTATGAATATATTTTATCATTTAGTGTTTCATGATATTTGCAAAAAGAAAAATTTTGATTATACTAGCATGTATTCAAGAAAAATGTGTACTTTTTTATTTGATGGTTACGTGACATTGCATTTTTAGACATTATATCTAAAATTTCATTGAAAATGTCATTTTATTGAAACCAATATGAATACAAAGAGTACATTTCTAAGGACTTGTTTTTAGATTAAAAAAAAAATCATTTCTTTATCATGGACATTCATGGCAATTGCTTGTGTACACTGTGTTTTAAGTGAAAGCTTCAGTGTAGTAATGATTCAGATCAGTTGTATGCTGTCTTAACTGCTGTGTTGAAAGGCGATTTAGCAACTTGCTATTGGATGTAAGAACTGCTTTTATATTGGATGTCCGCCAGAGGTCCTTCCTGCCGGAATTCTGTGCATGCTTGAGCACTAACTGGCAAGGTTAAGGCTATTGAAAGAAGGCTGCCAGTCACAATGTATTGACATCCCAAAAAAACAATGCACATGTGTGCTGTACATTGTGTTACCAAATAACATCAGAGAGGGACGGCTTAAAGGAGACATATTATGCCCCTTTTTATAATATGTAATATAAGTCTCAGGTGTCCCCAGGATGTGTCTGTGAAGTTTCAGCTCAAAATACCCCACAGATAATTTATGTCATTTTGAAAATGCCTATTTTGAGTGGAAGCAGAAACACGCTGTTTTTCGTGCCTGTGTCTTTAAATGCAAATGAGCTGCTGCTCCCCGCCCCCTTTTCCAGAATAGAGCTGCATTAGCTCATACCTGCTAAAAAACATCTGTTTTGGTTCAGATTGAGCTGAAATCATGCGTTTTAAACCATATTAGTTTAAACTTCTGATATACGGTTTTCTGAGTGCACACAGACAGAAAGCGTCTGAAAACATGTAAGTAGCCTACTAAACTAAGTTCTCATCCACACACAAGTTTACGTTAAAAACACACATGAGTTACAAAAACAGTCGGTTATGTCGGTGAAGATAAACAGCTGGGAAATAAATCGCATGTTTATTTTTAGATCTGTGTGGCAGCAGCAATATACAGTAAATAAATCAATAAATCCACTGCTCTGTTGTCTCCTGAGGCTGGGACTCTAAATAGTGTTCAGTGCTCATCTGTGCAGCCAAAGACTGAACATTTAGCATGTTTTGCTCAAACTTTTGCCATGGCATTAGAACTGGTAACGTTACACCGTTGTCGCTTGTGAAATCAAAATGACGGCGCCGTGGGTGGAAATTTACAGATTAATGGGCGTCACTACGGGAGCGATATCAGACTCGCTCGTTTTTTCAGACGCTTGCAGAAAAAGGCTTACCAAAACAAAGTTACTGGGTTAATCTTTTTCACGTTTCCTTGGTTGGTAGATGCATCGGGGACCTGATTATAGCACTTAAAACCTGGAAAAGTCAGAGTTTCATGATATGTCACCTTTAAGTATTTGCTACCATTCTCCACCGTCAAACATTTCTCCTCAGAAATTGCCCTTGAAAAAGCTATTCAGCCTTGGCAGTTGTCCATGAATTAGAAATCGACATAGATATTATTCATGTGTTTATATCTTGGATGAAATTGAAAGAATTCGCATGCCCTTTGGTGGTTTGAATGTGGTAGAGATGGGTTGAAAAGTGATTCTTTATTCAAACGCAGTTCAGCTTGGGTTCTTAAACATCGCAATGTTACCGACTGTCTCTCATCTAAGAACACAAAATATCTGTCCTTAATGGCTTCACATTAAGTGTACGACAGGGCATTTGAGTGACCCAGTGGTCATTTTATGATTTGGAAGTGTGCTAGTGCCTCATGTTTGACTTCACAATACCACTACCCAAAGAAATAGACTTGGCGTTAGGCTTAAAATAAAAATATTTTTGTGCACTGTCTTTATATTCAAAAAAGATAAGATATATTTCATACAATGAAGAATGTGTGGGGTCCAATGTTGTTTTGGGCCCTATTTACACTGTACAGAATTATTTGTTGAAGTTGTAAATATATTATTAGTGTATGTTTTACAAGAAAATACTAGTTTAATTTTGTAATTCAGTGTATTACTAAATGTATTAGTAATTTCTAAAAAAACAAACAAAAAAAACAATCCTAATCCAAATTAAAGTGTACTTTAATTGTATTGACAAAAACATTTAAAAATATTGAAGAAAGTAGGTCATACATGTTTGAAACGAAAATTCAACCAATGTTTACTCTCCCTCATTTTTGGGTTAAATATCCCTTTAAGGATTTTATGGACACTGCACATGGAAAATCCTGAAATTAACAAAAAGCTGGTAGATTGAACAGAAACTGACTTTGAGAATAGAGGAAGCAGTTTATTTCTGTTGCTTTTAGGCCTCGGCCTCAGTGATGGATACACTAGCCCTCCACTGTCTGTACTTGTAACTTTGTGGCGTTCCTCACGCGGAGGGTGCTACATTTCTGCGCCTGGAGCACGTGGAGTTTAGAGCATGTCTGGGCAGCATCGGAAAACACTCTAGAGTGACCTCACAAGTACAAGCCCCTGCTCCTCCGTCACTGCAGGCTGAGAGGCGGGGTAACAGTAGCCCTGCAGTGAACTCACAGACACGTACAGCACCACAGGAGAGCAGGGCCTGGCTTTTAGTCAATGTAGAGTGGATTTCTGGATTATTCCATTTGACCCACAAGGTTGTCACTCCGGAGACGGAATCTGAAGGGAAACAGTCACCTTTTTAGATTCCTCATGAAAGAATAAAAGGAATTTAATGTTGCATTTGGGGGCGAACTTCCCTTCCCTTAAGCGAAATGCAGTCTAATTCAGCAGATCCGCTTTTCACCGGTAATTGTTTTATTCTTAGACACATTTTTTGCGCATTCAGGGGCGATTTCACTAAAGTTTTGCCAATTTTGCATTCGTTGTTTCAGCACAAAAACTTTGTTTACAAAGCTAAGCAGTATTTGCCATGTGTGGTTAACCCTGTGCTTTTATTGCAAGAGAAAGGCAGGCGGTAAACAGAGTTTTATTAAAAACCAATGTCACTATGGCCATTTTCCATTGATCATGGCAGCAGCAATTCAGCAAAAACTGTTAAAAAATAGATTAAAAACTATATAAACAGTCAAATAGTATAGTCAAGCACATTTCATCATAAGAAAGAGTCGAGTTGTGAAGGCTGTAAAGTTCCAGTAAGCTATGTCAGATTGCAGTAGTCTGCTGTATGCTCCACAACCAAGCTGCAGGATGGGGAACATGCATCATGAAAATCGTAAAACATTCAGCAGCAAATTGGATTTGCATAAGTCCTTTTTCAAAGCAAGTATTAAATCCACGCCAATAGCAAATAAGTGCAACTAAATGACACTCAGTATTTGACAAAGCGTCATTCTCAATGACACATTCAAAGCATGTGGCCACACAACCTAACTGCTTTTGATGCAGGCTGCATATTCAGTTCCATTCATATTTAATGTCTGTACCCCCCACATGCACACGGACAAACACACATGCCTAATTCTTACATAATAAGAGTTTGTGGAAGAACAGAATTATGTAATTCCATGGGCTAGAACAGATTTTATGGAGATTAAGATACACTAACCTTTCTTAACTAACAGATAATCAATTATATGGATATTTGTATTACACAGTTCCAAATTCTCCTTTCATTTATAATTGTGGCAGACCTAAGTCAAGAACAAAGGATGACCTTACTTTTGTGCTCAGGGCAGTGAGAGTTGTTTCTGTGTGCAAAACTGGCTTTTTCAAGGGCTTTGAAATTTTATGTTGAAATATTTCTTACCAACAATTAAATGTTTTGCATCATTGCGTCTATATATAAATGTTTGTCCTCATGATAATGAAATTATTTTACCATGTCATTTTGTCACTTGCATTATCATCATATGATAACATAAATGTATCACGAGTTTCTCTATTATTCACATCTTTGCGATTTTAAAAGAAATTGGCCCCGCCACCACTAAATTCCACCTATTGTCAGGAGGGATCTATCCTGATCCTGGAAATCTACATTCCTGCTGTTTAGTCTTAACCACTCTAACACCTGCCCACAATTTTTAAGCAAGACCATCGGGTGTTTGTTTAGAGTTGTAACTAAACTCTGCAGAAAGGCAGATCTCTAGAATCAGGTATGATCACTTCCTGTGGTCACACACCCCTTTTGCCCCTGAGCAAAACACTTAACCTCTGTCTGCTGGGGGTACAGTTGGCATGATAAGTCCCTTACTTTAGGCTATTTGTAAGCATTCTTTGTAGAACAAAATATTCTTAACAGTCGTATTTTCATTTGCACAATTGCATAATTCCACAAACCTTTTGTAACAATCTATAATTGGTACCAAACATTGGTATTGGCATTGGTATCAGTGACTCATTTAAACTGTTTTCATTTGTGCTCTATATTAACCCCCTTTTCTTTTTTTTTTCTTTTTACCCAAGCCTAGCTATGACTGCAAAGAATGTGTTCAAGTGCATTGCAGGATATTATAGACAGGGAATAATACATCTATGCTGCCTTCAAAAATGTCTTCCAGTCAGATGTTATGCAAAAACATCTGAACTGGATGTGACTTGATGCTCCAGGATTCGGGCATAGTCTCAACCACTTGTTAACCAGATGGTCCATAAACATAATGACCATTTGGCTTTGTTTTTTCATTTGTTACAATTAGAACCAGGGTATCTGAATAGCTGAACGTTGACGTGTGTAACCACTATGGCACCGAACGGAATTGCAATTTTCAGAATCCATCCGACTTTAAAGAGTTTGAGAATTAGCTGACAATGTAACTGCAACGAAGGCAATGTTAGTGCTCAAGTGTATAACTAATATAGTTATCATTTTGGTTGTCTTTATAGTTATAGATCTTGGTGTGAACAGGCCTTAAAGTCAGCATGAAATCAAAATGGACCCCATTTACTTTGTTTGCACTCATTACTAGTCTCATGGTGAACAATTATTCACAAACAAATCGCTAACACTTTAGTATAGGAACCAATTCTCACTATTAACTAGTTGCTTATTAGTATGCCTGTTATTAAAGGGGTCATCGGATGCAAAGTTTACTTTTACATGTTGTTTGAACATAAATGTGTGTTGGCAGTGTGTGTACACAACCACACTATAATGATAAAAATCCACCCAGTGGTTTTTATTTAATCCCTATGAATAATATCCCCTTTTTCAAATCAAGCCGTTCTCAGCTTCTTGTCTGTGTGACGCCACACAAACCCAGGCCGCTCCCACGATAGTTGATTGACACTGCCATCTTACCTTAGACCCGCCCTGAGTGAGCTGTAACAGTCCGCCATTGTTTCGATGCTGGATCAGATATAGACAAGAATGGCTCCTAAGCGATTGAGGTGTTCTGTAGTTGGATGTAATGAATATAGCAGTCGTCATTTACTCCCGACATCTTGAGCTACTGAAGACACAGTGGATTACCTTTGTTTTGAAGGGAATGCGCCTCCCGATCTACCTAAATGCATCTATGTCCAAGTCATTCGTGATCCAGCTTCACCTACAGAAGAAGTGAGTATAAGGGGTTTTTATGAATCTTTGCAAATTGCCTTTCCTAATAATGTGCTAGTTAGCAAGTTCCGCGGCTAAATGTGGCTAAAGTAAACAGTACGGCTCATCACCCCACGGAAGAGAGGGGTGGGGTCAGCAGAGCTCATTAGCATTTAAAGGAACATGCAACAAAACAGGTTGCTTTGAAAAGAGCTGATTTTGACAAGGTAAAAAGGGTGTTTTTTACACTACCATTGAGAAATTTTAACGAAAGCATGTTATAGACTTTTCATTAAGACCCTAAAGAATCATATAAACTTGTGGAAAATGGGCATCTGACGACCCCTTTAACATATTGTCTGTTAATTAGTTCTTATAAAGCACATATTCTAAATTATCATATTCTACAGCCCGAATCCTACCCAATACCTAAATTAAAAAATTATCTTTCTAACTAAATAAAAAGCAGCAAATTACGAGTTTACTGAGGCAAAATTCATAGTTAAGGGTTTGTTAATAGCCAGAATTGGAGAATATTTAGTCAAAATCAGAAAATTTGCTTCACCTCTAGAATGCTACAATGTTTAACGGTTTGGGCAGGACATCCTTGTCCACTTCCCTCCAACCATTACTCTGCTGCGAGCTAGAGATGTCTAGGAGGTGCACTAAAATCAAACACTGCCCTAATCTGAATTGGATGTGGCTTCATGCTCCAGAATTCGGACATAGTCTGTGTCTCAACCCCTTGTCAACCAGATGGTCCATAAACATAATGACCATTTGGCTTTGTTTTTCATTTGTTACAATTAGAACCAGGGTATCTGAATAGCTGAATGTTGACGTGTGTAACCGCTATTGCGCCGTACGGAATTCCAGTTTTCTAAAGGGCCATTCACACTAAGAACTATAAGCAGTTTACTTTGTTTGCTTTACATTTGCTTTGTTTGCGCTCATTACTAGTCTCATAGTGAACAATTATTCACTGCAATTTAATACACAGAAGAAGAAAAAAAAAATCTTCATAATATTTAGTCAGAATCAGAAAATTTGCTTCCCCTTAATGCCATTCCTTCTCTGTTGACATCAGTTTGACGGCTTGGGCAGGACATCCTTGTCAACTTCCCTCCAACCATCAATGTTCTGTGAGCTAGAGATGGCTAGGATGTGCGCTAAAATCAAACCCCACCCTATATTCAACATTTCCTTTCACTTCACAATTCTGAAAAAAAAGTCAGCCAAAACTTCTGGTTAACAGGCTTCCCAAATAACATTAACGAAAGTCCCACCCCCAACTCACTCCATTGGTTGGATCAAATGTTGTTTGCTCAAACAAAAACAGCAAAGTTTTTGAAGTGCCAAAAAAACAACAAACTCTTACTCTGGTAATAGAGCCTATAAATCGCTGAGTTGTCTCTGAAAATTAAAGCAGGATAAACTATTTTAAGATCAGAAAAATAAAAATAAAAACTGAAAGGTTAATGTCCCTCCATTAAAAGTTCAGGTAACCAAAACTTAGAAGATCCAAAAAAGGTCAAGGCATCATTTCAGTAATCAAGTGGTTTAAAGTCCTGTGAAGAAATATGATCACTTTATATAATGAACAAATTTAACTTAAGCTTTTATTTATCTAAACAAATGATACACATACATAGAACACATCACTTATTGTAAACACAGAAGCTCAAATATGAGTGTGTGATGCACAAGAACCAGTGAGGTTTGTTCTAGCATGTGATGCACATCATATAAAGCCAGCATATCTCTTCACAAGACTTGGATTAAACTGCTTGATTCAAATGGATTACTTTAACAATAGCTTTATGACCTTTTTGGATCTTCTAAATTTTGGTTACCTGGACTTGAGTAAATGATGATAGATTTTTCATTTTTGGGTGAACTATCGCTATAAACCCAGGTACTGCTTATAACTGCAATCTGAACGTGGTGAGCATCGTATAAACCTCACCATGTCCTTGCTGACACGTTCATGTTCTTTCTACAGCAGAGGATGGAGCTCAGAGCTCATTGGTGCAGAACCTGTCATGGAGCTCAGTAGGGCAGTTGCGCGCTGTGAGGTCTGAACCCCTGCTAAGTGTGAAGTGAGTGGGAGGTTCACCGTGAGCTTGTGCCTCAGTTCTCCAGCAGGGGCACAAGCTGTTGCTGCGGCTAAAGCTAGTTTGTAGCAGGAAGCCTGAAATTAGCAGGATCCTCCTACTCAATGAGGTTTAGCACAATATACAAGGAGATTATTTGGGCTCGTGGATAGTTGTGTCTTTAAAGGTGAAACAAGATATTTTAATATTCTTTCTCCTATCCTAGATTAATGTGCTATAAGTAAGCCATTGAAGGGCTGATTTCCCATGAAATGTGTAAAAACTGTAACTCTGCGTTTCTTTCAAAACGTTGCTTTGTTTGTTTGATCTGCCCAGGCTGACATAGCAACATCAACTCAACCAATGGTGTGAGTTTGGGGGTGGGGCTATCTGTCTAGTTGACAGTGAAAGTGACCCATACTCAGCATTTGTGCTCTGTATTTAACCCATCCAAAGTGCACACACACAGCAGTGAACACACACACAGAGCAGTGGGCAGCCATTTATGCTGCGGTGCCCAGGGAGCAGTTGGGGGTTCGGTGCCTTGCTCAAGGGCACATCAGTCGTGGTATTGAGGGTGGAGAGAGCGCTGTACATTCACCTACAATCCCTGCCGGACCTGAGACTCGAACTCGCAACCTTTGGATTATGAGTCCGACTCTCTCACGACTTCCCCACAAATGACCAATGGAATACAGGGAGTGTTCTGGGAAACCTGTTGGTAACGATAATTATTTTTGCTATTCCATTTGGTGACGCAATTGCCTCTGACATTTCGGACTCAGCGTTCATAGTGAGGGGAAGCCTTATGAAGTTTTGTTTTACAAATTTATTCCACTGCTTAGATATGAGATGGCTTGTTTTACTCTTTTGTAATTATGACATCATTAGTCCAGCTCATCAGGGAGTACAGAAACATCTGGAAAACTGAATGGAAATGAAAAGCCCATTTCATGTAAACAAGCCTCCATTTTTCTCATTAGTCAGATTGCTGCTTGTTTGGCTTCTTGACTCAAGTCACCCACACATGTATAGATGTTTGTGTAACTCTTTGTTAGTGATAGGTCACAATGGTCGACTAGTCATCCAACAACTAATGACTAATGAGGTCAACTAGATAATCTAGCTTTTTACTTGTACATTTTTTAGCCATGAGGTGTTAATTAGTGTTTTGATTAATTATTTTGTCCTGCACTGTAAAATCCTGTTAAATTAAAGGTATAAAAAAAAAAAAAACTGTAAGCACAAACACTAAAAGAATACAATAAATATTAATAAAATAACATAAAGCACAAAAATGTTATAAAAAACACCCTTACATTACTGATAACAAAAATGATAGAAATTTTTTTTGATAACAATGCCTGTTTGCTTACTGTAAATTACATAATTCATAATTTTTACTTCCAAAGCGCATACATTTATGGTATTTAACAGCAAAAATTACATATAATTCAGTGTTAAACCATCTACAGTTCCTCTTCAGGAACTCGAGCTGCGTCTGGTAAGACGCTTTGGGGAACGTCTTCGGGGTGAGCAGCTCTGAATATCAGTCCAAATGATGGGCGAGACGTCACGGGCAGGGTGACGTAATGACCGTATAAAAGCACGTGCGATGCAGCCGGCATCAGCTTTTTGTCATTCAGCAAAAGTGCTCTGTGTGTGTTGTCCAAACTTTCTGTTTTGTGAGTCTTATTTAGTGTTGTCTGTCCTGCCACTTTATGAGCTCCACATAAGGTTGATTTTATCTTTTTGCATACAAAAAAAGAAAGCAGTATGTCAAAGAGATATTTAATCAATCGCTCTAAGAAAGAGGGCGAGAGCAGCTCACGATTCAGATCATGTGTTCCTCCCTGCGGACGCTACATGGTCCTAGGTGATACACATGATTTGTGTGTGGTCTGCTTGGGAGCGGAGCACGCACGGTCAGCTCTCGAGGGAGCTGACTCTGTGCATTGCGAGTGTCTACCGATGCATTTGCTCCCCGCTGTGCTGGTCCCGCTGCCGCAGAGGCAGGGATCGCAATTGGATCTGATGGAGGGAATGGAGACGGGCAAGTCCCTATCTTCTTCCCCACCCACCAGATTCGGCGGCCGCTCCCCGGGATCGGAAGCCCGCTCGGTGGTTACTTCTCCCCGGGACGTGGCTCCGCCCCCTGTGTCGCCCCAGTATGAGGAGCTGTTGGACGTGATGACTCGTGCTGTGGCCAAACTAAACATCAGTTGGCCGGCCGAGGAGCATGCTGAGCTGCAGACTAGCAAACTTGATGAACGCTTTCTGCGAGCGAAGCGATCACCTCCGACACGGAGCCTGCCGTTCTTCCCTGATCTCCACACTGAGGTGTCGAGATCGTGGGCGAGCTCACTCTCGGCCCGCCTCTTCGTCCCCTCCTCTGATTACTACGGTAATGTGGGGGGATTGAAGCAGCGCGGAGCGATGCCTCAGGTAGAACAGAGGCTTGCAAGCTCCGTCCCTACCCTCCAAGTCGCTACGAACAACTTCAGCGCTTGTGGGCAAGGGGTACGCGGCAGCGGGTCAGGCTGACTTGCTGAAAAGAGATGGATGAGCGCGAGGCCATGAGCTCCAATGACATCACAGAGCTCAGGAGAACCGCTGATTTGGCTCTCCACGCCACCAAGGAGACCACCCGTGCTATTGGGCAGTCTATGGCAGCCATGGTGGCAGCGGAGAGGCATCTCTGGTTGACCTTGTCTAACATTAAAGATAAAGACAGGGTCTTCCTATTGGATGCCCCGCTTACGCCTCTGGGCCTGTTCGGCGACACCGTCGTCGACAGACACCAGGAGGCTCACAGACAAGCGGCGGCGTTCCAGCGGTTCTTGCATCGTCGCCCTCCAGCTCAGGCGGCTGCTGGACGGGAGCAGCCCCAACTGCGTGCCAGCTCCTCGTACAGGGAGGCACAGAGACAGAGCCCCGGGGCCTTCTAAGCCGAAGACGGACCTGCGGGCCGTGCTTCAGGCCAAGAAGGCCTCGAAGAAGTCCTGATGCCCATGGCCCAGGGCTTATGAGGGTAGCCCCCGCTGGAGGGAAATGGTTTTCACCGCGGTTCCCGGTGCCCAGTGCCCTCAGGAGGTTGGTTTCCGCCCGGAAACATAGTGGAGCTGAGGTGCTCGCCACCCCTCCAGGGGTCTCTAGAGCAACTAGTTCAGCCATCCCCTGCCGGTGTGCCGTTCCAGGGCTGCTCTGATTACACCAGAGGCCAGTCTCGAGAGACTGGTTCCCTTAGTAGACCATTTAGCAGCATGGAATGTGCCAAATGTGTCACGATGAGTCCTGCAAACTGTAGAAAGAGGCTACAGAATCCATTTCGGTTCTCCACCGCCTCGATTCAACGGGGTTATTCCCACTCTGGTGGGCCCCGAGCAGGCTCTGGTAATGGAACAAGAAGTAGACACTCTCTTGAGGAAGGAGGCCTTCGAGGTGGTCACTCCAGGCTCTTCCGTTCTCTTGCCTTCGTCGTGCTCCTGAGGGATGCACACAGGGCAGGGACTTGGAAGTCTGGCAGCGTGGTCATCTCGTTCCCCAAAGCGTCTTACCGGATGCAGCTCGAGTTCCTGAAGAGGAACGCCTCTAGGTTACGTATGCAACCCTGGTTCCTCGAAGGAACGAGACACTGCGTCTCGGTGCCACACTTCCTGCATCCCTGCCAGCATTTTGCTTCATTCCTTGAAGCTGATGCCGGCTGCATCGCTCGTGCTTCTATACCAGCTGGTCATTACGTCACCCAGCTGGTCATTACGTTTTTTTTGTTTTTTTTTATGTGCTTTATAAGAGTAATTTTTTTCACACTCTTTGGCCATTGTGTTGTACTTCAACTTTGAAACCTTTCCATTCCTTTGCATTCCTTTTTCTAGCTGACGTTGAACGCAAAAAAAATAAAAAATAAAACACATGTAATGAATACACTTTCGTATTAACCAGTATAATACAGCACAACAGTCAGTTTCTGGAAGTAGAAATCCCATTGATGTTCATTATAGAGAAGTTTTATAGCATAAATCTTCCAAGACAGACCTACCATGAGATCTAAGCTTAAGTGATGCTATATTGTTCAGCTTTATAATACACAAATTTCTAAAAAAACACAAAAACATTGCCTTAAATTCTCAAATCAAAACTTGCTGTTACCATAGAAACCTTGCAAAAAAAGCTCATAAGTCAACTCCCACTCCCATTAAGCACTCTGAATGAAGTAATCCAATCTCCCAATGTCTCAAACAACAAATATTTGTATAAATGTTACTTTTTTTTCAAGAAATTTTATACTCATAATGCATGTTTTTAGATCGTAAAAAACGTACAAAAATGTTACATTATTATTCACAGTGCTTCATGAACTGCATTATTCATTGCTGCATTGTATTGTGCATGGCTTTCTTGACACCAAATTCGAAAAAGTGTAGTTCTGCACGTCTTAACTCCTTGTATTTTGCGTTACTTGTGTGCATTTCTTTAATGGGACTCCAGCAGTCATCCTCTGTGCCGATACAATCCTTTCTCTCCACCTTTGATGAAACTGAGTATACATTACTCTGATTCAGGATCCGACCGATAGCCTTTAATCTTCTGAACACTCTCTTTTGATGTCAGGTTTGTTCAGTGTGGGTTTAGGCAGCGTCATGAGAGCGGTGCACAAGCTTAGAGCCGAGAGTCTCAAGTGACCTCTGAGCTGTCTCAGATGAATTGAAAAATGCTCCAAATGAGAAACCGGGCGCTGTTTTTTGGGGGGGGGGCATCTGTCAGACTTAAGCAGCAGGCCTTGGTGGCACTTTGCGCCGTTTGTGTGTGTGTGTGTGTCATCGTACCGTGGCGGCGGAGGATGAAAGGGGAGCACTAGTCAGGTGGGGTTGCTCCAGAAATCTCCTGGCACCTGTCGCCTGGGAATCTTTCGGAGTGCTTTGATGATGTCATTAACATTCCACCAGCAACGCTCTCCAAAACATAAAGTGGCGGAGAAAGAAAGAAATAAACAGTTTGCAAATTCCACAGCGCACAGCTCAGTGTGCTAAAGTAACAGAGCGGTTTAGAGGTACAAATGAAATCACTCTAGAGCTTTGGGCACGGGATTGACTGGGAGTTGTCTTCCAGATGGATGACAGCTCTCATTTCTGGAATGGCCTCTGCGCTTTCATTGTGAACCTCGACTTAAGAGTCTTGTGATGTGGCAGCTGTAAAAGAGAGAGGAGGAGAGTGGTCTGGCCCGCTTCAGAGAAGTCTCCTGATACCTTAAACACGCCTCTCCTTCCTGTGGAGGGAATAACAGAGACTGGACTGACACACATGTGTTCAGGGAGGACTGGAAAGGGAATAGTAAGCCAGATAAGGAGTTCCTCCCTAAGGCTGTACTTACTTGAACTCACTGTGAGAAGCTCATATCTGAATTCTTCAAATTATTGGATGGCATCGAGATTTGGGTTTGTTGGTTCATGGAAACAAAGAGGTGTTTCCCTTATTGCTCTGTTTCTTGCTCTCCCTCTGGCCCAGTTGTGCTGAATGTGTGCTACAGTGCTGTTTTAAAGTGATATTTCATGTCAGAGTTTCCAGTCGAGTGAACCGGCTTAGCACAGCACTGCAAAAATCATTTTCTTCATCAGTATGTTTTCTTTGTTTTAAAGTTAATTTTACTTGAGAAGCAAAATTGTTTGAGATAATAACACTTCTTTTTCTGTATATACACTACCCTTCAGAAGTTTGGGGGTTTGTAAGATTTTTTATATTTTTGAAAGAAGTCTAATGTTCACCAAAGCTGCAATTATTTGATCAAAAACTACAAATGTGATAAAAAAATACAAAGTAAAAACAGTAATATTGTGGAATATTTATCCACAAAGTATCATATTAACATTGTTAAATACAGTAACGAGATACATAGATAATTTTTTTTCAGAATGCTTTGATAAACAAAAAGTTCAAAAGAACAGCATTCATTTGGAGTAAAAATCTTTTGTAAGATTGTAAATTTCTTTGCTGTCACTTTTAATCAATTTAATGCATCCAATATATTAATTCCTTTAAAAAAACTTATCCCAAACAGTATTGTAAATCTAAATTAAGTTTAGTTTTCTTATCCCATTTACTAATAATATTTTTTCTTAAAGGAATTATTAAAGGAATATTTCACCCCCCAATTTTTTTATTTTTTTTTTGTGCGCAAACTGTATGGACTGTTGTAGATATGTAAAATAAAATAAAATAAAAAATGTCAACTCAACATAATAAATAATCAGAAAAAAAACATAGTAAATATTGCACATGGTGCTACTCAATAAAATGGCAAATGACAATACATTTTGTGAGTCATGATTTTTATTTCTGTGGCATTGCTACAGATAAACCAGTCACACTTTATTTAAAGATTCAGTTCTCGCTATTAACAAACCTTTAACTACTAATTTTGCCTCAATAAACTCCTAAACTGCTGCTTATTAATATTTAGTAAGGTAGTTGTTAAGTTTAGGTATTGGGTAGGATTAGGGATGCAGAATATGGTCATGCAGAATATGTGCTTTATAAGTCTTAATAAACAGCCAATATGTTAATAATAGGCATGCAAATAAGCAACTAGTTATAGCGAGAAATTGGTCCCTATAGTAAAACATGTATCATGACTGAGGAGAGTCTGGAAATTTAGAAACATAACAAATCCGTCAAGCTTCATTTGGAGTAAAAATCTTTTGTAAGATTGTAAATTTCTTTGCTGTCACTTTTAATCAATTTAATGCATCCAATATATTAATTCCTTTAAAAAACTTATCCCAAACAGTATTGTAAATCTAAATTAAGTTTAGTTTTCTTATCCCATTTACTAATAATATTTTTCTTAAAGGAATTATTAAAGGAATATTTCACCCCAATTTTTTATTTTTTTTTGTGCATAAACTGTATGGACTGTTGTAGATATGTAAAATAAAATAAAATAAAAAATGTCAACTCAACATAATAAATAATCAGAAAAAAAAAACATAGTAAATATTGCACATGGTGCTACTCAATAAAAATGGCAAATGACAATACATTTTGTGAGTCATGATTTTTATTTCTGTGGCATTGCTACAGATAAACCAGTCACACTTTATTTAAAGATTCAGTTCTCGCTATTAACAAACCTTTAACTACTAATTTTGCCTCAATAAACTCCTAAACTGCTGCTTATTAATATTTAGTAAGGTAGTTGTTAAGTTTAGGTATTGGGTAGGATTAGGGATGCAGAATATGGTCATGCAGAATATGTGCTTTATAAGTCTTAATAAACAGCCAATATGTTAATAATAGGCATGCAAATAAGCAACTAGTTATAGCGAGAAATTGGTCCCTATAGTAAAACATGTATCATGACTGAGGAGAGTCTGGAAATTTAGAAACATAACAAATCCGTCAAGCTCCATAAGGAAAATCGCACAAAGTAAATTGTTTGCTAAAGCATCACCAAAGTCTTGAAACTACAAGGTACAGGATGTGTTTATAGTTTTGCACTCTTTATCCGCAAAATATCACATGTGTGAGAAAGCATGCAAAACCGATGAAGCGTCACCCCATTTTTGTTTTCATTATGGACAGAAAAACTGAATATGCTTGTTGCTGAAAGCTTACTGCATTGTGGCGTTATGCTAAATTTTTGGAAGTTTCTACAGGAAAACAAAACTTGAAAAAATCTTTTTGATTTCCAGTCAGGAGTGTTTTTGAACTTAAAGTCAAAAAACACACAAAAGTTAGTTATACTATGAAGCCAGTGGGAAGCCAGTGAAAGCACTGAAGTCCAATTTCCTTCTTAATACCCTGAAATATGACATCAACTTTAGCCGTATTTAATTTTGTGTTTTGCTGGGCTTTTGATTTGATGCATCTGACTGAAGGAAATGTGAAGGCTTAACCTTGTTTTAACTGCGTAAATGCAAGTGTGAGGTATGAGTATCAGTTTTTCCTTGTGTTTAAGAAAGAGAAAGGGAAAAGACAATGAATTCTTGGCAGCTGATGATGTGGCGAAGAGTCTGTAACATGAGATCATGGCGTCGGTTTAACCATAGGCCCATTGATAGAAAAGGTTTCCAGTGAGAGCTGACACTGAAAAGTTTTGAAAATTGCAGTACTGTGTGAAAAAAAAGGAAGCGTTTCATTTTTAAATAAGTTATTAGCTATTTGGCCAGATGTCCTAATTCTCTTAGGTAGCAATGCTGGAATTGAAAGTATGAATTTTTGAGACTCAACCACTTTGGTTTGTCCAGACCACTGACAGGAAAAAATGTGTGCGTGTGTGTGAGGTCTGGCTTGATTCATATACAGCATGTGTGTGCACATGTGTGTAAATACTTTCCAGTACTTAGCATCCACCGTCATTGCTTCATCTCATCAACATTCCTACTAAACTCTTCGCCATAATTGGGGAATTCTGGCTCTTTTTTTTCATCATCTGTCATTCTTTAATAGCTCCAAAACCAAAAATCTGTGAAGTCGACCAGAGCTTTTCCTCCTCTCTGAGAGCTGCTCATATTCCCTGTCAGTTGTTTAGAGAGGAGAAGAGACGTCTGTATGAAATACAGGCCAGCCATTGGACAGGCTGTGGAAAAGCAGTAGGTTTGGCTCGGGGAACGTGGTTGTTTTTGCCCGGCTCAGGAGATAAATGATCAGAAGGAACATGTAAGGCTGTGTCTCTCTCTGTGGAATTGCTATTCCACTTCACTGTGTGTCTGATCACGCACTCAGGTTTCTGCTTTTAATTCACGATTCAATAATCCTTGAGTAATCTGACCTGAATCATTGGACTGGCACAGTTTGCCACATGGGTTAACATTCACATTCACAACAGATGCAAGGTGACAGCATTTATTTATTTTGAATAAAGAAATAGTTCACTTCAAAATAAAAATTCTGTCATTCAAAACATGACTTTCTTCTTAAAGGAAAGAAAAGTAAAAATCATAGGTTTTTTTTGTTTTGGGGAGAACTGTAGACATCATTATCCTTTATCAGATAATATTAATGATTTATTAAATATTTTAATTGATCGTTTTTGTATATACAACACCTTTGGTTGGACAAAATAATGTGAACACCCATTATTATAGTGGTTCATATAATTTGTGAACAAATCAACAAACATTGTGATTATCTTTTATCATTTTGTTGTCTATACTCACTAAGTTTTATATCACGTTGTGTTCGGCAGTGTTTAGTACAAGCAGCCTGTGAATTGGGTGACTTCCAAAAAGGGCAAATCATGGAAGCCCATTTAAGAGGAGTGTCTGCAACCTTAACAGCTCAATTGTTTAGTGTTTTAAGGAGAGGTGGAAAGTGCAGGTTCAGAAAGTAAAAGTACTCCTCAGTATTTTGTTCCAATCACCTGGATTTGCTAAGTAGCCCAGTTTTTCAGCCAGGAGGTAGAACTAATTAGTGAAATCAGCTGGCTGAGTTTATGAGTGGAATGGCAGCACTTTTACTTTCTGACCCCTGGGCTTTCCACCTCTGGTTTTAAGACAGTCTTTATGACTATTGTTGCGTCCCAATGTGCCTACTTATACTACGCCCTTAAAGTATGTACTCTTTTGATGAAGAAAACTACACACTTTTGAGTGTGTAGTAGAAGAGTAGGCAAGCTTTGGGACACACTAACACGTCACACAACTGCGTCTTTAATGTCTCTGTCGCATTTCATTTCATTTAACTTCCTACCATATTAGAGAGAAAAGAAGTAGCTCGTTGATCTGCCAGTCACGGGTCTTTCATGTGTATAACTCTGCTCATATTTTCTGCATAATGATGCATTTAAAAGTAATGACCAAATTGATGTTTATAAAAGTTCACATTGCTGTTGCAGATGAAATATAACACGGATAACAATAAAAAAATTTTTTTTTACCAGGTTAAATGTTGATTATTAGTAACTCAAACCCCTTTTTGCAAACCTACCTAATGGTCGATCGCGCGCATCCGCCAGGTTTGTAGTTTTTCTAACACGTTTTATACGTTTGTAGTTCTGGACTGAATCCTTTGCCCAAAGTGCAATGTATTGTGGGCAATTTTAACCATTAGAGTGTGCATGGATCCACACTTCAAAAGTCAACCTGAAATAGTAGACCATCCGGGGACTTTTGGCATACTCTTTTCAACATACTATGCTTTGGGACACACTTATTGTTATCTCACATACTATTTAGGATGGATAGTATGAACATTGGGACGCAGGGATAGATTGTGTCCACACAAAGCATGGCAAGACTCCATCAGCAAAGAAGAATGTGGATAAAGTCAAGTGAATGATAGGGACCATCAAACACTAAGAAGGACTACTGCAAAGTGACAGCAAATCTCAATATTTTATTTTATTTTATGTTTTATTTGTTAGGGACAGATACAATAAACATAGATGAAAGCTGAAATAACAGTCATCCCATGCATGTACCATAGTGCGTATAGCCAAAGCTAATTTGCAACACTTGTCCCTAGGAGGGCTTTTATAAATTACAATTACAAAAAATAATTAAATAAAACAAAGCAACAAATAATACACACATTTATAATTAAGTACAATAAACATGACTACAAGTTTGTTGATGTATCAGCCAAGATTTCGTGGCTTTTTTAAAATGATTATACTTTACAATAGATTTCAAATAGTCAGGCAGTGAATTAACATTTTTTACACCATTCACCGAGAGAATAGTCTGAGAAAATGATGTTTTACAATGTATAACTCTACAGTTTCCACTAGAAGCCGTTCTAGTGGATCTACTGCTTCCCTGCAATCTCACAAAAAATTTACATAAGGGCATAGGAGCAAGTCCATTTAGACATTTAAACACAAGCTTTACATAATGAAAAAAGACAAAGTGAGCAAAGCTCAAAATCTTGTGTTTACTTAAGATTTGACAATGATGGTATCTTGTTTGCTTTCTATCTAAAAGACCAAATAGCTAATCTATATACCATATGTGATAATATCATCGAATTTAAAAACAAAAAAGCATGATCATATGTTAAACAGTTTCGTATTATTCTGAAGCTGGTAAGAATTGCCTTGATTGTTTTACGCAACTTTTTAACATGACTTTTAAAATTTAACTGAGAATCTAAAATCATACCAAGACATTTTTCTTCTGATACTTGTTCTATAATCTCATCTTTAATTCTAATGTTTAGTAATTCTGTTATCGGTAATTTTCTTATTGAAAAGCATATGGACTTTGTCTTTTTAGTATTTAAAGTTAAAAAAGAGGCATCAAGCCAAGCTGACACTTTCTCTAAGTTTCTTGATAACTTTTCTTCAATTTCCACACAATTCCTACCAGATACATAGATGACCGTGTCATCAGCATACATTTGAAGACTTGCATCAGGACACATTTCTGGAAGATCATTAATATAGATACTAAAAAGAATAGGACCCAAAATTGTTCCCTGAGGAATTCCTACATCAATATTATGAGGAACTGACTTAACATTATTAATGACAACACTTTGTTCACCACTTTTTAAATACGAATCAAACCATAACAGAGATTGTTTTGATATATTATACTTTGTTATTTTTTACATTAAAATATTATGATTTACGGTATCAAATGCCTTTTTCAGATCCAGGAATACTGCACCAACTTTGAATCCTTTATCAAGTGACCGCTTAATATTTTCTAATAATAAGCAAGTAGCTGTTTCTGTAGAATAGTTATGTCTAAAACCAAATTGTAAAGGGTGTAAAAGATTATTATTCTCTAAGTGATGCAAAAATTGTTCTGATACAACCTTTTCCAGCACTTTAGAAAGAACTGGAAGAAGGCTAATTGGTCTATAATTAATCATATCATCTGAATTCCCAGATTTGAAAATAGGCTTTACCAATGCTTTTTCCAACTATCAGGAAACTGCCCAGTTCTGATAGAAAGATTAATAAGATGAGTAAGGGGCTTAACTAAAGCACTTCCATTTTTAAAAAAAAAAGACAGTGTCAAGATTATATATATCTTTAGAATATGTAGTATTTAATTCATTAATAATTCTCATAATTACAGATTGATCCACTTCCTGAATTTAAAATAATTTAACATTATCCAATGTATTCTCAAATTGATTAGCATCTTCATCCACGTCTACGTACTGCCTATCAACTTCAACTTTTAAAAAATTAGATGCAAGATCTTTTACTGATTGAAAAAAAATCATTAAATATATTTGCAATTCTTTTTGAGTCATGAACAATTTCATCTCCAACCTTAAGAATATATTTATCCTGAGCTTTACTTTTTGGTTTTATTAAACTATTAATTTGCTTCCATATTATGTTACCATTTCCCTTAGTTTCAGATAATATGTGAATATAGTAATTTGATTTTAAAGTATGAAATTCCTTAGTTACTCGATTTCTCAGTCCTTTAAACAACTGCAAGTCTATTTCATGTTTAGTTTTAAGAAATGTCTTTAAGTTTATTCGCCATGAAAACCCTGTTTCCACAAAAACTGACCATAAAGAACCTTACAAAGCCAACATCCATGAAAGAGCTGCAATTGCTAAAATGTTAATCAAAGACACCAGTGCTAAAATGAAAGAAGCAAAAAAATGGTGTCATGATTATAAAACCTGGACAGCTGGAGCACCAAGATGAACTTCAACATCTGGCCATTTCAGTCAACTGAATGTGATCCCTTTAAGATATTAGAACTTAAAAAGACTGCCATATTCAATATAGATAAAGGAGACAGATCACAGGCACGCACAATCGACTGTGTTGTCTCAACAAAAACACACATGAGGAAGCTCATCATCATAAGTCTCACTGATCTTGAGTCTTCAGTTGCATAAACACACTCAAAGACCTCATATGTGCTTTGGCTTTGCTTAAAACGAAATGAATGAAAACAGTGCAAATGTTCTGTGTGAATGAAAACACGAGTTACTGCTTTGTACAGCAGATCTCATTACAGTTCATAGTGAAGCAAATCTTGTTTAAAAACAAGGTTAATATCCAATTTTCTTATAACCAAGTCCTGTTTGGAAACCATCCAAATCTGATCTTGATTGAAACCTAAACCTTAGCTGCTCTTCTTTCTCCCAAGGCTAGTATTGAATAACAGTCATCAGGAACTATGGAAAAACTGCTCTCATCTGGGATCCAGAAGAGCAAAAGCGTACACCGCTGGTCTTCTATGTACTATATTCCATGACAGACAGTCTAGTTCATCATATGCTTCTCTTTCAAAGAGTTATAATATACCTGGAGAGAGCTATCGGTTAGCATTTCCATTCATCTCAATAGCATTTGCTTGGCTAGAGGTACTTGGATGCTGCTATCAGACAAGGACAAATACAATTCTTTTGTGATTTGTATTTCACTGCATCCATTTTCAGAATACTTGGCCACCTTTAAATGGCTGTCAGTTGGAAAAACATTCTTTTTGTCTGCATATTGTTGAATTTATAACATCTACCAGCAGGGGCTAACGGTGTGTTCAAGTCCACCTGGAAGTTGGGAAGTCGTAATTATGACGTTTGGTACATTCAAGTCACTTTGGTGGGAGCATGATGCCAATCTAACTTTTCTACCAAACTTTCTTTTTTCTTAACTCTACTTCTAAAATAATGAATAAGGAATGTGCATCAGGAGTGTTTTTGCTTTTTTGTCATAATTGTACAATACTGTCGTATTTTGAACATGCAACTTAGCTATTTTTGTTGTGCATGAAAAAAGAATAATTTATTTAATTTCAACAAATTTACCAAGAAGATGCTGCATCTATTGCATCCCCTGTTTTTTCTCGCTGACACATCCCAACTCGAGTTTCACCACAGTGGCATTCATGTGCGTTCAACTCATAAATATGATCTTTCTGACATGATGTGGAAACACCATAACTACTGAAGCTAAAGTGGCAAATTTTTGCTGAGGCAGTTTTTTTAAAGGAGTAGTTCAACTATCAGGGATAGTTAATTGTGGCTATTCCCTATAATGAGCTGTTCCATTAACATCTTGTTCATTTGTCATAGTCCACACTCTGACAATATCCCAGTGACGGATTGGACAGGACAGGACAGTATGTTAAGTGTAGCAATCTGTCCGTCGTCATTAGTGTCATTACACCAAACCACCCACATGCTTTTCTTTCATCCGATGTAACTCTTTTTTTAAACTATATAAACAGCTTCCTAATAGCCTCCTGTGTTATGTCAGAGTCTGGCCTCTCATGGGCCTCATGCTGGAGAAGCACTGCACTGCACTTCTTCCCTGTCTCTTGGGCTCAGCTCTGACTGTAATCCTTCGTCTTTCTTTCTCTCTGTTTGTCTTTCCCTGTGTGTGAGTTCTCTGTCTTACACACAAACACTTTGTCTCGACTTCATCGCTGTTAGTAAGAATGTTAGTTGAATGTTAGGGACTATTCCAAGAGCAAGGCAATTAATTTTTTAGTAGAATGTCAGTGACTATTCCAAGAGAAAGGCAATTATTATTATTTTTTTGCCTTTTAAGATCCTTTTTTTTATCACTGAATGCTAATGCAATGTTGTCGGAATCCTTATAAATCAATGCATTGTGAATGCATTATGACAAAGTAAAAAGATAAATGATGGCCGGTGAGCTGAGAGAAATGAGAAATGTAAATAAACATTAATTCAATATCAAACTAAAGTGTCATACAAGGTTCTGTGTAGTTAAAACCTGGTTATTTTACCAGATATTTGAATGTGCTACTGTATATTTTTTTTGCTTTAAAGTGGTTATATGACGTTGCTAAAAAGAACATTATTTTGTGTATTTGGTGTAATGCAATGTGTTTATGCGATTTAAGGTTAAAAAAAACACATTATTTTCCACATACTGTACATTATTGTTGCTCCTCTATGCTCCGCCTTTCTGAAACGCGCCAATTTTTACAAAGCTCATTGTTCTAAGAAGCGAGGCGTGCTCTGATTGGCCAGCTATCCAGTGCGTTGTGATTGGCCGAATACCTCAAGCGTGAGACGGAAATGTTACGCCCCTTACCGTATTGTGATGCCATGTCCCGGCGCGACGACACAAAAACAATAAAACCCATTATAAACGAAGCATTTATTGCATCCAGTGGGGACATAATTACTGATTATAATGACTTATACTGTCTTTTTACACATCGCGTTGCATCACGCCGCGTAAACATTACCATGTCTGCATTTGTGATCGGAGCTATGCTCTACAAGCACTACTCTACACTCCTCTCGCGTTTGAATAGTCAGGCAAATTCTTTAAATATGAAAACATACTTACAGGTTGTGAGTCAGAAGCGTCAGACTGTCCTTGCAAAGTTGGAATTGCCCCACTTTATAGAAACAGCCTTTGAGCACAGCTGGCAGGCTACTCCCAGGTTCAAGAAATAGTCCTCCTTAAAATGTGCTGCACACATCTGAGTATTTACGTTGTACTGTTCTGTTCTGCAGACAATATAATATTAATGAAATAAAAGGCCACTCAAGTGTACTTAAAAGAGCCACTTACATATAGTTAATAAGACTACACTGTCAGAACATTGTTTATTAAAGGGGTCATGGAATACATTTTCAGATTTTATATTATGTTCTCCAGGGTTTTTTTTCCCTAATAAAGGGCTAATATTTGTAAAAAAAAATATTTTCCATCCTCATTTTCATTCTCGGTGAAAAACACTCAACTTCAAGGGGCATTACCTCTTGCAGAATCAGACAACTTTATTGTGTCATATCCACGCATTGCCATATTTTTCAATAAAAGATACTGTGAAAAACTGGCGGCCAGAGTAGAAAAGAATAGAAAATAATAATTCATATTTTAAAGCTTAGTTAGTTTAGAGTTCAGAATTTTGCAGTATGTTCTTAGTGTTGCAAAACTTGTATGTAAATTTTAAGAAACTTTGATTCTCCATTTCATGACCCCTTTAGCACACATACACTTTTAAATGGTGCAAAAAAAAAATGTAATTGCATACAATATGTGACCCTGGACGACAAAACCAGTCTTAAGTGTCAATTTTTCATCATCATCAAAAACATCATCTGAAAGCTGAATAAACAAGCTTTCCGTTGATGTATGGTTTGTTAGGATCGGACAATATTTGGCCGAGATACAACTATTTGAAAATCTGGAATCTGAGGGTGCAAAATAAATCTAAATATTGAGAAAAACGCCTTTAAAGTTGTCCAAATGAAGTTCTTAGCAATGCATATTACTGATCAAAAAAAATTTTTTGATACATTTACGGTAAGAAATTTACAAAATATCTTTATGGAACATGATCTTTACTTAATATCCTAATGATTTTTGGCATAAAATAAAAATTGATAATTTTGACCCATGCAATGTATTTTTGGCTATTGCTACAAATATACCCCAGACTGGTTTTGTTGTCCAGGGTCACATATAATATTAATGAAATAAAAGGTGTCGGCACCGATAGCTTTGTGGGCGCTATTGCGCCATGGGTGTCCCGAGTTCAAATCCTGGCTAGAGGACCTTTCCTGATACCGCTCTCTTTCTCTACCACACTGCTTCCTGTCTCATCTACACTGTCTTATAACAATAAATGCCAAAAAATACAGAAGAAAGTACACTTTAATGACTATGTTTCTTAACACGCTTAAGTACAATTGAAGAGTTCAGATGCAAAAGCCTCTAAATGCCTTTTGAAATTTTCTTCCAAATTGAGCGTTTTTATCAGGCTCCTATGCGTAGGTTCAGTCATTTCACTTTAATGGCAATGTATAGGTTCTTTTCTTTACCATTAAAATAAAATAACTGAACATAAACATCGGAGCCTGAGAAAAATTTTGGATGGCACTTTTGCATCTGAACTCTTCAATTTTAAAAACTGCACTTTGTAATAATGTCAGATGAGAAGTTTTACTTTGAAGTACATTTTAAATCATTTTTGTCATGCTTTAAAGAAGTACAATTAACACTTAACATAAAGCAAATGTAAAGTACTTGATTATAATTTTAACTGTGTAGTGTGTTATTCAATATATATATATTTTTTTTAAAGTTATATTTCTGGGCATTTTTATGCTTTTAATGTGTGAGAACAGTGGAGAGCTGACCGGAAAGCATTTGGGTGAAGAGTGAGGGGAGCAGGATCGGCAAAGGACCTCAAGGCGGGAATCGAACTCTGGTCACCGTGAGCACAGTTGCGCTATACGTCGACTCACTAACCATAAGGCTATTGGCGCTGCCATTCAATATTACTTTCAATGTAATTTCAAGTATACTACATTACAACTTTATTTCTACCAATGCATAATTACAAATAAGTTTAAGTGTAATTTAGTTCACCATAAATGCTTGTTAGTATATTTGACAGTACACTATAACCATATTTCAAAGATATCAGAAGTAATTATGAATTTACACGTAAAGAGGTATTTAAGTCTTAAAAAAATCAATTTAATTGCCAATTGGAATTAGCATGCAATTACATGTCCATAATAAGTACTCTTTTTTTTTTTTAAGTATGCTAAAATATGCTTCTTTTACGCAAGTTGTAGGGCGCAAGGCAGCCCTACAAGTTCGGAGTAGAGCTTTTGTCTTATATGTCATGATGTTGAAGCAGTGTTTTTTTTTTTTTTTTCCCACACTGTGACACTTCAGTTCAAATGGGAACTTCTAAACTGACACTGATTGTATTTTCTCCTAGGTGTGGATTGGGTGTAAATGAAAAATATTTCTCACTCTTTGAAGTGAGACAGTAATTTGCTAGGCGGCGGGACATTGAAAAAATACCTTGCATCTTGGCTATCAATTCCTGTTAAATTTGAAAACAAGAAAAGTTATGCTAGAACCAAACTGGCCACCTGGAGCCAAAAGAACTTGAAGCGGTAGTGGCAATTGAATAGATACAGTACTCATTGTTTTGTAGCTGTCAGAATCAAACAAATATCAGCTTTATGAGCAATCACACACATATAGAGTGACCACAGAGGGTTGTGGATTTCTTATTAGACAGGGAGGTTGGCCGGTTTCCACACGTTCAAGCACAAACAAACACAGATAATGCATCTGAATCTGCTCATGAACTCTCCCTTGGATATTTTGGCAGATTGTGACACTTCAGATCAGCTGAAGTCTGCCTAACCACAATCTCGCTGATATGGAGGTCTTGGATGAAGTTGGATGGTGCAGCTGGCCCGGCTTGTTCTGTTGGAGGTTTTGTGCTGTGTTTCTGTGCTTCGACTGTAACAAAACAGAACATTTTAATATAGATTGTTCATACGAGGCTTGAAAGGGCCAAAAGATAGGCATTAGCCATTGTTTTCCATGAGGAAAGAGGGGCTTTGATATTGATGGTGGGTTCCATTTCAGATTACAGGATCTGGAGATGTCCCAAAGGACTCCAAATGGAAAGAATTAGTCGGTTGAAATGCAGACGTGTTCGATTGTCCAGCAAAAACCCAGTTGACTAGTTTTTCCAAGTAGTCACTCAGCCTCAGTTCCGTGCATAAATCATGAAAATGTGTTTTCGGTAAAATGTCATTGTAAACAATGTTTTGTTCCCAGTCTCTGAAAAGGAATCCGAGTTATTCTGTACTTCAAAAGTGCACAGGTTTTACTTTAACAGTCACTTTAACAGCAGCGACCTAATCTCACTGACGTGAATGACTGTATTTGTTTTAGGTTAGTGTAAATTATACCACAGTCACAGGCTGTCATTCAACAGCTTTTCAAAATGTTTCTTTAAAAATGATCTTGTCAGTACTGTTCAGTGTTTGAAAAGATACTGCGCTCTGCCTTTGTAATTATCTTGATAATTTCATTTTAACACAGAAATTACAAACTATTTTAATGTTTGATGTTATTAAAGTGAGTGGACAAACATCCCAGACAGTCATATAATATCTAAAAATATTTTACATAGAAATGTTTGAGGTTTGACTGATATTCACACTTAACTAAAGTAATTTGATTAACAATGTAAACTAATATTTGTACTTTTTTTTTTCTTTTACCAAAACTTGAAACCTTGAAATATGTAGAAATTACATTTTAAAGAATAAGTTATTTTTAAGTTAAACTTTATTAAAATATAGAACGGATATTTTCAATTGTTATATTTTGTAAAAAAAATAATGCTATTTTTCTTTGTTTAAAAGCATTAAAAAAAATATCAACCCCAAACATTTGAACAGTAATGTGTGTGTGTGTGTTTGTGTGTGTGTGTACCTGGTATTACCTATGTTATGGGGACCAAATTTCCCCATAAGTATAGTAATACCAGTAAATGTAGTCCTTGTGGAGACATTTTTTTGTAAAATAAACAGCTTATAAATCATACAGGATGAAGTTTTTTGAAAACTTAAAACTGCAGAATGTTTTTTGTAAAGTCAAGTTAAGGGGATAGACAATACAGTTTGTACAGTATAAAAACCATCCTACGCCTATGTCCTCATAAAACTTGAAGACCAATATGTGTTTGCGTGTGTGTGTCCTTTATCTTAATATCCGGTGCGATTTTGCTTCTCAAGTAAGTTGATACTGTTTTAAAGATTTTTTACTGGTAAACAGAGCAAAAATACTTACTTTGCAGAGTGTATAACGTAAGAAGCCTGTTACATCATGCAGAGGTGCATTATCCTATTAATCACTCACTTTTTCCCAGATGTAGGATGTCTGGTAGACCCATTCAGGCCATTAAGAAAAGAAAAGCATTTTTGATCTCTGGTGACACTGTAATTTTCGTTTGCAAATAGAGATTACACAGAGTGAATTTTGGGAGAGGACAAAAGTAAACGTTTTTACATCAGCACTTTCAGTCCGTGTTGTCCACGTGCGACGGCAGACCTTCATGCAGTGGTGTCGATTTATGCAGCGCACGGGCATTTCCTTCGTAATGAATCCTCGGGGGAAGCAGGAGGGAGCGAGGGAGGTGGCGGGATCGCACGCTGCGTAATATTTCCTGGGAGACCAAGCTAAACGACTAGCTCAGTGGCCTGTGCTCTGCCAGGCTTCAATTTTGTGATGACTGAGGGGGCTCCAGCGTGACTTTAACGGCCCTGTTTGAAGTTCACATTTGATATTCCACCACATCAGAGAAGAGGTCTAACCTTGCCATCGATTGGCGCTCTCGTTCCGGCTGTCTAATTTGCTATGGAAGCAAAGGGAAAAGACCCTGCGTTCTGGCAGGGAAAAGCCAATAAGTCGTAGGGACTGCGACGCGTCCTACAACCGATTAGCCCCGTGTGTCTAAAGCCTTGTAGACTCTCTCTCTATCGCTCTCGTTACGTTCACAGCGCCTCTGGCAGTGGACATGGACCGTCACTCAAATCTCAACCAGGCACAGCGAGAACGGAACACGAGCTGTCAAGTGTATCTGTCAGTGAGTTTGTTCACTCTGGCAGAGAGATTCGTATTGATCTTCGCCCGCGGTTTAGATTTCCCTCTTTGCCCTCGTGGACTATTCTCTCACCGTCGTCTTTAAACTGTATAAACAAGACCATCTCATGTTTGCTCCCTAAAAATGTTCGGAAACATTAGCGAGAGTTTGTTTTTGCTTATGACAGGCAATGTCACAGAGTTTTTAGAGATGGCCGGGTCCGAACACATAAGTTAGAAAGAGGATGGATCGATTCAGAGATCAGGTTGCCCGAGGGTTTCTTCCAAAGCTGATGAAAACATGATATAGCAGGCTTACAGAAATAGCCCTTATAGCTGATTCGCTTAATGGACTAGATGTGCAAGCTTTGTGCTGTACCTGCCTTTGAAAAACCTAATCTCTACTTCTCTTTCTCTCTTTTGAACCTGTCAGGCGGGGATGATCCGTGCAGGTCAAGAGGAGTTTTTTATCGAGCCACTGGAGAGAGGAGGCGACATGACAGCAGAGGAGGAAGGAGGACCCGGGCGTCATCACATCGTCTACCGCTCCTCTGACATCCAGAAGCCGGTCGTCAATCAGCCCGCTGACTTTCACCCCAGAGGTCAGATCACCTTTTTGACACCAGCTCGTCATGGAGCGCTGACACGAGTTCTGAATATGCATGCTGATGACTAGGGAGAGATGCTGAGGTTCAGTTTCTTGCCATGGAATCAACGTACATGTCTAGACTGCTCAGTGCTGGTTTATGCAGGTTTGGTGCTGGTCTGGTATGGTCTTTCTAAGCCAAAGGAGGCTTAATGGTTAAGTTAGTAGCACTCAGCAGTAAGGATTTTTCTGCTTGCCAGGTCGGACGAGTACTTCAGATTTATACTTGCTTCTACATCTTCCCTGCACCCTTTTTCATTGATTATATAAATTTATTTTATTTATTAGAAAAATTAATTGTTTTTAAAATTAAAATAGAAATAATTTTGAATTTTGAAAAAATGTAATAAAAAATAAAAAAATCTGTATATATATATATATATATATATATATATATATATATATATATATATCTTTGTAATCTCTTCAGATGACAATTTAGATACCTGGCAAATGTTGTTGTTGTTGTGATCATAAACTGTATGGATATGATTACACGCAATACAACTTTTCCCTCACCATTGTGACGCTGCTTTTGCTAGGCTCCGTGAAAACGTTTCAGCTTTTATTTTCCTTTACGCCCTGAAGAAGATATCACAGGTTCATGAAGTTTGTCGAAATTATCCATCCTCGATCACTTTCAGTCAGTTTTGACTAAACTCCACTCAGTTAGCACGTCTTTTCAAAGTAAAAGTAGCCTTGTCACCTGACCTGAATACAGCGCGCTGATTTGCTAAAATGGACTTATCAGCTTCTGTTCAAAAACAACAAGGGGACTTGTCGGCTTCTGCCTTGAAAATGGACAATACCGGCTTTTTGACAAAAGCGAGTTTAGGGTTCAGATCGCACTATATGTGGAGAATAATGCATGGCATGGCAATCAGCTAATTTTGTTTTTGAAAGTGGCGTTTATCAATTTTGCAAATGAACTCTTCATATATATATATATATACAGTGAGGAAAATAAGTATTTGAACACCCTGCTATTTTGCAAGTTCTCCCACTTAGAAATCATGGAGGGGTCTGAAATTGTCATCGTAGGTGCATGTCCACTGTGAGAGACATAATCTAAAAAAAAAATCCAGAAATCACAATGTATGATTTTTTTAACTATTTATTTGTATGATACAGCTGCAAATAAGTATTTGAACACCTGTCTATCAGCTAGAATTCTGACCCTCAAAGACCTGTTAGTCTGCCTTTAAAATGTCCACCTCCACTCCATTTATTATCCTAAATTAGATGCACCTGTTTGAGGTCATTAGCTGCATAAAGACACCTGTCCACCCCATACAATCAGTAAGAATCCAACTACTAACATGGCCAAGACCAAAGAGCTGTCCAAAGACACTAGAGACAAAATTGTACACCTCCACAAGGCTGGAAAGGGCTACATGATATAGCAGGCTTACAGAAATAGCCCTTATAGCTGATTCGCTTAATGGACTAGATGTGCAAGCTTTGTGCTGTACCTGCCTTTGAAAAACCTAATCTCTACTTCTCTTTCTCTCTTTTGAACCTGTCAGGCGGGATGATCCGTGCAGGTCAAGAGGAGTTTTTATCGAGCCACTGGAGAGGAGGCGACATGACAGCAGAGGAGGAAGGAGGACCCGGGCGTCATCACATCGTCTACCGCTCCTCTGACATCCAGAAGCCGGTCGTCAATCAGCCCGCTGACTTTCACCCCAGAGGTCAGATCACCTTTTGACACCAGCTCGTCATGGGCGCTGACACGAGTTCTGAATATGCATGCTGATGACTAGGGAGAGATGCTGAGGTTCAGTTTCTTGCCATGGAATCAACGTACATGTCTAGACTGCTCAGTGCTGGTTTATGCAGGTTTGGTGCTGGTCTGGTATGGTCTTTCTAAGCCAAAGGAGGCTTAATGGTTAAGTTAGTAGCACTCAGCAGTAAGGATTTTTCTGCTTGCCAGGTCGGGCGAGTACTTCAGATTTATACTTGCTTCTACATCTTCCCTGCACCCTTTTCATTGATTATATAAATTTATTTTATTTATTAGAAAAATTAATTGTTTTAAAATTAAAATAGAAATAATTTTGAATTTTGAAAAATGTAATAAAAAAAAAAAATCTGTATATATATATATATATATATATATATATATATATATATATATATATCTTTGTAATCTCTTCAGATGACAATGTAGATACCTGGCAAATGTTGTTGTTGTTGTGATCATAAACTGTATGGATATGATTACACGCAATACAGCTTTTCCCTCACCATTGTGACGCTGCTTTTGCTAGGCTCCGTGAAAACGTTTCAGCTTTTATTTTCCTTTACGCCCTGAAGAAGATATCACAGGTTCATGAAGTTTGTCGAAATTATCCATCCTCGATCACTTTCAGTCAGTTTTGACTAAACTCCACTCAGTTAGCACGTCTTTTCAAAGTAAAAGTAGCCTTGTCACCTGACCTGAATACAGCGCTGATTTGCTAAAATGGACTTATCAGCTTCTGTTCAAAAACAACAAGGGGACTTGTCGGCTTCTGCCTTGAAAATGGACAATACCGGCTTTTTGACAAAACGAGTTTAGGGTTCAGATCGCACTATATGTGGAGAATAATGCATGGCATGGCAATCAGCTAATTTTGTTTTTGAAAGTGGCGTTTATCAATTTTGCAAATGAACTCTTCATATATATATATATATACAGTGAGGAAAATAAGTATTTGAACACCCTGCTATTTTGCAAGTTCTCCCACTTAGAAATCATGGAGGGGTCTGAAATTGTCATCGTAGGTGCATGTCCACTGTGAGAGACATAATCTAAAAAAAAAATCCAGAAATCACAATGTATGATTTTTTAACTATTTATTTGTATGATACAGCTGCAAATAAGTATTTGAACACCTGTCTATCAGCTAGAATTCTGACCCTCAAAGACCTGTTAGTCTGCCTTTAAAATGTCCACCTCCACTCCATTTATTATCCTAAATTAGATGCATTTGTTTGAGGTCATTAGCTGCATAAAGACACCTGTCCACCCCATACAATCAGTAAGAATCCAACTACTAACATGGCCAAGACCAAAGAGCTGTCCAAAGACACTAGAGACAAAATTGTACACCTCCACAAGGCTGGAAAGGGCTACGGGAAATTGCCAAGCAGCTTGGTGAAAAAGGTCCACTGTTGGAGCAATCATTAGAAAATGGAAGAAGCTAAACATGACTGTCAATCTCCCTCGGACTGGGGCTCCATGCAAGATCTCACCTCATGGGGTCTCAATGATCCTAAGAAAGGTGAGAAATCAGCCCAGAACTACACGGGAGGAGCTGGTCAATGACCTGAAAAGAGCTGGGACCACCGTTTCCAAGGTTACTGTTGGTAATACACTAAGACGTCATGGTTTGAAATCATGCATGGCACGGAAGGTTCCCCTGCTTAAACCAGCACATGTCCAGGCCTGACTTAAGTTTGCCAATGACCATTTGGATGATCCAGAGGAGTCATGGGAGAAAGTCATGTGGTCAGATGAGACCAAAATAGAACTTTTTGGTCATAATTCCACTAAACGTGTTTGGAGGAAGAAGAATGATGAGTACCATCCCAAGAACACCATCCCTACTGTGAAGCATGGGGGTGGTAGCATCATGCTTTGGGGGTGTTTTTCTGCACATGGGACAGGGCGACTGCACTGTATTAAGGAGAGGATGACCGGGGCCATGTATTGCGAGATTTTGGGGAACAACCTCCTTCCCTCAGTTAGAGCATTGAAGATGGGTCGAGGCTGGGTCTTCCAACATGACAATGACCAAGCACACAGCCAGGATAACCAAGGAGTGGCTCTGTAAGAAGCATATCAAGGTTCTGGCGTGGCCTAGCCAGTCTCCAGACCTAAACCCAATAGAGAATCTTTGGAGGGAGCTCAAACTCCGTGTTTCTCAGCGACAGGCCAGAAACCTGACTGATCTAGAGAAGATCTGTGTGGAGGAGTGGGCCAAAATCCCTCCTGCAGTGTGTGCAAACCTGGTGAAAAACTACAGGAAACGTTTGACCTCTGTAATTGCAAACAAAGGCTACTGTACCAAATATTAACATTGATTTTCTCAGGTGTTCAAATACTTATTTGCAGCTGTATCATACAAATAAATAGTTAAAAAATCATACATTGTGATTTCTGGATTTTTTTTTTAGATTATGTCTCTCACAGTGGACATGCACCTACGATGACAATTTCAGACCCTCCATGATTTCTAAGTGGGAGAACTTGCAAAATAGCAGGGTGTTCAAATACTTATTTTCCTCACTGTATATATATATATATATATATATATATATATATATATATATATCTTTGTAATCTCTTCAGATGACAATGTAGATACCTGGCAAATGTTGTTGTTGTTGTGATCATAAACTGTATGGATATGATTACACGCAATACAGCTTTTCCCTCACCATTGTGACGCGCTGCTTTTGCTAGGCTCCGTGAAAACGTTTCAGCTTTTATTTTCCTTTTACGCCCTGAAGAAGATATCACAGGTTCATGAAGTTTGTCGAAATTATCCATCCTCGATCACTTTCAGTCAGTTTTGACTAAACTCCACTCAGCTAGCACGTCTTTTCAAAGTGAAAGTAGCCTTGTCACCTGACCTGAATACAGTGCGCTGATTTGCTAAAATGGACTTATCAGCTTCTGTTCAAAAACTGGCTTCTGCCTTGAAAATGGACAATACCGGCTTTTTTGACAAAACGAGTTTAGGGTTCAGATCGCACTATATGTGGAGAATAATGCATGGCATGGCAATCAGCTAATTTTGTTTTTTGAAAGTGACGTTTATCAATTTTTGCCAATGAACTCTTCATATATATATATATATATATATATATATATACGCCCGATTCAAATGATATGAGTATACAGTTAGTTTTATACAGAAAATGCTGGTGCCAATAGCCTCATGGTCAGCACTTCGGGTGTCCTCCCACTTCAATTTCTGTCTACAGTACTGTCCTATTCTAATAAAAGGCAAAAACACCAAAAAATAAATCTTTAAATTCGAAAGACATAAAAATGTATGTGCACAAAAAAAAAAAAAAAAGATATAGTTCGGGCCCTCCCCCACTGACCCAGAGGGACAGCAGCATACCAACATCTAAAACACAAAATGTGCTGATAACCATGCTGGTATTTTTCTTTGGGGAAAGATGAACAGTCTAAGATCAAGTATTTGGCATACGTGTTAAAATGATGTGTGAAGCTCATAAAATTTTAAAGCACATTCAGTGTAACCTCTTAGCAAAACTAGTCTTTGCAAATACTGCTTAGGCTATATCCAGTCCATTTGAACTAGATTAAAAACAGAGCTTCAATGTCTATCAAAGCTAAAAGCCATGGCTTGTAGTGTTACTTTATTCAAAATTTGGGTGAATAATAACAGAATTTGTCATTTTTTGGTGAACTATTCCTTACTAAATGGACCTGAAGCAGGATAAAGTGAGGAAAGTTCTCCAGGGCTGAGTCATTGCCCTGGCTGTTCATCCCCCTCCACCCCCAGATCTGTCTCTCTCAGCATCCCCTGTGAAACGTGTGAGGAGAGGAGCAGCAGAGTGACTGGATAAAGTCATAAACTTCTCTAAAAAGGATTCACATGTCACTTTGAGTTTGAGCGGTCGAGTTCAGCCGGGGGATATGGAGAGGCTCGACATGCGTCACAGTGCCTTCGCGTTTTCATTTTTCTTCACAGCCTGGTTGTTTTAGAGGGCTGCATGAATTGCTTAACTGCAGTACTGCCAAACCCTATTTGACAGAAATACAAAAAGTATTGCTGATCCTTTTAAAAGGACTTTAGGATTAGAACTGTAATCAATACCAGTGTTGGGCAATGCTACTTTTAAAAGTAAAAGCAATTTACTCTTACTTTACTTTTTAAAGTGATGTTGCAGTCTTGCTTTATGCATCTTAAAAAGTAAAGGCCTGTTCACACCAAGAATGAAAACTATAACTATATCAACATTTAAGGCCCCGTTTACACTAGTGTGTTTTCGTTTTAAAACAGTGTTTTTAGAATGAAAACGATTCCCGTTTACACTGGCGTTTCCGCTGCGTTTCAGAAACGATCTCCGTTTACACTACACAACCAAAAACGCAAGTCACATGACCATTTGTACAACCTATATATATCTATGGGTACAACAATGAGCATGATGTTATCGTTTACACGGTCGTCAAGGATACACAGAGAGAATGTGGGCAGCCACGCCATTGTTTTCAAAAGTCTCCGTTTTGGTCCGTTTACACTGAAACGCAACCCCTGAGTTTTCAAACTAAAACAGGGTCTGCAGCGTTTTCAAAAGTCTCCGTTTTCGACCTCGAAAACGCCGGAGTAGTGTAAACGATAGGCGTAACCGTAGCAAAAGTTATGCGTTTTAAAACGAAAACGCAATAGTGTAAACGGGGGCCTAAGTGTGCTCTGCAATTCTATTCTGGCATTGCGTATTTTTAAAGTCGGATGGATTTTGATTGGTTACAAATCTGTTCCTAATGATATTGTTACTTTGTATCGTTATAGTTATAGCTGTTGTGTGGTTATAATTACCATTATAGGTATCATTCTTTGTGTAAACAGGCATAATTACTTTCTTTCTTTCTTTTTTTTTCCTTTTTTTTTTTTGAAACTAACGTTAAGTTGCTTTTGCCTTACTTTTTCTCATTATTGCCTGAATATTTTTGAACCAAAGCTGCATTTATTAAATTTGTCTGCAAATATTGTTGCAGTACTTCTATTTGAATATATTTCATAATATAATTTATTCCTGTGAGGGCCAAGCTGAATTTTCAGCAACTATTATTAAACATATATTATTAATGTCAATATTGAAAACAGTTGTGCTGCTTAATAATTTTAAACTTTTTTTTTTTACATTCTAGATGAATAAGAACAGATCAAAAGAACAGCATTTATTTGAACTAAAAATCTTTTGTGTCATTATGCATAAATGTCTCTCAACTTGACTTTTGAACAGTAGTGTACTTTGCTTGAAATGATGAAAACCTGTGTTTCTGTCTGAATACTCGATTCTGATTGGCTGGCAGGTATGTATTAGAGCCGTTTAATGCACAAGTATTTCCAAGTCAGTTTAATCACAGTTCTACACTGTGTGCAGCATTATTAGGCAAGTTGATATTCTGGTCATATTTTTTTTTCCAAGAACATTTTACCAATTCCAAACCACATCAATCTTAGTAACTACTATCAATTTTGTATTTAATCATTTATAAGTGATATATAATTGCCCATGAAGGCTGAAAGTTAAAAACTCCTTATTTCAGGTGTGCAGAATTATTAGGCAGGTTTTCATTTACAGATAAAATGAGCCAAAAATGAGATTGAACTCAAGAATAAAAGTAAAACAATTATTAAATGCCCATGAGAAGGATGCAATACTAATGCAATAATAGAATTAGCAAAGTTAAGGCATGACCACTGGGCAGCGAAATGCTCATTGGGTCAGCACGGTCAGAAAAAACAGGTGGAGAAGAAAAGACACGTTAACTGCAAAAGAATTAGGAATTAATGTCAAGAATTAGGTGAGAAACCATCAGGAACCATTTAGTCTCCAGCACCATCATTTTCCAGAACTGCAACCAGTCTCCAGAATTACAAGGTGTCAGGTTCTCAGAGACTTTGCTTGGGTAAAAAAATATTTTAAATGACTCTCACTTAATAAGAATAACATGCTGAAGTGTTGTGAAATACACGAAGACTGATTTTTATAGGCTTTATGGACAGATAAGTTGAGAGTGACTCTTGAAGGACCAGCATCACATCCTCTTGTGCCACAGTTTGAAGAATTTATCTTCCAGAATCTGGCAGTAGGTTTTAGGAGCTCATTTTTAATCAATCCTGCAAGACAGACTTTTCAGGATAGGAGATGAACTAAAATGAGCTCCCAAAACTTACTGCCAGATTCTGGAAGATAAATTCTTCAAACAGTGGTACAAGAGGATGTGATGCTGGTCCTTCAAGAGTCACTCACAACTTATCTGTCCATAAATCCTATACAAAATCAGCCTTCATGCATTTCACAACACTTCAGCATGTTATTCTTATTAAGTGAGGGCCATTTTAAATAATTTTTTACCCAAGCAAAGTCTCTGAGAACCTGACACCTTGTAATTCTGGAGACTCCAGGAAGGTTGCAGTTCTGGAAAATGATGGTGCTGGAGACTAAATGGTTCCTGATGGTTTCTCACCTAATTCTTCACCTTAATTCTTTTGCAGTTAACGTGTCTTTTCCTCTCCACCTGTTTTTTCTGACCTTGCTGACCCAATGAGCATTTCGCTGCCCAATGGTCATACCTTAACTTTGCTAATTCTATTATTGCATTAGTATTGCATCCTTCTCATGGGCATTTAATAATTTTTAACTTTATTCTTGAGTTCAATCTCTTTTTGGCTCATTTTATCTGTAAAGGAAAACCTGCCTAATAATTCTGCACACCTGAAATAAGAAGTTTCTGACTATCAGCCTTCATGGACAATTATATATCACTTATAAATTATTAAATACAAAATCAATAGTAGTTATTAAGATTGATGTGGTTTGGAATTGGTAAAATGTTCTTGGAAAAAAAATATGACCAGAATATCAACTTGCCTAATAATTCTGCACACAGTGTATATAAATGCACTGCTTTAACTGATGCACACAAATACACACACACACAGAGAGAGAGGTCAGACATCGCAAATTCTGCTGCGTACACACAGAAACTTGTTGTCAGTACTGCGCTGTGACCCTTATTAATAAAATAGCCTAGATACTAGTTCGCTACATTACCAAGGTGGTAATTATCTCTCGATCTATAATTAATTCAAACAAATGCTATGATTCATTCAAATAAATGTGATCTTACTGCACTATTTCATCTTTGTGTCTGATTTGAAGTGGGCAGAATGCTAGCACTAACGAGCCGTAACCGACAAAAATAACAGTAATTTTTACCCTTCTGGTCAAATATTGAACTGCAAACATCATTAACAGCTTTAACTTGTCAATGTTGGCAAATGACCATGGTATAAGCAGCTAGCTAGCTGTGCATTATCCCTTACTTATACAATAATTAAAATCATAAGGAAAACCTTAATCATAAACCGACTGTAAAATTTTAGACCAAAATTGCCTGAAGGTAATTTTGTGCGACCAAGACAAAACAGGATGCGCAATGGTTGTCTTGACACACACTCTCTGGAATAACAATTCCCATTCAGTTTAGACTATGTAGTGGTGTAAATTTAGGAATTAAAGCATTACTTTTTACCGTATTGACCTGAATATAAGACGATGTTTTTTTCCTTGGAAATACATCTGAAAAAACGCGGTCGTCTTATATTCAGGGTCTAGACTTTGACATGTCAATAATACACCCATAACAATAGGTGGCGCCAAAAACGCATAAAACGAGTGTGCCATGAAATATGTAATGTAATGTGTGTTGTAAAGATCGCGAATGAAAACAAATGAAAAGGAAAAGCTTACAGCAGCATGATCGTGACTGTCATGTTAGCCTGATGGGAACAAACTTCCTCTGTAAGTGATTTTAAAACATAAGACAGTACCCAGATTTGAAGACTACAATAAGATTTCACGTCTACTGATAATAACATTTTGGTAGGCTACTATGAGATTGATAGCCTAATTGTTATATAATTCAGATGGGCTACCTGTTATTTCAATGGTATATCAAAATGTCATTGTTGGTACATTTTACCAGTATTTACCATACCTTCAAAACAAAAATTAGAATTGGAAAAATATGCAATATGAAAATAATTTAATAAATGTGTTTTACAGAGAGAGAAAAAAAAAGAAAAGAAAAAAAAAACAAGATTTGGTTTTCAAAAAGCCTTTTTCCAACAGGTACATCTGGAAAAAGGGGGGTCGTCTTATAATCAGGGTCGTCTTATATTCGAGACAATACGGTAATTGTGGTTAAAATTAAGAGTAAACCAGAATATAAACGTGAAATGTGTATGGTCAGTATAAAGACTGAGATGCTTTTATAAGCATTTTATCCTACATCTTCAAGCAATTGTTTCAACAGCAATTGGTGCTTTTCACTTTTTCTTAGACATCAAATTAAAACCATAAATCAGTCATATCCCTTGTATGGTGTGTCTGTTTATCAGCAATATTCAGTTTTTACTTGAGTGGAAAGGTTACACATGTGGCAGTAGGCTTGATGTTGTATTGCATTGTGGAAGTGGAGGTATGCCCAAGCCGGTACTAAAAATAACAGGACAATATATCTGTAAGTGAATCTCAATGTTTTTTGCGAGCAGGTCTTTGGCGACATCAGCTGGAGTGCGTGTGTGCGTATGAGAAGCTGCAGCTCTCAGTGAATTCCAGCAGAGACATGCTGAACTCAGACAGCCAGTGTCTACGTGGCAAAGCTTGATGAGAGTTTAAGTTCTATTTGGCAGACGTGAAGCTTACAACATCGAGAATTACGGCAAAAGTGGTGGGAGGAGAGAAGGGTGAAAGGTTTTTTCCTCAGAAATGGCCTGCAAAATTAGATTTCATAATCAGACATGCTGGAAAAATTCCTTTGCTCTGATTATATAATTTCTTTGTAGTTTATTTGGTTTAGATAACTGCGTAAGAGAGTTGCTATTTGAATTACCATGCACATGTATTGGCAAAAGTTGACCTTAACGTAGTGTTTGACCTTCTAGGTCTGTATTGACTCTATAATGAGGTATGTGTTGTGAACTTTTATCTTCTACGAAGCAGAGACCAGGAGACGTTGGGATATCTTTCATACAGAAGTTACTGTTTATTGAGAACTCGCTGTGCGTCGCTGTAGTCATCCAAGTCTAACTAAAGCAGTGATACATTGTAGTTTTAAATACATTTTAGGGGGCAGTGCTTAGGAATGGAGACCAAGCACCTGGGTGACAACTTTAAACAAAGCATGCAAATGAGAAAGACAGACCCAATCAACAACACTCGATTGCATTGATAATCCAATCAGTCTAACGATTCATGTCTGGGCCAGGGGGCTCCGAAAGCCATTTGCAGAACAAAAGATTCGAGTCTGGCTCATTTCACTTACAATAGGAGAACAGGAACTGGCAGGGACCTCTTGCATCTGATGTAGTGATCTGACTCATGTCACCATTTTTCACCTTAAATGTTAAATACAAGGTATATAACTTCTTCAGTTTGTACACTATTACATTGGAATCTAAATTAAACATTTAAATAAATTTGTAATCCCACAATTCCCCCTTTGAGAGTTCTAATAACTCTCACAAAATACAAATTTAGACACTTAAAAAGTTTATTCTTGTAACTTGTGATCGTTACAGGCTCATAGCACTTGTTCTGTGTTGATTGTCTGTAATTGCATGCTGACACAGAAACAAAACATGCAATTATGGTCCGTGAAGTTCTTACGGGTAATAATCTTTTCTGGTTGGAACTGTCATTTCCTCGTGAGAGGCGGAAGTCATTTGCTGAACGAAACACTTGATACTGTGGATGCATAGATAGTACACCAGTAGGAGAAACAACAGCAGAATTGCTATGTCCTTGAGCCACAGCCAGGGTTTACCTAACAAGTCTCCGAACCATGAAGAATTATCTTCAGTCATCTGGTGTAATTTTACTGAAAGATCAAGGATGTCTTGTTGGATATTGTTCAAGTTCTTGGTTGGATCCATTAAACCGGTGCAGCATTCAGGGCCGATAATGGTACAGGCTCCCCCTTGTGTTGCAAGAATGTAATCCAAGGCCACTCTGTTCTGTAAGATCATCATCTTGTGTGAAGCGAGAGTGTCCGTGATATTGCCCAGGGCCAAAACCGTATCATTGGCTAATTTCTGTACAGAATCCGACAGGCTTCTGACTTGATCGAGAGCCTGCATGACGCCATACGCTGGGATTAATGCTCCAAGAGTTCTTGACCACCACGTTTGTACACAAGTGAGTCCTGGAATGCAGCCATCTTTGTTGGTAGAAGCTGAATTTTGTAGATGTGGAGAATTTGAGGTGGAGTGTGTATTTTCTCTGATAGCTGGTAGAACATAAACCAGGGTGCACCTGCCGTTGAATTGGCTGGGTAGGATGCTGTAGACAGAAGTTCCACATAACCATAAAGTGCCAGTCGGTGGAGGAATCATGCACAACTGATTTATGGCAAAAAGTTTCGGTAGGGATGGGTTCCCGTAGAGACAGTCTTTTAAGTCATTCTCCTCTTTCGTAACTGATGTAGTAACGTACACATTGAATTCGGTTCTTCTTTTAATCACAAAGCTGCAACGTTCACGAGGAATTTCACCCAGTGTAGTCGATGCTGGAGCATAATTTTCCATGCACCAATAGAACATCCTTGGCATGAGTAGATCTGTCATGATGGGAGTAGCTGAAGTTAGGTTGCAGGATGGTAGTCCAGGAATGCAACACGTAGAAGGTGGAGGAATTGTTACGTTGTGACATGTATCCTTGTTGTATAATCCACTGGTATGATGATCGAATAAGGTACACGTATCACATTTGGAGATAGGGTGTGCCACCCATGGGATTCCTGCTCCTACTGAAGGTGCGTGTGGCATGCAAACGTTCTTTCCAGCAAACAAGGCATTTCTTGACATATTCATTAGCTCTAAGAATATGTTGTTTCTGGGGTCTACACTTAGCGTGATGTCCATGATGGTTAATAATACGACAATCTTGTTCATGTTGATGATGACTGAAGTTCCGTATGTGATTCTCTGCGTTGTGTATTTTTTATTTTCTTTGTTCTGTCTTCTGTGACAGTTGGCTCGGCAGTGGGTCTTGTTGTCTTTTAGAGGTTGTGGCTTCACACGCAGGTGAGGGGTCGGCACGTATGGGTCTCAGGACAGCCATCATGTGGTATCTGCACAGAGGAAGAAAGAAAACAAAAGACAGAGCAGTATTTGTTCTAAAGACTGCAAACATTAGGGTTGTATCCTCTGTTCAATCTGAGTCTGCTATTGTTGTTCCTTCTTTCCCTATTTCTTAATTCACGAGACACCTAAAGAACAGTGAGGTGAGGGTGGACTAGTGGATGGGGAAAGGCCTATGAGGGTGTGTTCACCACAGGGTTGGCCCCAAGCCTGTTGCATCCGGTTCTTCCCTGGGTTCCTCACTGGTCCATGTGTCCTATCCTATCCCTGTAGGTGGTGTGCAAACTTTAGTGTGTGACATCTCCATCCTCTAATGGAACATCAGTCATAACAAACATCATAACCCAAAGAGGATAGGTGAGTGACTGTGGTGTGCTGTAGTATAGCTTTGAAGGCTGTGAGTGTACTTAACTAGCATTCTCTCAGTGGAAGGAAGTGACAGTAACCTTCCTGTAGTTTTATTTACAAAGAATCTTTCAGCTTTGTTGTACATTACTGGGGAATTAAGCACTCACAGCCCTAACAGTTAACACCTGAGCAAACTGCTCCAACAGTTCGGTGAAGCGGGAGGGCTGCTTCAGAGTACCAAGTAGACTGAGTAGAAGCTGAGTAAAGCTGTTAATTTCTCCTAATGTCTTTTTGCTTTTCCTACACTCTTTCATCCAGTGTCCAGGTTTACCACAGTAATAACAACTGCCCTCCTTCTTAGGACACTTACGTTTCTGTCGGTTCTCTGTGTTGACCTTAAAGGACGCTGCTGCAATCTTTACTCTGGCTTTAACATCAGAGTCTCTTTCCCAAGTAGCTAACCTGTCCAAGCTGTTTTGCAAGCTTCCAGTGGACCATGTTAGATCTAAGAACGGCAAAGCTGATCTGTACTCTGATAAAAGGCCATCAAACCATGTTCGAACTAGTGGTCCTTTGTCATCAAGCACACTTTCAGAATCATCCACTATTCCACTGTAAGTTACAGCTGACTGACAAAACCTTTCAGTGTATTCACTCACAGTTTCTTCTTTCCTTTGCACACAGTTAGTGATTCTGGACCAGTCTATCTTGGGTCCTATGATATTCTTTAGAATTTTCAAAACACCTTCTCTCAAATCGTCTCTACTGGCATGTTGTAGTTCAGAAGTAACATCAGACTCAAAACTGTTGAATTCAGATTCAGTTAGAATTTGTGACATCAGCTGTGTGACTTCTGCTAACGACATGTCGTGAGACGCATTTTATGGATCAATGCTCTTCTAAATTCAGAAAAATCTGTGCGTGCTGAGGGTAAGCTCTGGGACAGTCTCTATATCTTTAGGTCCTAGTGTTTTGGCAACAGTTTGTACTTGCACAACAGAAGAATTGAGAGGAACACTTTCAGTTTCCTCAATTCCCTGAGATCTAGCGCCACATACCATCACTGAATCTACAGGCACATCAGTTACTGATTGGATGGTTACATCTGTTTCAAAAAAAGCTTGTAAGTCAGGATAATTGTTCTCCGGCTGACTAACTTCCACATCAGTTTTTTCTGAAGCTTTGTTGTGGTTCAATTTCTTAGTAAAATAGGATACTCTAGCACGGAGCTCTTTGTTCTGTTTCTCTAGCTCTGAGTTACGCTGAGATTGTTGTGTAGCTAGCGCTAAACCAAATTCTCTGTGGCAGCAGATAATGCCTTTCACATTGTTCTTGCGAATACATGCTCCTAATACCTTTTACACTCATCTACAGACCAAGTCTTGTCTGGATGGATCTCATATTTCTGTTAGTTCTTGTCTAACTTTCTCAGTGATTATTAGGTTCATTTGTTCCCCTAACAGTGTTTTGAATTCACTATCTGACCACAATGGAGTCGCAAGACCATCCTTTTCTGTTGTTTGAATCAGCCTAGCATTCCTTCTAACCATCTTGTGAGTTTCTTTGTTACCACACAATCAAAAACACTAAAACTTCTCTGATCAACAGAGGGTACACTTGTTAACACAGCTTAACTATTGTTAACTTTGTTACCACACAATCAAAAACACTAAAAACTTCTCTGATCAACAGAGGGTACATTTGTTAACACAGCTTAACTATTGTTAACTTTCCAAATTACCAACACGTCACACTTAACTTCCCTGTCTACAAGGACAGAGGATAAACCAAAATTATTAGCATGAAATGCTAACCTTCTCTGTGAAAAGAGGATAAACCAAAATAACTAGCACGTAAATGCCAATCTTCCCTGCCTACACAGAACAGAGGATAAAACAATATTAGCACTTGATGCTAAACTTCCCTGCCTGGACAGAGGGTAACTTCATCTCTAAAAGTTCATTTTTAGAGGAAAACTTAGTTAACCAAACCCTACAGCTGTCTGTTAACTCTTCTCTGTCGGCGCAGAGGATAAACAAATTTGTACTGGTCTTAAAGGTTCTTTTGGATTAGAGACAGCACTCACCACAACCTTGGTTGAGAGAAAAATTCAGTCTGGAAATCTTTGTTCAGCTTGAAGTTTTCGCTGGATTCCAAAAGATGCAGTCTGGAAGCAGATCTTTGTTTGAGCTTGAAGTTTTCAAACTGGATTCAGGTGAGGAAGCTGGAACTCTATCCGGTCACGGCACCATCTGTTGTGAACTTTTATCTTCTGAAGCAGAGACCAGGAGACGTTGGGATATCTTTCATACAGAAGTTACTGTTTATTGAGAACTCGCTGTGCGTCGCTGTAGTCATCCAAGTCTAACTAAAGCAGTGATACATTGTAGTTTTAAATACATTTTAGGGGGCAGTGCTTAGGAATGGAGACCAAGCACCTGGGTGACAACTTTAAACAAAGCATGCAAATGAGAAAGACAGACCCAATCAACAACACTCGATTGCATTGATAATCCAATCAGTCTAACGATTCATGTCTGGGCCAGGGGGCTCCGAAAGCCATTTGCAGAACAAAAGATTCGAGTCTGGCTCATTTCACTTACAATAGGAGAACAGGAACTGGCAGGGACCTCTTGCATCTGATGTAGTGATCTGACTCATGTCACCATTTTTCACCTTAAATGTTAAATACAAGGTATATAACTTCTTCAGTTTGTACACTATTACATTGGAATCTAAATTAAACATTTAAATAAATTTGTAATCCCACATATGTCAGGACATGCTAACGTGCTACAAGGAATGCTAACAAGGGATTTTTACTGTACTTTTTGGACATGTGTGCTAGCATCTAGCATTTAAATGACTTCGGACGCTGTGGCAGCACTCTTTCTAGAAAGCTCTCATTCTGTTCACTTACACAATCATAAAAGGACTTCCTGTTACTGTAACCTGAGAAAGAGGGCTAGCATTCACAATACTGAATCATCAATACTTTGTGCTTTCTCTTCAAACATGGCTTCTGGCATTTTGTTCACTGACCTATCAGAATAATGCAGGTGAAGCCAAAGTTTCTCTCCTGTCTTTGGACTTTTGCCATCTGTTTTTACAATGGTGGACATCCTAATTATTAAACATGTTTAAATACAAGTTGCAAATATAATTAGGGATGCAAATATTGTATGCTTTTTGGCTAATACCAATACGCTGGTATTTATTTCCATGATTTAATTTTCACCAATACAAAACTGGTATTAAAATTATATAATATTTTGACTAAATAAATGTAAAATAAAACATCGCAATCATACCATTCTAATATTTATTAATATTAGAAACTGTAAATAACATAATTTATATGCATATATTCTTATAGACATAAAAACAAAATTGTCCACCATAAGCAAGTGTGTATGTTTTTTAAAATGTAAAATGTAAAACAAATTTAAAACATGTAAAACAGTATTTTATAAGTATCTTTTCCATCCATCATTATTCTGCAAATGTGCAAAATATGTGGATAGAAATCCACGTTTTGAAAGCAGTACGTTTCATAACAAATATAATTGGACATGACCTCACATACGAATGTGGGAAAATCTGAGTCTGATTTTCTTTCCTGGTTTGTCACTGCATTTGAGAAGAGTGTCGTTTCTGCACTTTTGTCAGTTTCTCTTCACCTCAGTCACCCTGACATTTCAACCCACACATATCACACCGCAGCATACCAAATGTGCCATAATGCCTCCAGCTAGCCATCAGAGATTGTATAGATTTATGTGTGTGGCTATATGTGTGTGTTCATGGCTGTAGAAAATGTGTGACTGCATGTGTTTTTCATTTAACGTTTTTCCCATCCCTGAAACAACAACATTCTGGTTGTTCCATTGACTAATAGCTGTTGGCTTGGTCTGACATTAAGCAGGAGCATTCAGCTTCCTCCTGTGCTGCAAATATCTCCATTTGTGCTTGGCCACCTTTGCAACAGTGCAAGTAAAGACAGTGTCTTAAGAAGGACGCCTGCGGCATTTCGTCTGGAGAGCTAATGAAGACTGATCTTTCTGTGTTTTGGAATTCTGGCTCTGTGAGATGAGCTAGCTCAACTTTGCTGTGTTAACTGATGATGCCTAGGTGAATAAGATATTAACCAACAGATTATAGGGTTCGCAAGGCCCTTGGTTTAAGATTGATGGCCAAGGAAAAAAATGTGATTAAGATCTCCTGAGAGATGACTGTAAAAAAAATTTGCTGGCTGACATCTTCATTGGATAGACTTCAGGTTCACAGTTCTTGTGTGCTTGGGCAATTACTCATTTTAAGTTGACTGTCTTCACATGTTTCAGATGATGGTGTCAACCAACAGATGTGAGTGGTCAGCTAGTTTCACCTAAGACTATGGTAGACCAACACTAATCCAGCACTTGCTGTAACGAACCAACTGAAACCGGCCTGGAAATTGATGGTGTCTAAAGTCTAAAGTGGTCTTCATCCATGCAGGGTTGTCATCCAGATATGTGGTTCACTAATTGAATTCAGTGTTTACCTTAAGTGGGGTGAATTCAGATAAGTTGAGACACTTTTTGCCATTGAGATGACTGGGGAAAAATGGCACAATTATCCTGAATTAACTCTTAAATGACTCACCTGATGGGAAATCATCTGATATAATTTTTTTAAATCTTTATGCAAATTGGATGTCATAAGGTGGTGTTTACAGATGCGCATTAAAAGATAAATAAATAAATACCAACTTTGACTGTTTTATTCTGATTGGAAATAAATATATTATTCCATGATAGCTTTAGTTTTACATTTCTCTTCAGAAACTATACACCTAAAATGTATATAAAACAATTCTACATTCAGTAACATTATAAAGAAAGTAAATCTTTTCCAGATTATGTTTCACACATATTTATATTATTCTTATTTTTCACAGTATAAATTGGCGTTTATACATAAATATATAGCCTATAGCTGCCTATTTTTTAGTGAGTCTCTCACAAGGACAATAGATCCTATATGTGATTTACGACTAGTTAAAGTGCCCCTATTATGGATTTTTGAAAATTACCTTTCATGCAGTGTGTAACACAGCTATAAGTGAATGAAAACATCCTACAAAGTTTTAAATCTGAAAGTGCACCGTGTATAAAGTTATTGTCTCTCAAAAGAAAGAGTCGACTCTGAATCATTGAAACGAGTCGTTTTTAAAAAGAATCTTAAGCCATTTCATGTTGACGTCAACATGAAACATTAGCATATTGCCGGCCCACTTGTTGCCACTAGGTGCCGCTTTTGGAGCTTTAAAAATAGCTGTTTCCCCGGTAATGGCTGTACACAAAGCAGCACTGCACTCTGCTTTAAATGAAATCGACCAATCGGATCAATCACCGCGGATTAGCGTCACGCAAAGGAGGGGTTTGGAAAAATGAATCATTGAGCTAATCGTTTGGGAGTCGTTGAGCAAATAAGGTAAAAATAAATGCATATTATAAGAAAATTAAAGTGTTTTTTGACTTTGCATGCATGTCAACCTGTTGTTGGGGACTCCCAAAACCAAAATATGAGCCTTTCATATCCCATAGGGGCACTTTAAAGGAAGGGTAAGCGATTTCTGGTAGCCAATGTTGATATTTGAAATCACCAAAACAAACACGCCCCTACCCCAAAAGGGTCTCGCCTCTCGCTTTAGCGAGCGTCAGCAACTGCACGTGATCACAGATTGTACGATTCCCACCTGATACCCCCTCCCCCCACACACAACGTAATTTGTCACCTATCGAGAAGAAACAAAGCAACCTTGGCGTCCGATCGCAGGCCTTCCGCTCCTTCAGTTCTCTCCAGCGCTGGAAAGCTGATCCGATATTTACACGGGTCCTACTTCTTGCCTTATTGTTCTGCAGACGTTTTCCTCTTTTGTTTTTTTATCCGCCATCTCTATCTTTCTGTCGTTGCTTGTCTCGGCTAATGTCCGTCCTCCTGTGCACTGCGAGCTCTCTCCTCCACACATCATGAGGAGACACGCCCCTTACTGCTGATTGGCTACAAGTTTGTTTTGGTACTCGGCCCGACACAGTTTTCTAAAGCGTTTTTGAAAAATTGCATACCCCACCTTTAACACAGACACAACACACTGACTAGTGGCAGAACTAATGGTCGGTGCAATTCCTGCATCAGTGTTTCTGTGTATATGAGAGTGTGTGTGTGTGTGTGTGTGTGTGGGCTCATATCTCACATTCCTCCATGCTGTGTCACGTCTTCATTGAGGATACTCAGATGGACCTTCATTCATCCTGCAAGCAACATAGTTTTTCAATCAGTGAGGTTACAATAGAGGAACAAGATGGTGCATTCATAGCCAACCGAAATTCGAAAAGTGTTTCAGGTTTGACATCAATGTGACATTATGTGTCTTTATTGAAATCAATGCAGCTTGGAACTTTCCTGTTTGTTTTACATTTCAAGTCTTGTATCTTACAGTTTCATGTACTTTGACTTAGCACGTCTTAATTTTTTCAGATTATTTTTCCAGTCACATTTGATTTAAAAGCCAAGCTGTGTATTTGTTTTGCATGGAAATTAGTTTTGTGTTTTGCAATAATCATGTCTAATTTGATTCAAAATTAACTTTACCATCAGGAATTTAAAAACTAAACAGTGTTTCTAAAGTATATTTATTCAACAAACATGTCGAAAGAGTCAAGCCAAGCTTCCACTGCCATATTCAAAGAGGATTTCTCCAGTTGTTAACAGATCCGAAAGACTTTGATTTCATTTTCAAAGCAAAGGTTCTACTTGAAAGCTTCTAAAAGATTCGGTTTTCATTTTATCCTTGCAGTTTTTCATGATGCTCCCGTTTCCTGAATACAAATAACCCTTGTGAGCCTGATATGTCAGAACTGACAAGCCTAGCACTCATTGATTCGAAGAATTATGATAATTGGCAACAGTTACTGACTGCCCGACCTTCATCAAAATTCTGTACATCAGCATTGCTCCTTGCAGACCGGCACTGGAAACCCAGCTACAGTTGAAACGGCTATGACTTCAGGTCAGAGGATAACTAGGAGCAGACGTGGCCTCTCAGAATGGCAACCAGAATACAGGATGCTTGTTTGTAGCTTTCTATTTGTAGTCAATAGCAAAAAAAACGCAGTGGCACAAGGCTGTTAACCTTGAAATATGATGACTGTGGAATTCAATTGGGTGTCAGCTGACATTGTGATACTTGCTTGACTGTAACAATGTACAGTAGTGTTACTTTATTGTCACTTCATGGTTTTAATTTAATCTACAAATAAAAATAGCTTAGTTATAAGGGCATATGTTTTTAGAAATAAAAGAAATGTTTAAAAAATCCAATAATCTATAAATTAAACAGTATTAATCCATATTTTTTTCTGGCAAAAACATAATAAGGGGTTTGAATAAATTTTGATTATGGTGACAGAATTAAATGTGAACAGGTAAATTTATACAAAAAAACCTAAGATACAGTTGAGTAGAAATTTAGCCTATAGGTACTAGAATCTGTGAATCAGTTGTGAATCTGTTCATTTAGATGAACCATATAAAGTCCAATCACACAAACCTGAAACAATGGTACAAAATAGAATTTTAAGTGACTGAATATAGTAGAAAATACAGTTTTTGCAAAGATTCAAACATACAAGTTTTGGATTGTATCAGGAGTATGTCTTTACTGGAATCTGTAAATAAGAGTTGTGAATCAAACCTATTCACTAGAAGGAATTGGACCATTGAATCTAAAACAATGGTAAAAACTTTAAGTGACTGAATATATATTATAAAATTCCATATATCTGAAGTTTTTTGCAAAATATTCATATACAATATGTTCAAGTTTTTTTTTTTTTTTTGACAATGACGGGAGAATATATTATCTTGAATCTGAAATCAATATGAGAAAGCAGACTAATCAGTTCATTCAGAAGAACCATCGAAACAAACCTATGCTCTAGAAATAATGAGACTTTGCAACATTATGAGAAAGCAGATGATTTAGGATGAACCGATTTACTGGAATGAATCAGACTTTCCAAAGCTACATATGAAATTGAGGATGTTTAGGTGAGTGTTTGCTTATTGCTTCAACAAATAAACATATCATTTGATAAAGTAGCTCCTTACTACAAGATACAGTACACACTTTGAAAATTATGAAAATAGCTGAACTGATGTTGCAGTGCTGGAAAATGTATTTGTTAGTAATATCACCGTTTTTAGCTACACTACTCTTCATGTCAGTGCTGATTCTCCTTTTAAAATCATTTTTATTCTAAGCCAATACTTAACCTTTTCCATGACTCTGGCCTTTTGTGTTGATGTCCTGTTAATTGCCTCTATCCTTGGTGTCATTCCAGCAGTGGACGCACATTCACAGGTCACCTCAACATGCTAGTTCTTGTTTTCCAAAATCTAATACTCCATGTTGAAAACTCCAGTATGAGTGACAAGGACCAGCTTTGGTTTTCCACTAGTATATTTCTAGAGTAATGTGCTTCTAAATACACATTGTGATGAACGAAAAGAGCAAAACAGATGTCTATTGCACAAACAGAGCCCATGACCCATTTTCATGTAAATTTGTCAAAATTGTCAAGCTAATAAACATTGCAAGATTGCTCTAAATGTTAGTTTTTAGTGAATTTGTCTAGGATGTCTTACATTTATTTGTTCTGCTTGTTGTTTTGTTTTGCAAGCTTTTGCAACATTTTCATTTATAAATGATTGTTGATGTCTTGGCAGTAAACATTACTGATTTGTATGGTGTATTTGTTTGACTTCCCATTTCGTTTCGTTTGTCTGTGCTTGTTTAGAAACTTGCCAGACGTTTATGAAAATCTATTTTATTATTAAACATAAATGAGAAGTTTATGAGAATATGTACACTGCTTTGCCTTTTCCAAAACTAGGAACATTCCTCAAGATCCCTCCATTCTGAACCATACAGACTGTATTTACATATTACGAATGCTATACTTGAGAAATAAAATCTGAAAGGAGCATTTGTTTGAATTAAACTTTACACAAACAGTGTACACAGTCTAAATAGACTGCACATTAACAATTCAGTAAGTATTGATCTGGAAATCCTGAATCGCTGATCCGGGGGAGGAGGGGAGGGGGGTATGTTTCTTGTATCTATTTAATTTGTTTTCATCTAAAAGGTTGGATATTTTTATGGGTTAACACAACACAAAAATAGCATAATGGTTGGGAATCAAGGCTGCTTTTCTCATTTATTTTGTCTTTAAGCATTTAAAAGTTCTTGAATAAAACTAACCAGCTTCCAGGTGAGTCACAATAGTGAAACATTTGATTTGAAGAGATCTATTTAGAAATTAAGGGGGACAAGACAAAGGTTCAACATTAGATGATTAGATGTCAAGATGAGACACAGATCTGCTCATCCTAAAATGGTTTGCAAAGTGCGCAACGTAATCTAAAACAACAGTACTATACAAAATGTTTAGATTGCCATATATTTGAAGTTTTTTGCAGAATATTTAAACATACACAAGTTGTGTGAGAGTATCAAGAAAATCAGTTGTGTCATTTACAATGCTTGATAGGAGTGGGTGGTCACTTGTGAGCTCTTTTGCTGGAATTCTGGTTTCCATAGTAACAGCGACTTCACTGATTGGTGAATCGCCCTTCAGGATTATCTCATTACTTCTGAATAAATTAAGAAATTAAATCGGAACATCAAATGGCATATAAAAATTTGTAATCATAAGGTTTATCACCTTGGGAAGAAAAATCACATTTCTTTCAGAACACACAGACTGAAGTCTGTGAAGCAAGCACATTGCGGTAACTTACGAATGTTTTGGACACAATACCAAGTACCATGTAAATACCATGGTAAATAAATATGATAATTGAGCATTTTAATAAGGGAAGTCAAAGGCAAGATATCACTGAATTGGTACAGTAACATTTTTCTGCCTGTCATCCGTTTTAGTTCTCTCTCACCTCACACTGTCCCTCGCTCGAGCAGTTTTGGCACAGGCTGAGCCTGAGAGACATGCCTCAGTGGCACCCAGTCTGAACATGAAAGCTTTTGGAGTTGAGAGAGTGTTTGTGCCGTGTATTAGGTGACAAGAGAGAGAATCTGCTCAATGAAATGAGAAACATACTGCCACTGTTTTTGTTTATCATTGTACAGCTATTTTCATATTAAGTAATGGGCTGAAAAATGATCTTAATATACAGTATGATCATTTAAATTTGCCTTCTTCATGATGTTACATTTAAATGAGTCATATCATACACTTTTTATTATGATTATCATGATTCCTCATGACCTTTTTAAATGATATTAAATCATTTTTTGTGAATTTTTTGCAGGTTCGCCTCTGGGTCTTCAGGCTGGATTGGAGTTTTTACCCCACCATGTTAAGAAGAAAATAAAGAGCAACACGCGAACACGCAGAGAGACGTATGAAGATGAGATCTTTAACATCGAGGTTCTCTTGGGAGTGGACTGCTCTGTGGTGGTGTTTCACGGCAGAGAGCACATCCAGAAGTACCTCCTGACCCTCATGAACATCGTAAGTCTCCCAAATCCCATTAGAAAGGATTGAAGCTTGAGGTGGTGGCTAATAGTTACAGTACTGAGTTGACCTTTATGGCCTATTATCATACTGTATGTAACGCACAAATAGTCTTTTTGCTCCATACTCTAAAAAAAATACAGGTTCTTTATTGACTTCTATGGTTCCAAGAAGAACCTTTAACATCCATGGAAGCTTTGCATTGCACAAAATGTTCTGGAAAAGGTTATTTAGGTTATTATAATGTTCTTCACACTACACTAAAAGTGCCAAAAGAGGGTTTTTGTATCAATGCAATAGAAGGACCATTCTGGGTTCCCCAAAGAACATTTCTACTAACCGTTCTTAAAAGAACAATTTTCTTCTTAGTGTAAGGAACATTTTAATAACCTGAATAATCATTTCCATTTTAAAGAACTTTATGTCCAATGGAAAGATTACATGTATATTAAAGTTTTTGTCATGGAACAATGCCAGTTAAGAATCCTTCACTGAAACATTTTTTGGGAAATTGCATAGCTGCAAATTTTATCCAAAATACATCACTTTTCAGACACTGCTATGGTTATTTACAATCATGATTTTATCATACAGACATTCAGATGAATTACTTCATATCCAAACAAAGAATTTGGCATTACTGTATACATTTGGGCTTGATGGTTGGATGTTGATCCAAACCTCCATCCATCTCCCTGACAACTGCTCTGAGTCAAGAAATTACATCTACATCCCTGACAAGGTTTCTTACCTGAAAGATTGATGTACTTGAGATCCTCGACAAGACCAGACTCGCAATGAACTTGGTGTTGAACCTTCACAAATAAACATTTTCTGACTTTCCCTCAGAAATTTATCGTAAAACAGACTGAAATGCTTGACCGATGTTCCGTAGACCATTTGAACATACTTAACACTTACTTTTAACGCATTGCTGTGGTGGTAACAAACCTCATAATTACCTTCAAATCCCTATTAAACTAGATGTGTTTTGTTTAGGTAACTACAGTAACTATAAACATACTAACTTCATTAAAGTTAGAATGAAGCATAAATGAAACTAACCACAGAAGAAAAACAGTTTACTCTAGTATCCGTTTTAGTGCCCCTTGTGGCAGTAATGTTCAAAATGTTCATATTTGCATTCCGTTATGAATTGCAGTCTGACGTTTTGAAATGCAACAATGCACAAAATTGAATTTGTGTAGCCAGAACTGTTGTCATTCTTGTACTTGTGTAAAGTATGTTTTGGGTATACAAGTAGCAACTGGATAGCAGTCCCAAAGCTGTTGCAACTTACCTCCATACTCATAATTCCCTCACAGTTCATTTTTGTTTGCACGGCGGTTCCGTTGCTAAGCAGAAGACAAGCTCCGATGGAAGACCTTGCTGCATTATTAATTTAGTCCTAATGATTTTCTGGCACTTTGGCCTCTTACTCGTCAATTAGCTACCTGCCAGCTACAAGCAGAGATCTAGACTAATAAAATACTGACAGGGTCCTGGAGAGGGCCAGAGACAGCCAGTGCTAATGAGAGACTCACTGCTAAGGTGATTAGTACGGTGTGTGTGTTTGTGTGTGTGGGAGAGAAGAGAATAAAAACAAGAGAGTATGTGCTGATAATAGTCATTTATGTGCCAGGTTACAGAGCTGTCATTACTGAGTTCCTGAGTCGATACATGGTTTCAGGTGGGAACAGGGTTACCTGGCACTGTTTCTCAGAGACTAATTTTCATGCTTAGCAACAATGATAATGAACTGTTACCTTACATATCTTTATGATACATATCTTTATTTTTATAAATAATGATAATTTTAATGTAATGTAAAATTAAATATTGAATACAATATTAAATACATTAAAACTCACAATTTGGTTACTGTAAAATGCATAAGTACTGTGTATTTTTCAATATACAATATAATGTCAATAAATTGTCTTCATATTTAATTTTTTTTAAATATTGAAATATTTTAAAAACAGATATTTTCCATATTGTCTGTATATATGTGTAAATGCGTATACATATGATTTATAATTAGCATTCCTGTTAGTCAAATCTGAGATTAAATACACACACATACACACTTGTCTATAGTTTAGCTGGTAGCACTTTATTTTAAGGTCCAGTTCTCACTATTAACTACAGTAGTTGCTTATTAGCATGCATATTACTAGCATATTGGCTGTTTATTAGTACTTATAAAGCACATATTAATGCCTTTTTCTGCATGAGCATATTCTAGATCCCTTAATGCTAAACCTAACAACTGCCTTACTAACTATTAATAAGCAGCAAATTAGGAGTTTATTGAAGCAAAATTCATAGTTAATAGTTAGTTATTAGTGAGAATTACTCCGTAAACTAAAGTGTGATCATTTAGTTTTATTGACAAAACAAGTGGTATTATGAGGAATAGGCATCCAGTTGTATCTTTTTGTATTCTGGGGAGGGTTTGAGTGTTTTAGGGGAAACTATAGCTAGAATTTCTCTCTTTGCTAGTGTCTGCTCTCCATAATCAGACTCAGATTTTTAAACAGCCTCTAGCCAAGCTGTCATCCATCTGTCACTGTCTTTGTGTATGAGTGTGTGTGTGTGGTACAGTGTTTATTTTCTTTCTCAACACTCTGGTCATCTAGCCGAAGCCTCAGCACCTTCCCAGGTTGCCCCAGGGTATTGTGTAAATGAGTATTGTGTAAAGTCATATGTAAGCATGGTAAAATGATCAAATATGTGTCATTTCATGAAGGGATACAGATTATGCGTGTCATGCTTGCTTATTTATTTATTCATAGATACATTTATAATAAACCCTCCACCTCCCCCAGTTCCACCTGTCTAGATTTTATAGAGAGTTTATGTATGTTTATTTACACAGCAGCAGCATATCTTACATGCTCACAGTCTGTGTATCTGTTGGCAGTAGCAAGTCCGCACTTGTGTGTCAGCATGCATAACAGATCTTGACCGCCATAGTCTTGTGTAGCCACACCTTCAAATTGATGGCTTGGTGTCTGTCTGCCAAGACCAAATACATGCTAAAACTTTTCAGAGATGTCATAATTTATTTGCAAAAACAGATAACTCCATTTTTTTTTTACATTTTCAAAAATCATGTTTTTTATTATGTTATCATATTTGTATTGTTTTATTGTTAGTTAGCTGTATTTTTTTAGTTATTTTTAACCTAATCAAAATAACCCAACTGCAGTCTGATTGAGATTAATTTGAATGGACAATGAAAAAAACATGAGTTATCTGTTTTTGCAAATTAACTCTTCATATATTTTAATTATTTTTTAAGAAATCTGAATGTATAATAGACATAGCTCTTCTACAAATATATAAATATCTGAACACATGTCCAGGCACCAGTAAATGATGACTCAGCCCTTATGAAAATTCACCATGCTTTTATAATAGGAAAAGTGTAGTAACCATGTTTTGTTTTTTTGTGTGTAATGATTACCATTTGTACAACCACAGTCTTACTACAAATACCATGGTTAAACTGTGGTTAGCACAGCAAAACCATGGTTAATTTGTGGTTACCGTAGTTTAACTATAGTAACCATGATTTTTTTGTTTTATTTGTACTGTAGTAAAACCATGGTTCATTTTCGTAAGGGAGGAATCAGGGTTCTCAAGGTGACTGTAAGGGTAAATGCTGTGCATTTTTCAGCTCACAGGCAGTAAACTCTGCTTTTTCCTGTTAAACTCTCTTACTTCTCAAATCGCCTCTGGCACTGTGACAGTTTTTCCTGCCTACATAATTTTCGTAGCTGTGTTATTGCCCAGACGAATTACACATCCATTCGTCACTTCCAGGCTCTCTGTAGTAAGACTATGTTTGTGTTACATTTCTACTTGTTTATCCTTTGTATTTCTTATGAATTGTTCCACAGGTGAATGAGATTTATCAGGACAGCTCCCTGGGTGCCCATATTAATGTTGTCCTGGTTAGAATCATGATGCTCTGCTCCTCCAAGGTAAGACGGCATCAGCCAGTTTTCTTCTGAAACTTTGTTGGATGACTGTGGTTGTATCAACAGCACTTCAAAGTATGAAAATATCTTATCTATGAAAAAAATATCTAGTGTACTCGACTCCAGTAGCTGTCCAACAAAGATTGTATTGAAGTATATTCTGGTATCTCAATCCAAGGAAAAGTTTCACCACTGTAGCCAAGGTAGATTCAAAGTTGGGTTTTTGGATTTATTTTGTAATGGATGCAAATGACTTGAATTTCTAAGAAACTTAAAATTAAAAACTGTTTAAAAAATAAATAAACAGCATACTGAAATTGAAAAAGTTTGATTACTGACTTCTAGGTACGACGTGGTGCCAAAGTCCTGTCCAGCAGGTTTAAGTTTCTTTATTCTTTGGACCACTTTGCATTTAATTACTGAATTAATTAATTAATTAATTAATTAATAAGCTCAAGTAGAACTCTAACATCAAACTGTAGAAAATTACAGAAGATTTTTCTTGAAAACACGTGCAAAATGGTACCAAAAATTGGATAGAAATATATAAATGTTCAAATGTTATAGCATTAATAGATTTGGCTTAAAATGTTCAAATTTCTGAAACTAAATTGTTTCAGTTAACAGTGTCCGGTATTAACCTATGATTTGTGTTGGTATTGTCAGTCCATGGGTTTGATTGAGCTGGGCAACGCTTCTCAGAGTCTGGAGAATGTCTGCCGCTGGGCTTTCCTGCAGCAAAAAGAGGACAAGAATGATGCAGAATACCACGATCATGCCATTTTTCTCACCAGACAAGAGTTTGGGCCCACTGGCATGCAAGGTAATACTTTTGGATTCCATGAACTTACATGTAAACGTGACCTGATGCATTTATGTATAGTACATCAAGAATCTCAGATATGCAGACTAATTCTAATTCATGTAACAGGGAGAATGAACTGTAATCTTACCATACGTTTTTTTTTTTTTTTTCTCAGAGAGACTTGCCAGTTTGAGCCAACGTAAACAGCAGACCATTGACGACAATTTATCTTCCCTCTCTTTGCAGGTTATGCTCCTGTGACAGGAATGTGTCACCCTGTGAGAAGTTGCACTCTTAACCATGAGGATGGCTTCTCATCTGCTTTTGTTGTGGCCCATGAGACAGGACATGTGTGAGAAAAACTTGATAAAACCTTCCTGCATAATATGCCACCACTGACCAGTGTTTGAGAAGCTAGTTTGAGCCCTAAGTTAATCATAAAAACTAGCAGTTCAGCCTAAATCAAGCCGCTAAGTATTTACAGTTCATACCACAGATAAAACGTTAATGGTGCACTAAGCGATTTTTACCAAAAGATGTTGATATTTGAAAGCACCAAAACAAACACGCCCATACCCCAACAGGATCTCTTCCCTATTTTGAAAATCATTTTAATTTAAAAAAATTTAATCAGTGAAGTATTTATCAGTACAGAAGATGATTGTATAGACTAAGTGAGTGAATGCGTGCTTGTTTTTATTATATTCAGACTGGGGATGGAGCACGACGGCCAGGCGAATGAGTGTGGGGATGAGGTTCCCATGGGGAGTATAATGGCTCCTCTGGTTCAAGCAGCCTTCCACCGTTTTCATTGGTCCCGATGCAGTCAACAGGAGCTCAGGCGATACCTCAAGTGAGTTACTTGGTTTTGGTAGCCTCCTGCTTTGTAGTATATGAATATATTCTGTTATTCATCCTGTTCCTTGATTACAAATTCTAAGATAGTACTATTACTCATGCAGTACATATGACTGTCTGCGTGACGACCCCTTTGATCATGAGTGGCCAACTCTGCCCCAGCTGCCTGGTCTGCATTACTCTATGAATGACCAGTGCCGCTTTGACTTCGGCATGGGCTACATGATGTGCACTGCGGTGAGTGAAAGAGAGACTTTGTCACACCAACTAACATGACATGCCATCTCACTCCACATTCAGCCACATAAACTAGTTTTATAGTTAGTAGGTTTATAGTTAGTAAATCTGGCAATGCAGTATACTGAGTCCAAGTTAAGATGATTAAATAATACTGAAAATGTGGAATGTTTGTTTTTATTTGAACCTCAAAGTTTTCGATTTCTTTTAAACATTTCAAATAGAGGAAAGCCATGGCATAAAATTAAGATTTTACCCTCTTAACTGTCACCCATCTCTTAAAGGGTTAGTTCACCCCAAAATGAAAATTCTGTCAATAATTACTCACCCTCATGTCGTTCCAAACCCGTAAGACCTTCGTTCATCTTCGGAACACAAATTAAGATGTTTTTGCTGGAGCTCTCTGACCCTCCCATAGACGGCAATGCAACTGAAATGTTCCCAGGTCTAGAAACGTAGTAAATACATCGGTAAAACAGTCCATGTGAAATCAGTGGCTCAACTTCAGTTTTGCGACGCTACGAGAATACTTTTTTTTTTGCGCAAAGAAAACAAAAATAACAATTTACTCAACCATTCTTCCGCTATTTTAGAGAGTATCACAATGCATACGCACGCTTTCCCCTAAGCGTAAACAGTGCTTAATACACACGTTCATGCGCGCGCTTTCCCCCAAACGTAAACAACGCTGATTAAGTCAAATACGTTCTTAGGTACTCTCCAAAATGGCGGAAGACGTAACTCGGGGGAGAAGAATGGTTGAGTAAATTGTTATTTTTGTTTTCTTTGCGCAAAAAAAAGTATTACTAGGAATAATGTAGAAAAAGTAATAGATTGAAATAGATTACCGAAAAAATCTACATCATAACAGGAGTATTTTTCATTGCCATTTTCCCTATTACGCTTTTGAAATCATCATAAATTATATAACAGTTGAAAGCTTAAAACCTCAAAATTCATCTTGTGGAAACCATTTTAAAATCGGACATTGCATTACTATGGAAATGATACTTCGAAATCATATTACAAAATGTATTTGTTCATGAATTATAACAATTTAAGTTTGGATAGTACACAACACATCTATGTTTAAAAATTGGGGTGACAGTTAAAGGTTTAAGACAATCTCAATAAAATTAAGAATATTTAAGATTCTGCACTATTTCTAGGTGACTAATCAAATGTAATCAAATGATTATACTGATCATGTAACTATTTGTACCGACAATCATATGTTCTTGCTTCCTTTTTAATCATCATGCGTATCTGTCTGATTTACATATTTATTATTATTTATAAAGTGTTAAGCCACTTTCCCATTTTCCCTGCCAATACGGCCATGTAATCTGGGCTGGTCACATGGTCTGTGTGTATGAATGCGAGCATGACTGTTTCTTTTAGTACAGCACCTACGATCCTTGCAAGCAGCTGTGGTGCAGCCACCCCGAGAACCCTTTCTTCTGCAAGACCAAGAAGGGCCCTCCTATTGATGGGACCAAGTGTGCAACAGGAAAGGTTAGACCTTATACTCAGAACCTGAGCATAAACCCAGAACCAGAATACCAGATACCATTTTCACATTCTTTTCTCTCTCTCTCTCTTTATTTCTCCAGCACTGTTTTAAGGGTCACTGTATCAAGCTGACGCCAGACATTCTTAGGCAGGATGGCCACTGGGGTCAGTGGACCAAGTTTGGCTCCTGTTCTCGTACCTGTGGTGGTGGAGTACGGTTCCGAACTCGAGAGTGTAACAACCCAATGTGAGTGTCTTCAAATCGGTGAAAGTGGTATTCTCATCTTCTCACATTTCACATCTGTTGACTTGAACAAATCTGTTCTATGTTGTAGTCCGGCCAACGGGGGGCGCACTTGTTATGGAAACAACTATGAGTTCCAGCTCTGTAACATGGAGGAGTGTGCAAAGGCCCTGGCTGACTTTAGAGAGGAGCAGTGCAAGATGTGGAACCCCCACTTTGAGCATGAGGGCACCAAACACCATTGGCTGCCCTACGAGCACCCTGAACGTGAGTGATGAGCTGATTTTTTTAGGGTTGATCTTTTCCACATCATTTTCCATTTTTGTTCAGTCTCATTTTATGCTGGTGAAAAAGACATTGGCACAGTCACATGGTATTATACTCTTCATTTTAATGCTTCCTGATGTCTGCCATGTGTCTTGGACCCTGTTCATCTTTCTTTCAAAGAAATGTGCTTTTTACATATTATTCACAATGCTATTTTTTCTGTAAATGTTTCCATAACATAAGAGCTAAGAAATATGTATTTGTATTTTATGTGCCATATAGAATCCCTTTTTTTTTTTTTTTGCATTTTATAGCTTTACGCTTCTGCATTTTGTGATATCGGTAATACGTACAATAAGATTTCATTTGTTAACATTAGTTAGCATGAACTAACAATGAACAATACTTCTATAGCATTTGTTAATCTTAATTAATGTTAATCTCAACATTTACAAGTACATTTTTGAGATCAAAAGTTGTGTTAACATTAGTTAATGCACTGTTAACTAGCAAAAACATCTTTTCCACGAAAAAAAAATTAAAAATACAAAAATTGAATAGCAGGTTTTTATCTGACAACTCTGACTTTTTTTATCATAACTGCGAGTTCATATCTCACAATTCCGAACTTTCTTCTCAGAATTGAGACATTTCATTTTTTTATCCCACTGCGGAAACAAGTCTCATAGTTTTATGTCGTGCCACCAAAACCTTAATGCAGAACAACAAAGAAAATGGAACATAAATTCATGGAAAGGATGAAACCAAAACTCTCTGGAAAAAAGTGTCTGTATCTCTCCTTCAGGATCATGGTATAATTTTTTATGTCTTTATTTGGTAACTTCAACATTAAGACTTTAGAAAGAGTAATAGGGTTGTTACTTAACTGAAGAGTTGCTCTTAGCTGCTTGGAAACATTCGCCAAAAGTTTGGCCCAGTCATTGAGAAGGGCTTCAGCCAAGAGCTGGACATCAGCGTTTGGACGAAAGGCACATGGAAATGTGATTAAGCAGCAATGGCATCTCCAGTTATCCACTGGGACCGAATTACTGCTACAGTAAAGGGAATGCAGGTAGTCAGCTAATAACCACTCCAGCCTCCCGCTCTACTGCTGAGAGGAGTAAACAATCTTGTTTTCACTGCACATACAGTAAGAACAATGTTGCAGTGGAGACCCTGGTTTTTATTTTTTCTATTTAAATCTTTTTTATGATTATTTATGTAGCAGACACATTCTTTTGTTTTAAGACTCTAAAATCATTATCATTACAACACAAATCTGATATCAGTGGCATTCTTACTAAATCTATCTATATGAATTGTCTAGATGTAGCAATGTAATTGATTAGTACTTACAGGTGTATATATATGTAAAGCGTGGTTGTAGCACACATACATTTTAATACATTCTATCAGCCTGACTGCTTACTTTTCACAAGTATTAATTCTTGTACATTTTTGTATGTTTGGATGTACACTACTATTCAAAATTTTGGGATTGGTAAGATTTTATCATAACATAAAGTAATTTATGTTCACAAAGGCTGCATTTCCTTGATCAAAAATACAGTAAAACAGTAATATTGTAAAATGTTATAGTACAATTAAAATAAGTGTTTTCTATTTGAATATATTTTAAAATGTCATTTTAAAATTCCTGTGATGATTAAGCTGAATTTTCAGCAATAATTACATTTTTAGGATTCTTTGTTGTATGGAAAGTTGAAAAGAACATCATTTATTTGATCAAATCTTTTTGTAGTAATGTAAACATCTTTACTGTCACTTTTGAACAATTTAATGCATCCTTGCCAAAATAAAAGTCATTTATTATTTATTTATTTTTTAATCTTGCTGACCACGAACATTTAAATGGTAATTTACACTGAAAAGTACCATATGAACATATTGTATCAAAATTATAACTAAACTGTAAAAACAATCTTTACCAATCCATACATTGTAAATATATTTTTTTATGATTTTTATGATTATTATATTTTTATATTTAAATTTTTCATTCATTTTAACATCGCAAAGTGTCAGCTTGAGTAAAGTGACGGAATCTCACAAAAAAAAAAAAAAAACTGTTATGTCAAAAGAAGTGCTAGGTAAATGTGGTGGCATTGAACATATTTAATCTTGATGATAAAAATACAGTAAAGTCAATATATTAATTACATGATTTCAAAAACGTGCCAAAATGTATGTGTTGTAAGAAAACTTATGACTTCAAAGATCTCGATGAAGAATAGGTTTTATTGCAGTGTAGCAGTGACAAATGCATGCAGAAAGAACCCCAAACATCCCAAGCCCAAACCTTTTATACAGTGACAATTTGCTACCCTGAATGTAAATGAAGTTGCTCCGGTAACAGCTGTGGTCTGTATGTTAATGAAGTTCCAACACCCAATTGTCTGAGATTGTTCTCGGTGTCCCACACCTATTCATATTCTACAATTGGTGGAGTGGAATCTGGGCCTGGGCAGTCTGTAGTTTCTTACAGTGTGCTCAAACAAATATGAATTGTATGAATTTGTCTGTGGTCTGTTTTTTTGGACAGCTGAAGAGAGATGTCAACTTTACTGCCAGTCAAAAGAAACTGGAGACGTGGTGTCCATGAAGAGAATGGTGCATGACGGCACACATTGTTCCTACAAAGACCCTTACAGCGTGTGTGTGCGTGGGGAGTGTGAGGTAAAGGTTATTCAAACACCCACACAAACCATTCATCACTGAAGTTCATCCTCCAAAATGCCATAGAATGAATAATATCAGGCCTAATCAGCCTTCTGAGGCCTTTCTACTTCTCACTGCCAGGTAAATTGTTGATTCACTAGAACAGGACGCTGTCTTCAATGGTCTGTGTTTAGCTAGTTTTGTTATTGGTGGAATAAATGACTGCAAAGTCCTGATTGATCAAGTACATGCTTAGATCGCAGTGTTTTGCTAGTGGAATTAAAAGATGAAGTGCATTCCAAGATGTATTGCTTTATAATCTGAGAGAGATATAAATGTCTGGAAAAGGCTGGGTTTGAATGTGCACCAGCACTGGCACTCACTAAGGGAAAGATGGGATCTGTGTTGTTTCCATGCAGTTGTGTGCTCAAGAGTGTTTCCTACCTTTTACTGATGTTTATTGATTGTATTGGCAAACAGTGGTTCTGGTTAGAATTAAGATTAAGTTTAGAGTAAATTTACCATCCATGCATTCATTTTCATGCAAAATTGCTGGTCAATAGCACTGTTGTCTTTGCCTTTATAAAGACATTTATTGCCATGGATGATGGATTACACTCAAAAGCAAAAGCTTGCAGTTTCAGATTCAATTGTGGAAATGCTCTGTTTGGTTTTCTTCATCAGTGTTCTTGTCTTGTTTTCCAGTAAAAATGTAAACATACTTAAAAGTATGAATAATAAGTATGGTTTTTAATAGATATTAATATTTTTTTCAACAAATTGCTAAAGGACTAAGAAAAAATTAAGTCTTAAATATCTTTTTAAATTTTGTAAATATTTTTTATAATTGTTATAGTATAACATTTTTATACATTTTATTTTGAGGATCTTTTACTGGAAAAACTATAAAATGGTGCTTTTTTTAGTCATGTGATATCAACATGTTACTTACATGATTTTAAACATTTTTAAAAGTACTAATCATTTCTTAATGTCTAAAACCTTTAAATTATTGAGTGCACCTTGAATGCATTCAAAAACAGAGAGGTTCTACAAAGAGGTTCTATAAGAAACATTTCTGTGAATTTGCTTAGCTTCATCATTATATATATATTATATATATATATATACACCTGTATACTCTATATTCTTGGTTCTCTTAAACCCTGCTCTCTGCACAGAAAGTGGGCTGTGACAATGTTATAGCCTCGGAACTAGAGGATGATAAGTGTGGCGTGTGTGGAGGAGACAACTCTACCTGCAAGATTGTCAAAGGAAATTTCACCCGCAGCACGAGGAAACCAGGTGAGCTTCTTCCCTCGCTGCAGACTCCATGAGCAGGTCTACATACATGACTTGTGTAGTTCACTCAGTGTGTTCAACCCAGATTTATTCTAAAATTTCACCACAATCAGGAAATTCTTCAATTCTCAAATCTCATGTTTATTTTTGTGAATTGTATTCTTAGGTTTTCTGAAGATCATGGAGATTCCTAGAGGGCACGCCACATACAGATCCGTGAATTCAAAGGAACTCCGCATATTCTAGGTAGAAGTTCCTTCTCAGCAAATGCCTGTGTGATTAATTACTCCAACACTGGCCCTCATAATTCAAGTGTCTAGCCTCCCACTGTTTGTTATTGATGGAGAGATTTGGACTCCTCCTGGCACTGAGAACATTAGGAATTCCAGCTCAGTGGCCGTGAAGCACCTTAGCTGCTTAGAAGTAATGCCTTCCAATACTGTGATTTATAGGGACAAGAAATGCGTATAAAATCAGCTTGATGAAGATTGATCCTTGTTTTTGTCTCACTCTGTGCATAAATTGGACTGCATGGAGTTAAGATTGTCCTAATGTTAAATTGTCCTCTGCTAGCGGTGAAGAACCAGGCCACAGATCATATCTTCCTGAATGACGAGGGTGATTTTCCTGAGTCACGTACAGTAATTGAGAAAGGTGTGGCATGGGAGTACACTAACAATGACGACATGGAGACGGTCCAGACCACCGGACCACTCAAATATGGAGTTCTCATTATGGTAAGAAGAATTTATATCAGCCAAAATTACCAGAAGAAGTGGACAATTAATAAATCAAAAGAGCTTTCAGGATTAATAAGGGCAGTACATCTAGTAATGGATAGAAATAGTTCACCAAGAATTGAAAATTCAGTCATACTCACCCTGGTGTTGTTCCAATGGCATTTGCCCTTCTTTCTTTTTCAGACCATGAAAGGAGAAATTTAAAAAATGCCCTGCCCTGCTCACGCAAAAGATGCAGAAGTATCACAGAATGGTCCCGTGTAACACGTATCATACATTCCAAGTGTTTTGAGGGTATAGGATAGGGTTAGGTGAAAAACAAAGCTAAATTTATTGTATTTAGCCTAAATAAAATGTTTCATGCGGTTAGTTCAGCGGTTAGGTCATACAAGTACACCCTTGTGAGAAATCAAAATTAATAAAAGCACAACATGAAATACAGAGCCTAGAAATCTTTAAAAAAAAAAAATGTCAATGTACCTTCTTCAGTGAGTTCAATATCTCCAGACAGGAACGCTTTGTCAGGTGCCAGTCAGAATGACAGTTGATAGATGTGAACACAACATATATCTTCAGCTCAGAGAAGAAAGTACATGGATTGTATTTTATTTTGCATTTTTAATCTAGATTTCTCACAACGTGTGATTTTCCTGGGTGAGTTGAAATGAACTGTGGTTATAAGGAAAGCACAGTGGTGTACAGACCAATGGGCAATGGCCTAGGTCAGATATTGCATACAATCAGGACACTTGATTGTATGTGACATGTATCACATGGGACCATTCAGTGATATTTTTGTGGCTTTTTTATTTTTTTTAAAAAAAGCTTGATGCTGTTTGCTATCCACTGCCATTATATGGTCAAGCATGAACAGTATATTTTCAAAAGAAAAATTATCCTTTTGTGGCCCAAAAAGAAATAAGGGATACAGCATTAGAATAACACCAGGATGAGTAAACAATGACTTAATTTTCATCTTTGGGTAAACTATAAACAATTATATTAAATCACATGATATTGATAAATCTAGTCAACAGAATGTATTTTAAAAAGTAACATGCTTCACCAGTATCAAACATCTTCTCCAGGTCCAGTCTCAGAGCATTTCTAAAGTCACACTTTCATACAAATACATCCTGCCAGAAGATCCGCTCTCATCAATGGAGAACACCCTGCCTCAGGACGACACAATTTACTTTGAGTGGGCTCTCAGGAAGTGGTCGCACTGCTCAAAGCCATGTGGCGGAGGTACACAGTAATATATAACAATTGGATTCTTTTGAGTTTACTTTCAATAGAGTTAGTATTTTTAATTGAATTGACCATGTCCAATATTATGTTGAATTAGGAATAAGTTGGGAATGACAATTAAATACTATTTTTAAAATACATATTTTAATAGGTAGCATTTCAAGCATTGATTATTAACCTTTAACTTTAGTTTTAACATATATTTTTTGTACAAATGTAAAGTTTTTTTTATGATTTCTCTTATGTAAGATGTATGTAAGAAAGTTTCTTACACTGAACAAAATTATAAACACAACACTTGTTTTTGCCCCCATTTTTCATGGGCTGAACTCGAAGATCTAAGACTTTTTCTATGTACACAAAAGGCCTATTTCTCTCAAATATTGTTCACAAATCTGTCTAAATCTGTGTTAGTGAGCACTTCTCCTTTGCCGAGATAATCCATCCACCTCACAGGTGTGGCATATCAAGATGCTGATTAGACAGCATGATTATTGCACAGGTGTGCCTTAGGCTGGCCACAATAAAAGGCCACTCTAAAATGTGCAGTTTTATCACACAGCACAATGCCACAGATGTCGCAAGTTTTGAGGGAGCGTGCAATTGGCATGCTGACTGCAGGAATGTCCACCAGAGCTGTTGCCCGTGAATTGAATGTTAATTTCTCTACCATAAACCGTCTCTAAAGGCAGTGTGTTCCAGTTCCTGCCAATATCCAGCAACTTCACACAGCCATTGAAGAGGAGTGGACCAACATTCCACAGGCCACAATCAACAATATGATCAACTCTGTGCAAAGGAGATGTGTTGCACTGCGTGAGGCAAATGGTGGTCGCACCAGATACTGACTGGTAAGCACCACCCCCCACCCCACCCCGGACTCCCCCAATAAAGTAGAACTGCACATTTTAGAGTGGCCTTTTATTGTGGCCAGCCTAAGGCACACCTGTGCAATAATCATGCTGTCTAATCAGCATCTTGATATGCCACACCTGTGAGGTGGATGGAGTGTCTCGGCAAAGAAGAAGTGCTCACTAACACAGATTTAGACAGATTTGTGAACAGTATTTGAGAGAAATGAGAAAATTAGAAATTGAGAAATTTTGTGTACATAGAAAAAGTCTTAGATCTTTGAGGTTAGCTCATGAAAAATGGGGGCAAAAACAAAAGTGTTGCGTTTATAATTTTGTTCAGTGTATGTAAAATACAACAAAAACATTAATATTGTAATTTATCATTGCAATTTCCTGTAAAGGAAAACATCTTGGTTAGATATGGTAACCCTCATTCCCTTTTGGAGGGAACGGAAACTTTGTGTCAAAGTCCAACACTAGGTGTCGCATTTTAGAGCCCAGACACCTCTGAAATCATTGAGAAAAGGCCAATGAAATTGGCGAGCAAAATTTTCAAAGCTGGCCACTCCCCGGATATTCATGTATAAATAGTTCAGCATGTCATTTGCTCACTCGTTTTGTTCTGAAGAGTCGAAAAGTGTCTTAACTCACTCAGAAGCAGTTCAGAGGGACACAACGTCTCCGTTCCCTCCATCAGGGAACGAGGGTTACCATACGTAACTGAGATGTTCCCTTTTAGTCTGTCAATTTGACGTAGTGTCGAAGTCCAACACTAGGGGTCCGTATACTAAATGCCACAGCACCTGAACTGTGTTACGAGTCCACAGTCCACAAGGGCACAGATGTTGAGAAGCCCAGCGTGTCACAACCAAAGGTACCTCTCCTCCTCATAACCTTACAACACCCAAGATTTATGACCACTCTCCAACATCTGGGAGAGCCGCCATATAAGGCAGAGGTCACCTCCAACTGGAGACTTTTCTCTTCTGAGAATAAATAATAATAAAATAGCGGCTAAAAAGTCCTGGTTGTTAATGTTAGGGAAGCGTCCATTTCCCCCGAGTGGAGAAGGAACACTACGGACCACATCCTACCTGAAGGGGAGGTAACATGTGGAGATGCATCTAAAACTCACTAAAAAGTGAGTACTACATAGGGATGGTTTCTGTGGAGTGCTCCACATAAGGGGATAACTACTAAGCACAAACAGATCAGCTGTCTGTCTAGGGAAAACACTTGAGTTAGGAACAGGGCAGTGGATTAATACACATATGGGACCACCGTTGAAAGTCACAACATATGGAGCACCAATCCATTATGAGAGTTCACTCGAGGAATACTTACAAGTAATGGGTTCTTAAAGCAAGTTTCTCTGCCAAACTCAGCTACGCAAAGAGTGCTTGAATGATGGAAAGGCAGTCCAGGGTTCATAAAAGGAACTGAACTGGACTCAAGAGTGCACATTACCACCACTATATGCAAGTTCTACACCTTACTAGTCACACTGAATCTTGGATGAATTGGCTTACACTTGCAGATATGGTCAAGTGCCCTGACTCCCAGTGGGCCAGGTTAGCCTCTGGCCTGATAAGCCATGGAAATCGTATCCATAGTCTAGTGAGAGATTTCCTGTTTGGAGATAACGTTCCCCTTCCGCTGTCTTCCAGACAGACAAGGAGCTGTTCAGTCATTCTGAAATTCTGTGTGTACTGAAATGGATGCACAGGGCTCGCACCAGGCACAACAGTGACAGGCAAGATTTCCTTGCTTGAAAAGAATAACTTGCAGGGTCACCACTTGGTCCATAAGGGGAGTAGTGGCAACCTTTGGCACGGATCCAGGCTGGGGTCTCAAAATAATGCATCCGTGCCGAGGGATGCCTCAGACAGGGAAATTGCAATGGGCAAAGAAAGGATTCCTGTGAGCAACAGATATGTCTGTGCCTGACTAAATCACTCCAATCAGCTGATTCGCCAAGCCAAACAACCTGAGGAGCCAACAGGAAAGGCTGGGGAGTCCAGACTTCTTGTCAGTGGTCTCAGTGGAACTACGTTCGATCTACCTGAGGCAGGGTTCCTGTGGCATTGTGGAGCAAGGCTCACAATGGAGGAGGACGTTGTGTCCTTCGAAGCACTCGGTGAAGGTGCCTTGTCCCCCAGGCCTCCTGTAGAAACCTCTGATGTACGAGGGAGCCGAAGCTTGCCTAAGTTTGTCATACTGGCTTGACATCAGACCTGCTGCATCAAAATGTAAGGAGGCATAAGTCTCTGTCTGAACAGGCTTTGATGCTCAATTTCAGCGCCTGATACCTAGGGCCAGGAAGGCTGTGTGAGTAGAATGACCCAGGGACATGAATTTCTGTTTTAATTACAAACTGATGGCCGTCTGCAGAGTGGCAGATAGCCTAGGTGATGCAGCATCCACCTCTCATCCCCTGATGCATGTAGAGCTGGTTGGTCAGTTGGTATCTCTCCCTGGGTCGCTCATTTCAGGGATGCTTTGAAAATTCTTAAGGTTTCTAAGCAACCTGAGAATGAGCTGGTGATGCCACCTTGCTGCGAGAAGATTGCCTTCGGTCAGACTTAACCACCAGTCCAGGCTGATGCAGGGTCAGTGCAGTTCTCGCAGGGAGTCCCCAGTGACAAGCAGGCAGAGATTGCTACATCAGGGGTCCAAGGATAGAACCCGACCCATGCCAAGGCAGAATACCTTTGCCAGTTTACTGACTGTCGAGAAATGGCAGTGTCGCCAAAGAGATCAAACTGGGAAATAGGGGAGTAAAGAAAATGCACTTTCTTAGTAACCCACATACTCGTCAGGCTGAGCCACACGTGGTGCTTCTGGGCCACTGATGTACACTGATGATATGCCCTCCACGGAGTATGCGGTGTGACCTTTGTAGCATAGTCAGTCGCCGAGTACAGTTCCCGCATGCTCCGGGTTGGGTCCACCCTCGTGCAGACCCTGGCCTAAACACCAGCAGGACAGCCATGGTGTGCAGAATGGATGCAGCTTGTCCAGAAGTGGTATAAGCTCTCACCACAAGGGACAAGGAAACTTATATGCTGTGGACTGGAGTTTCGGACAGCCCCTCCAGGTGGCAGTGTTTTGCACACAAAATGCACCACTATCACTCTCTCCACCTGGGGAATCCCCATATATATCTTCACTGGACAGCTGTCAAGGGTGATGAGAAAAGAGGAACCGGGTCATCGTATTAGAGCACATGCGGTTGGAGGAACAAGAGGTCCGCAGGAATTCATCCGGCAGAACTTCTCCCGCAACATCTCTTTGCTCCCCTTCAGTGTACATCATCGAGGCCTCGTAACCGGAAGTTGAAGGGACAGGACAGGATGTAGATGAGGTGACTTGTTTTTAAAAAAAAAAAAGAATGTGAGCCACGTGTGCAACGTGCTGATAGCCATGTCCTCACAAGAGGGACATAAACCATACACAAAAGCTGCTTTTAAGAGGAAATTTGCTCTCAAAGATCACCGTTGAAGCACCCAGGGTTATTCTCACTACACTATCTATTTATACCCAGATATCCGGGGCATGGCCAGCGGTGCAAATTTTGCTTGCCGACATCATCAATGCCTTTTCTCAATGATGTCAGAGGTGTCTGGGCTCCAAAGTCTGACCCCTAGTAGCCATTACTCCAGTGAATGGAAAGTTGGAAAGTTCCATAAGTTTCTTATATGAAATAGAAATCTTTGTTTACATTAACATTACTGACTTTACTGTCACTTTTTAATCAATTTAATCCATTTTTGCTAAATAACAGTATTCATTTCTTTTTCTTTTTTTTTTATAAAATATTAGTGACCCCAAACTTTTAGAAGGTAATGTATGTTTATGTGTAATTCATAACACAAAGTAAAAGTACTGTTTTGTTTGTTGGCTGTTGTTTTTTTTCTTTTCATTCCTTAAATTGCACTTCTATGTTCCGTATTCTGTTGATTAAAGTTGCTAAAAGAATTTAATTCTTAATTCAGCTCTGAATGGTGCACAACCGTGACAAACAAGAGCTTCGAGTGAAACTTGGATCAGTGGTAGGAGACAACAGCTTGTATTGTGGCGTTTTGTCTGTTTGTCTGGCTTGTAGGGAAACAGTACACACGTTTTGGATGCCGGAGGAAGTCGGATGGCAAAATGGTACATCGCACACTCTGTGCCAACATACCCAAACCTCGCGCCATCAGTCGAGCCTGCAACCAGAAGGAGTGCTCAGAACCAATGTAAGCAAATGAGGTTCACCGTGTGGTAGTTTTCAAACCAATATCATACAGTTGAACTGTTGTGGTGTCTAAATGAGTGATGGATGATGGTGTAAGGCAGGGGTCACCAAACTTGGTCCTGGAGGGTTAGGACTGCACAGTTTAGCACCAACTTGCCTCAATACACCTGCCTGGAAGTTTCAAGTATTCCTAGTAAGACCTTGATTAGCTGCTTCAGGTGTGTTTAATTTGGGTTGGGGCTAAACTCTGCAGGACACCAACCCTCCAGGACCAAGTCTAGTGACCCCTGGTGTAATGGAATCGTAGGGTTAGTGGACATTTTTTCAATGTGTTCTGTGTGTTTCAGCTGGGTGACAGGAGAATGGGAAGAGTGCAGTAAATCATGTGGTAAGACTGGTTCTCAGACTCGACCTGTGCGCTGTGTGAGACCTGAACTGGACGGTTCATACAAAGCCATCAACGCTAAGTATTGCAATGATGACCGGCCTGAAGGGCGACGATCCTGTAATCGTCACCTATGCCCTGCACAATGGAGAACTGGACCTTGGTCTCAGGTGAGTATGAGCAAGATTGAGAGTTTGAGAGTCAGATATTTCATTTAAATTACCACTCACTTAAAGTTCATCTTTAAAAATATTTTGATTAATGTGTCCTATTTAATAACACTGTTAAAACACAAAACTATCAATTTTTCACACTGTACATTTAAGATATTATAATAATATGCCTGAATTCAAAATGAATTATTAATTTTACTGTTCACTGCTTTATTTTTAATAAAAATAATAATAAATAATATTTGTGATATTATTGATTATTTATTGATTTTTGGCCATAACATGAAAATTATTATCAAACATATCTTATCAGCCAGAATATCAGTGATATTCTAAAAGAAAGAATCTTGTATCAGCATCTGTATCAGTTGCTGTATTTTAGCGTCAGTGATGCTAAAAGAAAGGACCATCATTATGTTAAAGCAACAGTTCACCCAAAATGGTATTCTCAAAATATTAATACTTTAATGTAACAACCTTATTCTCAAAACATTATGCCATTATTTAAGTAACGTCATGACTTATTCGCAAATAATACAACCTTAATACAGTGTGAAGGTGCACTACTGGCACACTATAAATGTAAAATAAAATGTAATTTATTCCTGCAATGGCAAGCTGAATTTTTGATAATAACTGGGCACAAAATCAGCATATTGGAATGATTTCTGAAGGATCATGTGACAATGAAGAATGTGACACTGCTGAAAATTCAGCCTTGCCATAAATTACATTTTGTATGTTAAAATAGAAAACAGCTATTTGAAATTGTAAAAGATTTTTTTCAATATTTTTACTCTATTTTTTAACAAATAAATGCAGCCTTGGTAAGCATAAGAGACTTTTTTCAAAACGCTTTTGACCTGTAGTGTAGGTGAATCAATGGTATCTTGTTACTGCATCCCATTCTGCTACTGTGAATGTGTAAATGTTCTGCATGTGTGTGCAGTGCTCAGTGACCTGTGGTAATGGGACGCAGGAGCGGCAGGTCATGTGCAGCACCCCTGATAATGCCATCGGCATCTGTATGGACACCAAGCCTGAGAGCATCAAATCATGTCTGCTGGCACCGTGTCCAAGTGAGTGTCCGCTGAGACCTATACAGCTCCTCAGAATTCACTCTTTCAAAACTAAAATAACACTGTTCCTAAATCCTCTCTTAATTTCTAGATGACAGAGGGAACTTCCTCATCCAGTGGCTCTCCAGAGCAGACCCCGAGTTCCCAGCGCCCAAGATCTCCTCAAGTAAACGGCCCATCTCCAATCATCAGCCTGCTGTGTGCTGCATGGCCGCTCTTTCCTGGACCCTGCCTCTCTCTCTCTCGCTATGGCTCTGTTACACTCTGTCCTGACCGCTTCTGTGTCCCTCTCAGAGTCTTAACTTTTCCTTCGTCCGAGGGAATTCTGTGGGCTATTTCCTTCCTCTGCCCTTGTTCGCTCTGTACTTAGTCTTCTACAGAGCTGAGGGCTAAACACAGCCTAAAATTGCATTGAAAAAGGGCGGTATAGGTGCCTGTGCGGAAGGAGCCTTGTTTTGAGAAGCCGTGATGGTTGTGCTACGTCAGGTAATATGGATATGACTGTTGTAACGACTTCCATTGTGAATCATTCAACAAACTTTATGAAACAAACTCCTCTGTGTGAGGGAGTACTGTCGGTACTGGAGCATTTCAGTCAGTGTGTCAATTAAATACATATATAATATGAACATAAATAATATATCACTAAAATGACAATGTGGGCCATAATCTTAATTTATTTTGGCTGTTAAATGTCTTGTATTTTTGTATATATTTTCTTGAAAAATGGTTTAAGAACTGAGTATATAGAAGGAGGCTTTTACGGAGCATTTCATTATTTTTTACGCATTTTTTTCTGTATGATGACAAGACTAGAATGGTAAGATGGTGCACGCTTTAACACATTTTTATTTTAGAAATTGGTTGCGTGTCGATGTTTGACATCCTTATGAAGGATCAAAAATACCTCATGCTTCTGCGTGTTTGTTTCCACTCACATCAGACATTTTTGCCTTATTTTAGGTTGTAGGGATGCGAGTTTACGTTTGCATGTCCACCAAATTTCGAAAAGAGGCAGCTAAAGAAAAGAACAACAACAAATATGAATGTTTACAGCTAAGCAAGTGTAGACGGTTGCTGCTCCTCGGATCTTCTGTTATATCATGGTCTCTCACTGCTGAGTGATTGTAAGTCTGTGGAAAGATGAAGCTATAGCAATGCAGACAATGTCTAAAGGCCTTTTTTAAAACTATACAGCAATTATGTGTATATATTAAATAACGTTGAACATACTTAGTAATGGTAATAACATATTCAATGACTGTTATCTCTTACACCAGTAACAAAAGTAATATATTGTATTTATCTATGTATTTTGACCTTACAGGCCATGTTTCCTTGCCTGAAAAGTAATGATTTGAAATACGTATACAGTATATATCATGTTTAAAAGAGTATTTAAGGTTATAATGATATTTTAAAGGATTATAAAGTATCTGTGCGTGTGTGTGTGCGTGCATGTGAGGTCCTGCTGTTTTTTAAAGGGAATGTCTGTTCATTGGAGTAACTGAAATAAATGTGACAGGGTCCAGGCTGAAAATCCTCCTTTATTTAACACACAAGACTTCGATACGAGCTTTACATTGAAAAGCACTAACTGTAGCATTTGTTTAGACTGTTCTTCCAGCCCTTTTCTGGAATTACATATTCAAAGCACCTCACATGGACTTATTTGTAATTAAAACTGGTTTAAACTGATATCAAATGGCGTGTTGAAGGCAGCGTTTGGCCTGTAGTCAGGTCTTTGCTGAATGCTGGCCCCTGTAGGTCTTATTTGTCACAGCTCTTTCATTCCAGAGTAGCATTTCCCTACATTATGTGGTTGTTTAAATGTAACCCAGGATGTGCCATTTCCATTTTTATAATTATATTCCTCAAAGTTGTCTGTTTTTCAGTGGATTTGATGGTGTTGAGATGTTTTACCAAAGTGTTTACTAAACTGTGAATGGTGTGACATTTCAAAGCAGTTTACATTATACTAAGAAAAGTTGTATGTGTTGTCTTGTACATGCTCTATATTTGACAGGAAGTCTCTGTGTATCTAATGTGGTTTCTTGTCGGCTGTGTTTATGGGAATAAAGGGTCAAGTAATATACTGAATACTTAAATCCTCTGAATCCTCTATAATTTTATGCCGCCGTTTTGCATATGCTAACTTTATTTCCATTTCACATTTTCCACATTTCCTGGTGTTTTGCTTCATTCTTTTAGATTTCATTGTTGTTCTTGTTTTATTATATTATATTATATTATACTTTGAATTTTCATATTTTATTTATCCTTTTACTTAATTTATATATGATGGTTTATTTTAATATTTCATCCCTTTTTTATATTATATTATATTATATTTTATTATATATTTCGCATTATCATATTGACATTGTTTGACAGGGTCACGCTGCTGCATGCTTCTTTCATTTTCATATTTCATATATTTTCTTATTTATTTTAATCTCCTATTATTGTATTGAAGTCAATAACTATCTGCCAGGGTCATGCATGTATTTATTTATTTTTTTTTTCATTTTCATATATTACTATAATTATTATTATTATTTTCTATTATTTCCCATCATTGTACTGACATCACTAACTCCACACTGAGCATCCTGTTGGTTTATTTTTCAGGAACCCGCTGTAAAGGAGACAAGTCTGTGTTCTGTCGGATGGAGGTTCTCAGTAAGTACTGCTCCAACCCAGGCTACAGACAGATGTGCTGCAAGTTCTGCAACGAGGTCAACTACACCTCTGTATTCAACCTGACTAGACCCTGGATGTACACTACTGTCACCCCTACCATAACTCCTACTGCAATGGCTCCCGTTCGCACGACACAGCTGTACAGGACCTCACAGAAGCCCGGCACAGCAATCACACCATCGTTCAGCAGATGGAGAAACATCAGCACTGAGCCCACATCTTGGGGCTACACAACCACTGTGAACCCAATAGCCCTAAAACCAGGAACCACAGTCCCTTTCACCACTGGTTCTGTCGCTGTGCACACTATGCATCCCAGCACACTCGACTACGAAGAGGAAACCAGCGCCTCCTTCTACGAGGACGAAACCTGGAGCGACGTCTCAACCGAACTCTTCTCGGATTCTGAATCGTCAGAGTTCATCTCATCGTCTGCAGAGCCTTGGCCAACAACTCCACAATATACAAGCACACCTGAGAATAAAAACATCGAGACAACTTTTCTGACAACGCCACAACCTAACATCACCGCAACAACAAGCCCTCCTGCCATAATCAGTCTCCATCAGTCAGAAGACAAGAAGGAGAATAACTCCATCGATGTGTCCTACAGGATTGTCAATCCGAACGAGGTCACACTTAACCACTTTGTTCCCAGAAAGCGAGTGCCGTTCCGTGAGAAAACGCATAATAAAAGAATTCAAGAGCTCCTTGCGGAGAAAAGACGACAAGACTTCCTGCTTCAAAGACTGAAACGAAAACCAGGAGACTGATACATTTCCTTTTCTTTATCCCTGTGGTATTTTGTGAGTATATTTTTAAGTGGTTTTACAGCCTCTACAATCTTTCTTGGCATTTGCAATATTTTTACAGGAAATAACCTCATATTTCAGTCTTGTATGTGGTATCTGTTAAAGGCATCTGATCGGATAGAAAAATGACCCTAGTCACAGCTTTTTTTTTTTTTCTTTTGAAGATGACACTGTCCCAGGGATTTACCACGTTTGGCTACTTTAAAAACGCATGGGGTGAAGCACGGGTCTGTTGTGAAGATCTGGCTTTAACTGGGCACATACTGTACGATTTTTCCAGTCCTCTACGATTGATGATCCCATTGAGATCTTGGGTAAAAGTCGTGGTACATTGTGTGGGGTCAGACTGGACAATGCACATCTTATGAACCATTTTGATCCCAGTGGTGCTGCTGACAGCAAGCGGTATACAAGAGGTGCAACAAAAGTTCACTCACCACCAAAACTTTTGAGGCTGAGAATCATTGTGAAGGGAATAAATTATCTGATGGTGCATACACATCACGCAAATACCTCATATTTGTGCTACAGAAATCGTACGATCCTAAAATTTGTCTCAGGTGGCAAAATCGTACAGTTTGAACCTGACTTAAAGCAAGATTTTTCAGAGGTTTTGCTGTTTTAAAGCACTCAAATGAAACCTTGTTGAATGAAGAGATCCATGAATCATATATATATATATATATATATATTTTTTTTTTTGCCATATTCTGTAAGGGAAAAGTCATCTTGTTAGTCATTGTTTCACTTTTAAAGGTTTATTGATCCAGCTGAAAACCAAATTAAATCAGCGTAAGCTGGTTTGTTGATCACAGATGGTTTGTTGGTTTTAGATTAGTTTTGGTCAGCTGGTGAGGCTGGCAGACCAGCTAAACCAGCTGAACACCATGTTGACCAGAATGGAAGATCAGCTTAAAAAAGAGTAGTTAAAGAGCTGGTTTTCATCAGGAGAATGATGTTTCAACATTTGGTGTATCTTTGGCAAAAAGGTCCATTGTCTATTGACAATTTGTTTGACCAACTTGACCCTGATGCAAAATCTGTATTCAAAAATCCTTTGCCCTCACAAGAAATTCCCAACCTTGTAGATTCCTGTTGAAATGTCTGTATTTTGCCAATGAAAATCAGCTGAACAACTTTAAATTTCTCTGAAATTGCACATACAAAAAGGTTGCTACCTGGCATAAACGTACCTAGGTGCACTTTTTAGCGAGACGCGAAATATGTACCAATAAGTAGCTTACATATCACTACAGTTTCCAAAAGAAATGAACACTAGAGGCAGTAAAACTCCGACGCCTTTTATTCCTTTTCACACAAATTTACAGAGTTTCGATTAATAAAGCGTAATTTTCGCACAAGTTACTTGAAGAATATCGTGTTATGACTTCAGAACAATATTAATATGTTGGGAGATTTGAAAACTGATGCTTTTGAACGTTAGCATTACACACATCCAGCTTCATATGGGTTTTCATAGACGGTAGGTTTTTTGATAGCTCACGGAGTACGGAGACGTACTTGAGAGGTGAGGGGCTCTGGTTCAAATCCTGTGTAACTACGATTCGACAAAACAGTTCAAATAAGTAAGTTCAAATAGCATGGTTGCATCAACAAATGTGTTTTTATATCAGTTTTGCATTTGTCAACACTATCGGGTAGGTTTCGGGTTGTGTTTGGTGTAGGGCATATTTCCAACACGATACAGCATTAATTTTTAGCGACGGTCCCCAGATATTTGAATTCTGAACCGCTGCAATACGTACCTGAAGCAACGTAATAAAAGCACAGCAGTACGTACCTGTCTATATCAACGTAATAAAAACGTGCCAGGGTTTACGTATTGAACCCGTGTTTTAGTGCCACTCAGTGGACATTTCTCTGTGAAACTGTGGCGAAACGCGCAGTAAGGTACGCAATGGTCTCACTAAAAAGTGCACCCAGGTACGTTTATGCCATGAGACCAGGTTGAAAAGGTCTATCATCAATAGTGTAACGATGTGTGAAGCACAGTTCACACAGAAGTCACTTTTAAACCAAGCAGCATTCTGTTGATCAGTCTGGTGGTGAATCTGTGTCCAACTTGTGAAATCTGCATTGTGAAATCTATTGTCCTTACACGGAATTCTAGATTGTGTTGATTCCTATTGAAATGACTGGATTTCACCTGTGAAATTTTTTAAAACAATGGTATTTGACTACATCTTAAATGTGACTGCACCTCAAATCTGGATACTACGAACCTTATGTTGAAAAATCATACTCCAGGGGTCGTAATGTGTTCAGAAATATTTATATTCTGCTAAATGAACAAATGTAAATGAGCTAGTTGCAGCATAATGGAATGTAAACTACTTCTAACTTAAGCAATATGCTGAATAAACAGCAAGACGGATCGCAGCAGGCAAATGTGTCAATGTTTACATGCGGGGGAAAAACAACACAGACGGACGCAAGTGTGAACGGCCCATTAGGATGACTGCTGTGCAATTGCTGGTCATTTCATGACATTTTGAAACAAAACATTAATTCTGTAACCACATGACTATTTCTTGCAAACACTTATCTGGCTTCTCTCTTAATAAATGCACAGATCTGAATCCCATCGTAAATGTTGTAAATATGAACTAGAATTTATTTTTTGTATTTATTGAAGTACCTGTGCTTTCTCCCAAAGCCATTTTGTGTTTAGTAGACCACTTTGCGCTTTTTTTGTGCATGCGGCATGAGTGACAATCCTACACGTATCCAAGAGCCAATACTATGATATCTCCTCCACACTGTCCGAGCACTGTATTGAGAAATCAGTGTATTTTAAAAATGCAATAGACGTCTGCTTTCTTCATTTACGACCGTCTACATTCTAGATTCAAGGGGTACAAGTGGACGTCTACATTCTCGATTCATCACATTCTTCACTTAATAAAGATGCAAATGAACTAACAGTGTTGGTTTAATTCCAGCTGTGTGTTAAGAAAAACAAAAGTTTGGAAAGGTGATTTTAAGTAGAAACCAGTTGGATGGCCACAAGATGGCAGTGCTTCTCTCTTTATCAGTTTTTTTTTTTTTTTTTAGTTAAAAAATAGTCTTTATCTTAATCTATCAAAGTGTCACCTTCCTGGAATAATTTGTCTTGATCTACATGCATAAACTATCATTAAGCTGGTCACATACAGATTAGTTTTATTTGTGGATGAAGAACAAAATTTTTTTATTATTATATTGAGCCACTGTATAGTTGCAGACAGCAGATGGCAGTTTAGTGTCATAACTACATTGTTTTTACTGATATTTTCCTACTATTGGGTGGTCAAGGTCTCAAAGTTGTTGTTTTCACCTTAAAGCAACCTTGTCATTTGACAAATGAAATAATGAAGGCCTGACAAAAATAGCTTGCCTATTTTGTGCTGAAAAGTCAACATGACTATCAAAGTTTCAGTGCTGCTGGCTATAGCCTAATAGACTTTAGATTTATTATAATAGTCCTACATTCGAAACATGCTTTTATAAATAACAATGTTTTGTATGTACACTATGAATAACACAGTAATAGCAGCATAGCCTACTGAAGTTAAACAATTAAACACTGAAATATTGTCTTATTTTATAATCATATTGGAGCCAACATTGCAATTAATACAGATTAGTAATGTGTGAAATAAAGTGACCTTGTAATTGTGCACAGTAACATAGCAGGCAGCTTATAAATGCCCTTTACCAAAGCTGCCCCGTGGCACATGTTTATATGTCAATTTCCTCATGGCCTTTATATCAGATGACTGTCTTATCTATGTGGAAAACACAAACAGGACAAAAATAAACCTTATCTGCATATAGATAAAAACTGTGGTCTAGCAAACACTAAACTGGACATATAAAAATGTATTTCCTGTATTTTTATATGGTGTTGATAGTTATTTATATCAGACAAAGTATGTAAAACCTGTAGAGTTTCTAGTAATGTTTGGCTTTATGTTTACATGGTATTTTTGTGGCTGTTTTTATGTTAATTAATAACAGCAATTTTAAAATTAACTTATTTTACTTCAGATTGCTTTATTATGTAGCCTACCTATTCAAAACCAATTTGAAAGATATTATTGAATATTTGACACTTATTTCACCACCACAAAAAATAAAATAAATAAATAAAATAATAATAATAATTAATTAAATTAAATAAAAAATAAAAATAAAAATGGACATAAACATAAGAAAGGTAACCGTAAAATGTTAAGTTTATTATAATTTCTCACAGGATAAGAAAATATTATAAAGTATTCTGTAAGCTATTAAAATGGCATTTTAATAGTTCTAAAACAAAAGTTGAGGATAAAATCACAGCAGCTTCCTGTTGAGTAAACTGTATGGCTCATAACCAGTTGTAAATATGACCCAAAATTATTAAAGGGCACACTATTTACATGATTTAAATTGTAGCTTGTTAACTAAGTACATTAATTTGAATGGATCCCCCTTATCTGCATATATATATAACTTCAACAGGAATATTCTGGCATGCTTCCAGCTCCCATATGGTATGTCCAGAACATTTACAAAAACAAATCCATTCATGTCTTCTAATCAATATTTCATGCCTGTATTTCTTACCACATAGAGCAGTACTGAAACTTTAATGGTCACTCCATTGCGTGTCCTGCTCTGCCGAAGTTGATTTTGTTTTAAAAATTCCTGAATAATTCAGTTGCACACACACACACACACAAATCCTTTGAAACCTTGAGGCCTTATTCTATCTCCCTTCAACCAACGCACACTTCTGCATGGTGGTGTTTTATATAACCACATTGTGTAAGAGTTACTTAAAATGAACCCTGAATACAACTAGCAAACTAATGGTGTTTTTTTTAGGGCAAATTGCTTTTTGTGTTTATGTGAAGTAACATACTGTTGTGTAATTTTACTGTTTGTGAATCATGTTAGCTTTGAAATGCCGTGACCAAATCACATTAGATCTCTTTAGAAGCTGTCTGCAACACAAAGAATTCGATATTGGATATTTGCATGCTAAAATTAGATTATTAAATCAACTGTGCCAACCTCAAAATGTTAACAAAATGTATAAATTGTCAACAAATTGGGCCACGTTTTCTTTTATTGCATGAAGAAGGTGACTCCATTATGAACTGGCCCTAACATCGCTGAGACATCCTGGAGTCATTTCTTCACTAAGAGCAATGGACTGACTTCACCTTCCGGCCATGTAAGGTGTAGATGAGTTTGTTTCTTCAGCAGAACAGATTTGGAAAAAATTAGCATTACATCACTTGCTTACCAATTGATCCTCTGCAGTGAATGGGTGCCGTCAGAATGACAGTCCAAACAGTTGCTAAAAACATCACAGTAATCCACAAGTAATCAGCTTCAGAGGATCCATTGGCAAGCAAGTGATGTAATGCTACATTTCTCCATATTTTTTCTGATAAAGAAATAAACTCATCTACATCTTGAACGGCCTGAAGGCAAGTACATTTTCAGGAAATTTTCATTTTGAGGTAAATTATTCCTTTAACGGAAGTGAATGGCCCTTGGGATATGACACTGCAGGTTCTTGTCAGTGATAAAATAAAATCTGAGCTTTATTTAGTTGCATTCTCTTTGTGAGTTTTCACATTGCATGATATATATATATATATATATATTTATGCATATTTATGCCATGGTCTTTCTGAATACTCGATTCTGATTGGCTGGTAGGTGTTGATTAAATTCGTAGTTCCTGGTCAGTTTAATCACGTTCTACATTAATGCGCTTCCTATAAACATTGGTAACCATAGTAACATACAGTTACAGTTGAATAGTACTACAGACGAAAATAACCGTCATTTTTATCGTTCCAGTCAAATATTGCAGCCCAAATATTATTAACATCTTTAATATGTGAATGCTGGCAAATGACCATGACATAAACGGGATAATCAACGGCTAGCTGTGCATTAAACGATTTGAATGCGCGACGTGGAGGTTAAGAACATTAAACGATTTGAATGCACGACGTGGAGGTTAAGAACATTAAACGATTTGAATGCACGACGTGGAGGTTAAGAACCTCCGCGAAGTGCATTCAAATCGTTTAATGCACAGCTAGCCGTTGATTAACCCTTACATATACACACATATATATACAGAGTTCTGGCATTAAACTCTAGATGGCGCAGTCCAATAGGTCTAAATCAACATAGCACAGCTGATTGGTTCTCTCCTGTATTGGTAGCCAATGAGCTCTCTGCTCAACATTCAAATGCTTGTTGTAGCAGTTTCGCAGCGTGCTTCAGAACAGCGAAATCAGCGTCTAAGATAAATGAATGTGTGACGAGTGGGGCGGGGCCGGTGGAGTTAATGATAATGAGCGACACCTGCGCCACTCACTTTTATCCTTCCGGAGCTCCTCCGTGGGACTCGAGACCGGTGAGTGGCGCAGATGTCGATCATTATCATTAACTACACCGGCCTCGCTCCGTTCCCACGGCTCTCGGCCCTGTCCCACTCATCACAGAATGCTCTTCCAATCCATATCCCGTTGTGTGTGCTTATCGCGGTTATATCAATGACAGTGATGCGGGAGAAGATCACTATCTACGGCTGTTGTAGTCCCAAGTGAAATGCATTACGGGTAGTGTAGTTCGGAGAAATTTTGTTTGTGTGACATGTGCTCTCGCTGTGCTGTAAAGAACATTTATATTCTGCTTTATTTCAGTTCATCAGGTCAGTCCACCCAGGAGTTTTGTGCCTGTAACTCTGACAGCTTTTATTTGCATGAGAGAGTAAAAACGGCATGCATTGTCTAACTTTGTCCATCATCATTGCACGTCATGAATTAACGAGCTGTTTTGCTGACGCTGGAAATGATGAGGTGGCGAAAGTAACAGCAGTTATCAAATGACTAAATTATGGTATTTGCTCAGGTGGGTGCTGGGGTCTTATCTATCGGATTGCAAAGTATATCCATTTTGTTTATTAACATTACACATAGTGTGCGTCTAATTAGAGTTAAGCCAGTTGGCACGGTAGCCAAGGCTCACATATTCATAGGCCACTAGCGTTAAGCCAGTCGGCGTGGTAGCCCAGGCACACGTAGCCATAGGCCACAGGCGTTGAGCCGGTCGGCGTGGTAGCCCAGGCACACATACATGTAAATAGTAATACATGCAGTTCACATGGCAGCAGTACATATGTCTTGGCAATAGATCTGCTTGTTGGGGGTGTTTTGTTCTTGTTTTGGCTTGTATTGTCCCTTCTATGTCTCCTGCTTCGTCAGAAACTGAACAGTATTTATATAATTTTTTACCTCTGATAAACCTCAATGTCCGACTGTCACAACATCCGGCGCATGACGAGTCAACCTGCTCTGGCACATACAGTGGGTACGGAAAGTATTCAGACCCCCTTAAATGTTTCACTCTTTGTTATATTGCAGCCATTTGCTAAAATCATTTAAGTTCATTTTTTCCTCATTAATGTACACAGCACCCCATATTGACAGAAAATACAAAATTGTTGACATTTTGCAGATTTATTAAAAAGAAAAACTGAAATATCACATTGGTCTTAAGTATTCAGACCCTTTGCTCAGTATTTAGTAGAAGCACCCTTTTGATCTAATACAGCCATGAGTCTTTTTGGGAAAGATGCAACAAGTTTTTCACACCTGGATTTGGGGATCCTCTGCTATTCCTCCTTGCAGATCCTCTCCAGTTCTGTTAGGTTGGATGGTAAACGTTGGCATGCACTGTGAGCTGTAAGGTCTTATATAGACAGGTGTGTGGCTTTCCTAATCAGGTCCAATCAGTATAATCAAACACAGCTCGACTCAAATGAAGGTGTAGAACCATCTCAAGGATGATCAGAAGAAATGGACAGCACCTGAGTTAAATACATGTGTCACAGCAAAGGGTCTGAATACTTAGGACCATGTGATATTTCAGTTTTTCTTTTTTAATAAATCTGCAAAAATGTCAACAATTCTGTGTTTTTCTGTCAATATGAGGTGCTGTGTGTACATTAATGAGGAAAAAAAATGAACTTAAATGATTTTAGCAAATGGCTGCAATATAACAAAGAGTGAAAAATTTAAGGGGGTCTGAATACTTTCCGTACCCACTGTAGATATATATACATAGATGCCTCATTAGCGAGCCGCGGTACGTAAGGATCTACGTATATATCTATGTATATACCTATGTTCCAGAGCCATTGATGCGTCACACGCCGGATGTTGTGGATGAGCTCAGGATGGTTGGACATTGCGTTGTATCAGAGGTAAAAAATTATATAAATACTGTTCAGTTTCTCACACAAACCAATCGTTTCGTGACTTAGGACATCAATGTATCGTCACAAGCTGCAAGGTTTAATTTGGATTTGTGTGTGCATGTTTTTTTTTCTCTCAAAGATTGTGTGCCCATTGATGGGCATTATAGGACTGACAGACTGCAACGGTTTGAGTTAAAAACCTTCATTTGTGTTCTACTGAAGAAACAAAGTCACCTACATCTTGGATGCCCTGGGGGTAAGCAGATAAACATCAAATTTTCATTTTTGGGTGAACTATCCCTTTAAAAAGTCTTCAATTTAGTTGTATCATATTTAAGGCCTTAAAAAGTCTTAAATTAGTTCAAGAAAGTCTTAATTATGATTTCAAGAAGTCTTAAATTTGGAGACGGAAAGACCAGAATTGCGATATGGCTGAATGTGACGATAAAACTTAAAAGGCTATGTTTTCATTGAATAAACATGAGCGCTGCAAGTTCAAAGTCCAGCGCTGAGCTGCTTTGTGTTCTGCCTTTACCGGGAAAACCGTTATATTTCTGCCAAACGCAACACCTGCTGGCTGAGAATGAATGAGTAAGTTAACATAGGTTAAACTAGTACGCGTAAGAGTGCATTCTTTCACTGCACGCTTCAGTCTATTAAAATGCATTTAGAATGATCACATAATTTAACATATGGGGGCGGAAAATGTATAGCCTATATTTATATCATTTCATATAGTTAATATCACACGAAGAGTGCCGTTTTTTTCTCCAAAAGTCAGCATGATTACAAATGATTTTATGCAACAGTTCAATGAACAAGAAGTTAATATTAAGAGACTTACGTTTTAGACATCATATTTCCTGCTTTTGCTCTATTTCGCCAACAAAAATCATTCCAAACAGCCACAGCACAGTTTTGCGTCTTTGAGCAACATGACGGTGTTTCGTTCCTGAATGAATCAATCGTTTAAATGATTCGGTTCAATCGCAATGACTCACTTATTAACAGTGTCTTGCTGCCATCTACTGGCGGTTTTAGTTTCACATTTAAAGTATCTTCATTTTTAAAAATAATTTCAAACATCAGTTTTCAACGTTTTATGTTTCAAATGTCAAAACATTATTTGTGCATTTGTAACTGCAGGTTAGCATTCTATGTCCCTCTGAGCTGCATTAAACAGTGTGTAAATACATCTAAATGCCACTTCAGATGCATTGCAAAGATCAATTTTGTTGATACTGATTTCATTTGCTTGGTAATAGCCCAAATGCAAGAATTTGATTCAAAAGATGATACACACTTTTAGAAAAAAAATGGCTTAAAGGTATACAGAATATGAAGAATATAAAAAAAAATTCAGGAGTCAGCTGTCCACGATAAACTTTAAGATATCAGCACAATAACACACTCAGCAGAATATTGTCTAATTGTCGTTATTGATAAAATCCCAGGATATCTTTTTTTTTTTTGTCAATATCACACACCCCTAATGCATGTTATTTAATTTGTATAATAATTTATTGATAATAATTGTTTAAATCAATATAATAATTAATACTTTTGACTTATCCATTTTCTTAAAAATGGTTTAAAGGCTGAAATGTAAAGTTTATCAATTTATAAAACTTTTAGTTTTTTGTGAAAACTTGTATCTGAATTGTAAATTATGCTTTTTACCGTCATTTTACAGTTTAATATAGTACTAGACATTACCCTCCCCCGCTCATATGGTATTCATTTTATTTGTGCTGGTCTTAAAAACGGTCTTAAAAAGTCTTAAATTTGAGCTTTAAAAACCTGCAGAAACCCTGTTTGTGGGGGGTTATTTCATGTACGTTATATTTGCAGCAGCAGTATTTCTCACATGCTCACAGCAGCATGTTGTGGATGCATTGGCAGTAGCAAGTCTCTGCCACAGCAGCTGCAGCGTAGCAGATCTATACCGCCAAGACCAAATACATTAACATTGTCATGTACATTACCATGCCAATCCCTCCGAGAGTTGTCATGACAGAAATACAGAGTTCTGGCATGAAACTCTAGATGGCACAGTCCGATAGGTCTAACTCAATCTGACCTAATGACATCATTACCACATGTCACAGCTGAATGGTTCTCTCCTGTATCGGTAGCCAATGAGCTCTCTGCTCAACATTCAAATATACTATATGACTAATGCTTGTTGTAGCAGTTTTGCAGCGTGCTTCAGAAACCCTCTGCCTTCCCCAGATCCGCCTGTATAGATCTGCTACGAGGTGATTCATGTATGCTATAGGGGGTTATTTCATGTATGTTATATTTGCAGCAGCAGTATTTCTTACATGCTCACAGCGACATGTTGTGGATGTATTGGCAGTAGCAAGTCTCGGTACTTCCGCCAAGACCAAATACATTAACATAGTCATGTACATTACCATGCCAATCCCTCCGAGAGTTACCATGACAGAAATATATGTATGCTAAAAGTTCACACTAACTATGAACATGTTCAGAAACTATGAAGTTGAAATACTTTGTCTAATACTTTGTCTAACCAAGGTGGAGTCACATGGCACTATGCAGTGTTTACTAAGAACAAAATTCTCAACTTCATACTGTCAGTCCTGTGTCCTGTCTTGGCTTGTGGTTTTCTGTCTTGTGCTCCCCTTGACTTTGTTTATCCTCTTGTATGCCCATATTTGGTTACTTTCCTGTTCCTGTCCCCATTTAGTTAATTATGTCCCACCTGTGTTTGATTAATCATCTCGTTTACGTCTAGTTTATAAGCCCTGTGTTTCCTTGAGACTCGTGCCCGGTATTAACGTCGATGTCCTGTCTCTTGTGCATCTGCCTGCCTTGTGTTACCCTTTTTGGATTTTATTAAAGACTGGTATTTTGAGTTACTTCTCGTCTCCTCGCTTCCCTTGTGTGTGCTGATCGTGACACATACTTTCCATTTTGTTAAATTTCCATTTTTGCTCACAGTAGTGGTACCATATTCACAGTTTTGTGCTAATAAAGTTAATTTTAATGTGAAAAGTTCTGTAATTAAAATAAATGCTCTTCAATGTGCTGTCAGATGTGAATGTACAGTTTTTGAATTCAGGTTACAATTTTATCTCTTTAATTATCTCTGATACTTGTGGGAATATATTACATTTTTGCAAAGTGTTCTAAATGAGTTCCTAAATGAACTAGTTAGGTTAGGTAGTTATTGTACATACATACAAACATGCATGATTCACTAGTTATCAGTCATTATTATTATTATTATTATTATTGAAAGATCTAACAAGTTCTGGCTATTTGTTATTTTATTCTATTTAGAATTAATTCTATAGGTTCTATAGATTTAAAATCTATAGATCTATGATCTAAGTTGCAAAAAAAGTACCACAGTACTACACAAATTATATAATCAATTAGAAAAACTACAGAGAAGCTTAACTTTGGCTGTGAAAGTGACACCTGGTACATAAAAAAATGACTACTACAATGTCTCAGAACTAGTGAACAAACACCAAAGCCCTAAAATGTTCCAGATAGTCAGCTAAGTGGGTATTTGAGACAGCTAATTATTCATTCAACAGTTTAAAAAAAAAAAAAAATTCAAAAACAACTAGCAAAATATCAAAGGAGGCCAATCTATTTTCGGCTTGCCATATGCAGCTCCATCAAAGCCTTTGATGTCAGATCACATGCCGCACGCTTCATTTATTAAAGTGACAGGGAGATGATGCAGCAGTCGCGAACAGAAGGACGACGAAGGTATCGTGTTGTCTGAGAGCAAGAAGTCTTTAGTACCAAACAGGCTGTCAGTGCTGAGGGTAAATGATAAAGGTCATCTTTTCAAAGGATCTCGGTGGGTTGCTATCCTGCACGTGATAAACAGGTTACACGTGCTACAGAAGACTTGCATAGTTACTCATAAACCAGACCTTCCAGTTCACGCTGTGTCGTGTTTATTAAGACATCTAAGCACATATCCACTTATTCAGATTTTATTCTAAACACTCTGCTCATAGGTGAAATGTTAGTATTTGTGTTAACATTTATTTATAGGATTAATTTACTATTTATCTCATGATCTTGAGAACTACTGTCAGGTCGCTAGATACAAGATTGTTTTATTTATTTATTTGATAATATCTGGAGAAATAGGTTTACATCACTAGATTTATAATTTAAAATAAATAATGCTTCACATTTTTTTCGAACATGCATTTTCTTTAAATTAAATGTAAAATTCAGGCTCATTCTTTAAAAACAGTACTTTAAGCATTATTGGCAAGCTAAGTGTAACATATAACCAATGCATATTATTAATCACTTATTATTGCAAAGTTTGTTTTGAGAGATTTGTTCATTATAGATTGTGATTATTAAAATAAATACAGGTGACTCTCTATTCCATCAAGGGCTTGTGTTTGTCATGGTATTAGGTATGTTATGATGTTCAACCACATCATTAACATCAGATGACACATTCATTTAAACACTTTCTTTTAGGAAAGAACTGCTATATAATTTGTTTTGTAAAACTAAAGTACATTTTATTGCTGGTAAACAATGCGAATCTGTTGATCAGTTGGCTCAGAAAGCAAATGGAAGTGCAAAAAGGAGATTTCTGAGTCACTAGCCACACCTAAAGAAATAGCAGACTGTTTTCAAACAGGTTTCCTACTTCCCATGTTTACTACTATTTGAATAAACAGTTACTGCCCATAAACTCACCTTACTGGTTGGCCCAGTATTGCTGCATCTGGCAGTTCAAACACGTTGTAATGTTTTAATAGCGCTATATGATGATTCATTGTACAAAAATAATATATTTAGTTGCCGCTGCATATTAAGAAGAAAATGTTTTAAAAGAGAAAATGCCATGGATTAGCTTTAAATCTGATCTTGGCCTCTTGGAGCAGATGGGAGTAATCATCATCGTATACGTGATTCAGTTCTGTGCTGGAAATGAAAGGAACATGTGAATCTCTTCATTGCTGAGAGTGGCTGTCAGCAAAAGATGGCAAGATGAGTATGAGAATATATCAGCTCGGTGTGACTGCAGTTCATTGAGGCCAACACAGTTCATTCCTAGCATGATTCGCACACGTGTTGCCATGGTTTTCTGTCTTTCAGCAGCACTCACTGTCTGTGCTATTACAGTCTTTATTATAAAGCTCCATACTTCTTCTGTATTCCCTCTTGTCACTCATTTTGTCCTTCTTTCATTTGACTCAGTTCGACCTACTTAGCAAGAAGACTCTGTACCCTTGTCTTTCTGACTATTATGCTCATTATTAGACTCCTTCTCTCATCTTCCTCCATCCTCCAAAACAGCCTTTGGACTCACACACACACACAAACAAATGGTCACAGGCATGTAGGCACAGCTTTAATTTAACTTGAGCTGAGTGTTCACTAAAAACACCTTGATTTCCAAATGGGTACATTTTTAACTGGTTATTATTGCATTGATAAGCCAATTACAGTGAAGTCGAGTCACTGCCTCCACTCATGTGATTTTCGATCTGTATTTCGCCCCCCTTTCCTCTAAAACTTGGTCTGTTGGTGTCTGAATTTTTTGAGGCACTGATTTCCAGAGGCATCGATTTTCACTCAAGTTTTGATTTTCTGTTTTTATTGCAGAAGCAGTCCATTTGAACATTATGTCTTTATTAATGATATTTAGGTGCTTAAAGGGATATTTCACATAAAATAGAAATTCTCATCATTTACTCACTTAACACCGTCCCAGATGTATATGACTTTTTTGTATAGATAAACAAAAACAAAACTGAAGTGATGACTTTAGTTGAAACAGTTTTAAATATTAGTATTTTTTTTTTCAAACATATTTTTTCACTTGAGAAAATGCATCAATTGGGTATGTATAGATTACTATCATGTTCACTTTGTGTGGTTTTTTAAACCACAACAGAAACAAGTTGCAACATATCATAACACAATAAAATTAGCACAACACAACAGAAACAAGCCACAACACAACAAAATTAGCAGAACACAATGGAAACAAGTCACAACACAACAAAACTACCCAACATAATGGAAACAAGCCACAACACAACAAAATTAGCAGAACACAACGGAAACAAGTCACAACACAACAAAATTACCCAACATAATGGAAACAAGCCACAACACAACGGAAACAAGTTGCAACACAACAAAATTAGCACAACACAATGGAAACAAGCCACAACGGAAACAAGTTGCAACACAACAAAATGAGCACAACACAATGGAAACAAGCCACAACGGAAACAAGTTGCAACACAACAAAATGAGCACAACACAATGAAAACAAGCCACAATACAACAAAATGAGCACAACACAATGAAAACAAGCCACAACACAACAAAATTAGCCCAACACAATGAAAACAAGCCGCAACACAACAAAATTAGCACAACACAATGGAAACAAGACACAACACAACGGAAACAAGCCGCAAACACAACAAAATTAGCACAACACATTGGAAATAAGCCATATTGCAACAAAATTAGCCCAACATAATGGAAACAAGACACAACACAACAAAATTAGCACAACACAATGGAAACAAGCTGCAACACACAAAATTAGCACAACACAATGAAAACAAGCCACAACACACAAAATTAGCACAACACAATGGAAACAAGCCACAACACAACGGAAACAAGCCGCAACACAACAAAATGGGCACAACACAATGAAAACAAGCCACACACAACAAAATGGGCACAACACAGTGAAAACAAGCCACAACACAACAAAATTAGCACAACACAATGAAAACAAGCCACAACACACAAAATTAGCACAACACAATAGAAACAAGCCACAACACAACGGAAACAAGCCGCAACACAACAAAATGAGCACAACACAATGAAAACAAGCCACAACACAACAAAATGAGCACAACACAATGAAAACAAGCCACAACACAACTAAATTAGCCCAACACAATGAAAACAAGCCGCAACACAACAAAATTAGCACAACACAATGGAAACAAGACACAACACAACGGAAACAAGCCGCAAACACAACAAAATTAGCACAACACAATGGAAATAAGCCATATCGCAACAAAATTAGCCCAACATAATGGAAACAAGCCACAACACAACGGAAACAAGCCGCAACACAACAAAATTAGCACAACACAATGGAAACAAGCTGCAACACAACAAAATTAGCACAACACAATGAAAACAAGCCGCAACACAACAAAATTAGCACAACACAATGGAAACAAGCTGCAACACAACAAAATTAGCACAACACAATGGAAACAAGCCACAACACAACAGAAACAAGTCGCAACACAACAAAATTAGCAGAACACAATGGAAACAAGCCACAACACACAAAATTAGCACAACACAATGAAAACAAGCCACAACACAACAAAATTAGCAGAATACAATGGAAACAAGCTGCAACACAACAAAATTAGCACAACATAATGGAAACAAGCCACAACACAACGAAAACAAGCCGCAACACAACAAAATTAGCACAACACAATGGAAACAAGCTGAAACACACAAAATTAGCACAACTCAATGGAAACAAGCTGCAACACACAAAATTAGCACAACTCAATGGAAACAAGCCACAACACAACAGAAACAAGTCACAACACAACAGAAACAAGTCACAACACAACGAAAACAAGCCGCAACACAACAAAATTAGCACAACACAACAGAAACAAGTCACAACACAACAAAATTAGCAGCATACAATGGAAACAAGCTGCAACACAACAAAATTAGCACAACATAATGGAAACAAGCCACAACACAACGAAAACAAGCCGCAACACAACAAAATTAGCACAACACAATGGAAACAAGCTGCAACACACAAAATTAGCACAACACAACGGAAACAAGTCGAAACACAACAGAAACAAGTCACAACACAACAAAATTAGCTCAACATAATGGAAACAAGCCGCAACACAATGGGCCACCTTATGAGAGTGAGTAAATAATGAGTAAAAATAAATTAATTTTTGAGTGGAGCAATGTCCCTTTAAGAGGACACTGCACGTGTTCATAGAGATCGATGTTCAAGCCCTGAATAATTTTCACCTGGCCTAGTCATCCTTGAGTCAGAGTTATTAACGTTAGCTTTAAAAAATCACTTAGTTCAACTTGGTCTACTAAAATAACAAAAAATATATTAAGAAATAAAAATAAATTAAAAATATGGACTTAAAAAAAAATAATAATAAAACTTTAAATTTAAAATGAAAACTGAAAATACAAAAATAAAAATATATTCAAAATATTAATAGACACTATCGCAAAGATACTAAAATAACACTGCCGTGAATGCAGTGAATTTGTTCAAGCAGACTGAAAAGCTTCTCATATGACCTCTGAACAGAAGTCAGATAAATGGAATGGGATTATATTGAATTTAACAGGGCTGGTCTGTAAAATGTTCTGATTTCCAAACTGCTCCACCTTCAAAACAACCTCCTCCCTTTCGACATGTCCCTCCCTTTCACTCCCTCTCTCTTTTTCTCACACCCTTCCTTGTCAGACAAACATTTTTAAGAGAGAACATGATCTTTGTGGCTTAAACAGCACAGTCTTGTGAAGTCTATGTTGACAGCATCATCCGATAACAGCAACAGTTCACTCAACGACTGTGGAATATACAGAACAACAGTCTACAATAACAGGTAAAGGACTTTGATCAACAATTTTGTCACATTTTAATCTGTGTATCTAGTAGGTTTACAGGCAGATAAATTTACTAGGGAAAGACAAAGCCTGTTTGGCTTGAGAAAGACAGTATACAACAGATTTCTCTATGTATTTTTGTTGAGTTTTCATCCACACACATACAATCTATCTACTTGTAAACATCTGAGGCACCACATGTGGGGAATCGACCCTTTACGGTGGTGTTGTTTATTATATTGACGCTCACAAGTTTACTGCCCTTTCCAACGTGTGACTGCAACGTGGACATGATAAAAGATCATTGAGGGCTCAATATACCTGCAGATGGAGCTATATATAGCTGTACAAACAACTCTCTTCACTCAAGATAAGAACACCAAAAGGTCAAAAAATAGAGTAATTTCTCTAAAATCAGGGCTAAATTGACTTGCTTATTTCCTTATATTAAAAAAAAGAGCAATGCTGGATTCCGGAAAAATAATTTATTAATGATAAAATTGCTGCTTTGGTATCAGGAATGAAACTCCGTTTCCCACAGAATGCTAACAAATGTATTTTTTAATATCAATATCAATCCGGTCGGTTTTATTTTACTTTGGGGCTCTTTTAATCAGTGCGTCAATCACACTCTGTTTATTATCACAGATGTGGGGGGTGTTTTTATCTTGTCTAACTCTTTTTCCTTGCACTGTCTTACCAACTTCTTCCCCTTTCCTCTTACGTTCTCCCCACCACATCAGTAAAATCCATTTTGCAAATGATTCTTTACAGCCACAGGGACGGGAATGAAGGTGCTATTTTTAGCCCTGACCAAGGGAGGAGAGAGAGTGAGGCGCACGAGAGAGGGCGAGCAAGCAAACAGGCAAGAGAGAAAGAGGGAGGGAGGGAGACGGGGGAGAAAATCATTATTTTTTGTGTGTGTAGCAGCAGTTGGAGGCTCTGAGCTGAGGCAGGGAGCGGAGGCAGCAGCAGGGAAGAGGAGACGAGACAAGAGGAGTGGAGGAAGAAGAGACCCACAGCAACGCCAAGCAGCCGAAGAGACCCCGCTCAGGTGGGACACGACACGCACCGCTGACCTCAATAGAAACCAGAACGATGATTACATCATGCTTCATGGTCTTCATATATAACACAATTTCAGTTTTATTTTCAGAATAGATTATGTATCTATTTCAGGCTCTGATTCATGAGATTAAGGCCAGGGATTCTTTGAATTTCATCAATTGTCATCAGAAACGGCCAGATGTTCGTTCTAATGGGTTGTGTAAGACAGACCTGCTTTGATCTTGAAGTATATTTAGTTTTTTTCCTTCATGGATTGGCATACAAACATTTGAGGGCTGGGGAAATCCAAACAGGTTTAGGCAGCAAGAATTAGTTGAAAATAAGGAAGGGTGGGAATCGGTGCTGGGTTGTTTACATTGGTCTGCCACAATAAAGAGGGGTGTTCAGATGATTTGGGCATGGGGCGGTGGGGTGTGGGGAGGAGCTGTTTCATGGTGTGTGTGTGTGTGTGTGTATGTCTGTGTATGTGCTTTCCAATTGCTATGAAATCTGAGCACAGCCTGGGATGTGATGGGAAGAGGCGTTGCCATGGAGACTGGGCTTGCACATATTCCTGTAACCAATCCCTCCCATTATATACATTGATTTTTGGCATTTACTGTACAGAGCATCAATAAGGAATGATCAGGCAGGCAATGACAACTTCAAAAACCATGCTGTTTAATTATAAATGAAGCGATAATGTGGGTTATTAATGTCAAAGCCAACAAAAGATGCATTAGAGGTCTGTGTGTGAAAGTGTACGTGTGCTGGTGAATTTGACATGTCTGTAACAATCTTAGTTCACGTTAATTTCAACATTTACTAATACATTATTCAAATTAAAATTTGTATTTTTAAATAATTGTTAATGGACCCAAGTTATTATGAACATAACAGTTAACAGTACTTTTATCAACTAAGGTTTAAAAATGTAAATACTGTTACAAATGTATTGCTCATGGTTAGTTAATGCATTAACTAACGTTTACAGTGTAACTGAATGATTTTGTATGCTTGTTGCGAATTGCAAATATATGTTGTTATGGTTTCCTGGAGAAAACTGTATTGTTCAGAGATCGTGTTTCCTAGATCAGGAGAATTAATGGAGTTTCAGTTATGTTTCATGAATTGACTTAAAATGCCTAAAGAGAAATAGAAACTGTAAGAGGATTCATAATAATATTAATATCATAAACCTCAACATTTGAACATGTGAATTTTTGAGTTAACATATCATGAGCGATTCTAGTTATATGCATATCAAATACATAAATAATAATTTATAGTAAATTATAATAATTAAAACTGTTGTATAAAATTATATGAAACATAATGTTAAAATATTTTAATATATTTTATTAAATTGCATCTGTTCTTTTTGTCAGCATATGTACTGTATATCAGTAACAGTGGTGTATTTGTTGCATTTTATTTGTGATTTCAATGGAAGTTTTCAGAGAGATGAGAAATGGTCTATGACATGATATGTGGAGGCAGCGCTCCGTGCCGAGTAGGCTGCTTATGACTGATTTTTAGGAAAGAATGACACTTAATGTAACAAACTTTAATGTTTTTAACAAGTTAATTGCTGATGTTTAGAGAGCTGAGATGAAAAGAACTTTTCTGTTTCTAGGGAGAAAAGTCTGATAATAAAGAGACTTGTGAGGTCACATTTACCATTCAGAGAATTTTCGCAGCCGAAATCCATGCAGTCATTTCAATAGGAATCCATGCAATCTGAGGACAGAATTTGCAACGGGTTCAAGTTGGTCACGCTGATTAACAGAAAGCTGCTTGCTTTAGGAATGCCTTCTGTGTGCGCTGTGCTTCATACTACACTAAAATTTTGCTAAAGTGTAACCTCAATTTTACTCTCCATTTAATCTCATTGCTTATGTTGTAACAGCTTAGATAGAAAGAAATTGCTAACACTTAAGAGGTTGCAATAGGTTTCATTTGCTAACATTAGTTAACTACAATATAATTAACATGACCTAACAATGAAAAATACTTCTAAAACACTTATAATACATTATTAAATACATTATTACTAATACATTATTAAAAACAAAAGATGTAATATTAGGGGCTTTTACACCGGAGGAGTTCATATGCAAAAGCCTCTAAGTGCCATTTGAAATTTTCTTCAAAAATTAGTATTTTTTATCAGTGTGTAGGTTCAGTAATTCCACTTTGATAGCAATGAATAGGTTATTTTCATTGCCATTAAAGTAAAATAACTTGAACGTAAACAGGAGCCTGAGAAAAAATGCAAATGTTAGAAGAAAATTTCAAACGGCACTTAGAGGCTTTTGCATCTGAACTCTTCATTTTCATCGCTCCTGTTATTGGCGGGGTAGCACTCGCTTTTTGGTGTTTTTGGAACTGGGAACAATTTTAGTTATATAGGAAAGCCTTTTTGGGGGACTAAATTAGCCCTAGCTACTTCATAGTCTGACCTAACACAACAGGAACTACCAGTGTCGTAAATATATGTTGATTGGCCGAATTCTTGTCATACAAAGCACTGGCACTCACCATTTTAAAAAGCTGTGTAAACACACAGTTTACGTAGACAGACTGACATCAATGTCCAGGCACTTCTCTGTCCTCCATCCTCCAGTTGTTTATGTTGTTGAATGCTCCTATAAACATGTATGAATAAATACTGTTGAAAAGTTAATGTTAACTAATGGGACATTATTGTAAAGTGTTATCAAGAAATCTTATTTATGATTTTTTTCCCCATCATTTAGGTATTTATTATTTATTATTATTTAATGACCCACTATTTCCACTTTTACAGTCATGCGTCCCAGGTCCAGATTACTGGCTAAACGCGGCCTTCCCACCATCAGGGAGGGCTATGAGGAGCTGGTGCAGGACCTGAACCAGACCAACAGCCAGCACACCACCACACAGGACTACTTCCTCTCCATCTGCCATCTGGCCCGGCCCACCTTCCCTCTGCATGAGCCCGACTGTGACATCCTTTCCATCGGGCCTTTGGATTCCCCAAAGCCCTGCCTACGACTGCACCGTCTGCGTCAGCATCTGCAACCTCCACAGCCCCACACCTCCACAAGCAGCGACCAGACAGTTGAGCAAGCCCATAAAGAGAAAGATACCACCAGATCTGCTCCATCAGAACCTCTGCAGGCCCAGGCCGCCCCAGAGGAGGACAACGGATGCAGAGGTGACATCCCAGGCCCCGCAGATCCGCTGGAGTACCTCTACAGCCACAGAGGTGCGCTAGCGCTCTCCACCAGAAGGGGCAGCATTCCCCCGCGCCGGCCACGCAGCGACACCTTCCCATGCTGTTCCTCGGCGCCTAACACCCAGCGGAAAAGCAGCTGCCCAGAGCTTTGCCTGCCTGAGACGGTCCCTGTGGCAACAGTCCTGCAGCGGTCGCCGCTCAGCAGGAAGAAGCTGGATGAAGGTAGTCTGGCCTCACGTAGTGGTGTTCCCAACAAGCTCGACGGCGCCCCTGCTGGTTGGAGGGGAAAGAGCAGTCGTTGCATGGACAAACAGACCATAGTGTCCCACTGGATCTCAGAGTGCCGCAGTGCATGGAAGGAAGCCCGCATTCGCGCATGCATGCTGCCCGCCATTGCTGAGAAGTAATCTATGCCTGCAAAAATCACTTTGCGGTGAGGTTGAATATCACGTAGAGTAACGTGGATTATTGTGGAATTATTACTTTGCACTTCAGGTTTATATGCATATACATTTTTGATGTATTTTTAAACTTGTAACCCTATAGATGGTGCCGTGTCGATACCACACCATAGTGTAGAGTTACAATGAATGTCAATGATGACTGAGTCAGTCCAGTAATGTCCAGTCGTGATCAATAAATTCATTGATTGTTGGATGCCTTTAACATTGTTTGGTGAGATTTAAAAAAATAAAAAAGCATAATCAAAGTGCAGTTCTAATATATGAAACGCAATGTAGTTTAAAGATTACAGCAACCCATAATATTCACAGATAAGAATCTCACTGTGTCCACAACTATATTTGTCTGGGAAGCAAATTTGCATATTGGGCAGCTACTGTGATGCAGAATGAATATGCCATGCTTCCTTGAAATATTATCAAACATTTTATGACATTTCCAAGAATGTTTTAAGAAACACGTTCATCAAACAGTCTGACTGGGATTAGGATGTATTTCCACCATGGATATGTTCAGAGATATTATGTCCAATTGTTATTTCTATATAATGTCTCAAGCAAGTGCTTCTTCGTTCCCTGGTATTTCGCAACAAAATGGCTAAGCTGTGATAATTCACTGCCACCTTCTGACAACGAAGACAAAATGAGTCATGTTGAAAATGGATATCATATTTGTTTTCAGGCCCTTGTGTTGCAGTTTTAAAAAATGGAGCATGGTGCAACAGCTTGCAAGCACAAATATCAGCTTTGGAGTGAACTGGATAGTCCGGTTGGAGGATAAATGATTAAATATCCCGGTTAGGAATCACCTTTGTTAAACACAGACCATAAAATGAAAAATCTGACCTACGTCATTTTGATATTCAGAACTACGGCAAAAGGCCAATGTGGAACTGCACTGTTATCATGTTAGACTGTTTGTACACACCCAGAAAATCCTGTTTTCTTTGCTTTGATTTGGTGTTTCAGTATTCTGAGATTGTCTTACTATTAAAAGATTAATTAGTACGGTCGCATGTGAATTTGTAAATTATTTTGTATTCTTTAAATTACTATAATGGATGTAATGATTTGAGAGAAACTGTATATTACACTATATGAGAAAGGGGAAAATCCGTTGTTTGTAAATTTTCAGCAACCTTGTACTTTTTTTTTTCACTTTTTTAAATTAATAAAATGTCTGTGTTTTATGTATGAATTCTGTGTCTTAACAACCCCCTCGTTCCATCAAGTAGATTAAAATTACAATGAATTCTCTGAGACAATTAGTAGTCTATTCCATTAGCTGTAATGTTGATCAGACTAAACCTGTTTATTTTTTTCCAAGAACTGACTTTTGCAATCTATTATTTATATCTATTTAAATCAATTTTATTGATCAACAGAAAAAGCTAATGAACATTACGGTTTAGCATAATGCCCTCTACAGGTGCAACTACTCCAATTTCACGTGAAAATGATTTACAGTGATAAAATGCTGCCGTTTAGGCTTGATTTATTTGAAATAATATTCATATATTCAGCATTCAATATACATATTGTTTAAATATTTTTAAATAAAGGCAACAGCACACAGATAACATACCGTTTCAGTGCCATTCTAGTTTATTACATCTTAGAATATATTTGGAATATTTATTTGCTTTGTAAATTAATTAACTGTTTAACTGTTGTAATGTTATACCATAATTAAAATTTTAAAAATTACTGTATGTTGTTATTTTATATATGTGTATTATTTTATCTCACATGGTGTAACTAAAGTTTATAGCAGGTGTTAACAATGATTAAAAACTACAAATGTAAATGAGGGCAGGGGTGGGGTGCTATAAACCATTCAAGTTCATTTGATTAGAGAGAAGAATTATCCCACCCCCTTGTGTTAATCAGATGTGTCACACCCCCCACCAACACACTTCACAACACCCTCCCTTTGAGGCGCTCCCTGTTGCTGCATTGAGCAGCAAATCTGGTCAGATACAATTACTGCTGGATTGGTTAGGGCCGTTCACATTTTTGTTTGTAAGACAGACAGACAGACGGTAGAATATTACTAGGGTGCTCTGGATGGTTACTAGGTGATTGCTAGGATAGTATGGAAGGTTCAGTTTATATACCCTATGCATCAGCCATCTTTAGAATTTTGTCTTTGAACTTCCCTTTTTGAGGTATCTCTATAGCAGCTGGATAAGTGGTGCTAGAATGTTCTGGGTGATTAAAGTTTATCAAAACAAACAATAAATAACTTTTTTTTTTTTTTTTTTTTAATTCCAAAGGCCTGTGTTTGCTTTAAAAAAGTGTTCTGCTTAAATGATTCTTTAAATTGGCACCTGGCTTCACAGCAAACTTCAAGGAACCAGAAGCAAGTACTAAGGCCCCATTGCCAGGGCAATGATAGGTGGGTGCATGGGGACCCCTATAGCGCCCCAAATGGAGGGTGTTGTGTGTGTTGGTGTTTGGTGGAGGGTGTTTAACACAGATGATTAACACAAGAGGGATGGGGTGATTATTCTTTCTAATCAAATGAGCTTTAAATAGTTCATTCATACGACCCCACCCTTAGTTACACCACATGAAATAAAAACCATTATGCATACACAAAATAATTAAGAGCATATATTTCCTTAAAATTATACAATTAAATAGTTTAAAACATAAAACATTTCCCTAGTTTACAGAGAATATTCAAAAGATATTCAACAACGCAATAAAGTCACAGAAATAAACCTGTACGATCATTTTCTTGATTTAAACACTAAATGTTTAAATAAATATGCTATGATAAAAATAAATATGATAGTTTATCAAATATGATAAACTAAATAACCTAAACTGAAGCTTCTAATAAACTGATCATCACACACCAGTTGTGTGAAGTTTGGTGCAATTACTTAAAATTGGTGATATTTCTGCAATTAAAATATTATAACAGCTAATTACAGGTGGCCATCTATGGCAAGCCGTTTTAACTTTTATTCATTCTCAGGATATGACTTCTTGATATCAACAATTCAATTTTCACTAGTTAAAATGTTCATTCTTGATATCAGGAATTAGATTTCCACTAGTAACAATGGCTATTTTTGATATCAGCAATTACATTTCCACTAGTAACAATGTTAATTCTTGATATCAACAATTACATTTTCACTAGTTAAAATGCTAATTGTTGATATCAAGAATTAAATTGTTGATATCAAGAATTAAATTGTTGATATCTGTAATTGTATTTTCACTAGTTAAATGTCACCATAGGCTGCCATTCAAAATCAATTGTTGATATCAAGAATTCATTTCTTACTAGTAACAATTTAATTCTTGATATCAGAAATACAATTCTTACTAGTAAAAATGTCTATTCTTGATATAGAATTTAATTATTGATATCAACAATTTAATTGTTGATATCAAGAATTTAATTTCTGATATCAACAATTTAATTCTTGATATCAACAATTGATTTTGAATGGCAGCCTATGGTGACATTTAACTAGTGAAAATACAATTACAGATATCAACAATTTAATTCTTGATATCAACAATTTAATTCTTGATATCATGAATTAGCATTTTAACTAGTGAAAATGTAATTGTTGATATCAAGAATTAACATTGTTACTAGTGGAAATGCAATTGCTGATATCAAAAATAGCCATTGTTACTAGTGGAAATCTAATTCCTGATATCAAGAATGAACATTTTAACTAGTGAAAATGTAATTGTTGATATCAAGAAGTCATATCCTGAGAATGAATAAAAGTTAAAACGGCTTGCCATAGGCCATCCCAGTCCTGCCACAGAAAAACAGAAGGAGATGAGGAGAGTTGACACGGAAAGAGAAGAAACAATACAACGCGAATATACCAGAAGGACTGCAGAATTTAAAGACTGTCTCTGTGAAATGAGGGCTATAGAAATGCAGAATAAAACATACATTTTTCGAGGACTTACAGTTTTCTTCATGCAGCTTATAGTGCTGGAGGGATTTTACGACCGTTTTCTACGACATAAAGGTGAGTAAATGACATCATAATAATAATTGTGCTTGTGTGAACTATCTAGCGTAGCTGCTCTTTGTAGTCTTTTACTGCCCCGTGTGGCTAGTTGAAGTACTGCAGCAGATGGTGCGATAACAAACCGAAGTATCGCGAGATTGAGCGGGGATTGCAGCCCCAGCTGTGTTGTGTTGGTTATTGTCAGAGACCTAAAGGAAGGGGAAGTTATGGGAGATATAAAGGCCAACTCTTCTCAAACATTTGTGATGTGTAATTTAGCCATTCGGTTACAAGTGCCCTAAGTACCTCTGCTGTACTGTTAGCTGCTGTAGAGGAGGCGCGGGAACACTTCAGCAGGTAAAACGATTGATTCGCGCGCTCCGCGGCTCGCGAGCGTGTCCCTAAAACCGGTTTCAGGTCGCCAAAACTGGATTGAATGGCTAGTCCGCTCATTTACACACCGTTTAACAATTATTGTCGTATTTGTTCAAATATGTGGTGGTATTCAGTAAAATAGTCATTGTTCCTTTTCTATTTTCAAACTTAAGCGAAATAACGTTTGAAAACAAAAGCGAGCTGTTGTGTTTAAAGCTAACGTTAGTGCGTTAGCTTTTGACGAAGCGGAGAAGTAACGTTACTGGGAAAGTGAGCAGCATTTACATAACATCAGCAGGACAGCTCGTGTAAATCCATTCTCACGACACTACTGCTCACTCTTGCGTTATCTCTTACATTTTAAAACCTGTTTAGTCTTATTGTAGCTTCAAATGCATTTGTAGTGTGTATAACGTAGCAGTCAACTGGTTTATATTGCAGTCAGTCAAAACTTCCTAATGGTTTTATGGCTTTTGCTTCTTCTCTAGCTCTTTCTTTCTTTTACTGGCTGTGCTTGCCCTGGTGTCCCACAATGCTGAGTGAGCAAACCTCAGCTTGTCAACAAGATCAACCTGTGTTCTAGCAGTGGTGTTTTGGCTGCCCTTCACTGGTAAGAGATTGTCACATTTGATTTAATAAAGCACACTTGTGTAGTTACTGTAGTGTAGTTCTGTAGTTTTTAAATCTAAACATTTGCTTAGATAATATCTCTCACAGCTCAGAGAGATTTCCATTTTATTAGCACTAAAAATGATTGTTTAAAGAATGTATGGTCTCAGATATACATGCATGGTTACTTTGAAGTACCCCCACATGATCTACATTTATTATGTTAGCAGACAGAGGTATGCATTGGAAATTATATTTGTCACTGCTAACTGCACAGTAAAGCTATAAATGGGTCTTAAAGAGTGTCATTGTATTGGACATGGGAAGAGTGAGGATTAGTTAAATGGTGAACACCACATGGGAATGTTTTAGAAATCGTGTGAATCGGGTTGGGTGATATGAACAATTTCTTTCTCTCTCTCTCTATGTGTGTATATATATATATATATATATATATATATATGTGTGTATTTCATTCAGTATTTATCATGACATGTTTAGTTCATGCCATTTATGGGGAAGGAAAGGCATACCTCATGTTAGACCTCCGGAATGAATATAAATGTAGCTTTCTTTGTTTATAAGTAAACTCTATAGAGTAAGCTACCTATTAAATGGTGTTTTCCCCTTCTTTCTTTTTTCTTTCCTGGATTCTGTTCTTTATGACAGATTTATTATCAAAAATTATTCCTAAAACGTTGACAGTTTAAATAATGGAAATTAATAATTTATTTTAAAAGATTTAAAAATGGCATTTTTACTTTTTGTCAAATAAGGTGCTGTAAAAAAATATATATACTGTATAAATTAAAACATTTAATTAAAATTGTATTCTAATATTCTTTATTATAATAGTGTATAATAATAATAAACATAAGATTTCAATAAATGTATTGATGTAGTAATAATAGTTGTTGTTGAGTGTTTATCAGCCGTTTCTAATCAAATGATATGGTGAAATGATTTTGTCATAGTGAGATGCTCATAGGCCAAAAGGGGATTTTAAGCATAGAAAAAATGAAAAGATTAAAGTGTAATTTTTTTTTTTTGGTACATTAGAATGTGTCCATTTTATTTTCATAGCAAAAAATAACTCGTACATTTTTACCATGATTTACAGAAAGTCATTCAGTGTAACAATAGTTGGTATATCAAAAAATATTGTCAGGCAGTTGAAGAACAAGAATCATTAAATGACGTTAAAAGATCGCTGTGCAGCCCCCAAAAACGAATTAATTGTAATTTTAAGTATTTGCCAATCTTTGCCGCCATCCTTCAAACCACTAGGTTTTACTCATTTGTCAGCAAGAAGTTTTAATCAAAGTATAATCACTTTTTATTTTATACATCAATAAGTACAGGTCAGTATAGTATGCTTAATTTTTTACATAAACATAAGTTATGCTGAATGACAATAGAACTGTATTTCACCAATATTTTAACTTTTTTCACATTGAAACATTAAAGTAGAATCAATTTTGTAAATTTAATTTGATGTGGACTCTAAAATGGTACATCTTGTCTTTGATCCTCAAAGATTTCATCATATGTGCTTCCGTATGTTCGGTAGATCTCCCGCAGATAAACCGCAGATCTCACTGAACACAAAACATGAAGATTATGCAGACATTTTAGCATCATGCATCTGATTGTTTAGATGTAGGCTAGAAATTGAATACTATATTAAGTTTATTATCAATATTGTGTATTATCACACAGCCCTTGGTATGAAATGTTTGTCCAAAAATATCAGGGATCTTTAATTTCAGCCACTCTGTCATTGATGTTGTGGGATCCTTTACACAATGATGCAGAGGATTGCAGAACTGTCTCTTTAATGATTAATCTGAGACTGTTGACTGGTTCTTTGGCCTTAAACTCAAATATTGATTGGTTAATATGTAACTTGTTCCTTTCTCTTAATTTCCTCTGTAGATTTGATCCAGTCCCATCTGATTGGGTTTGTCCAGGCTGTCTTCTCTTTTTGGTCCAACAGAAACTTTTCATTCAGTAGCCATAATGTCCAGACCTGGAGACCTTCCAGGTAAAGGAGAGATGCCTGTTTATTTTACACATTGCAGTGCATACAATTACTTTCTAAAGCAGGACTCCAGACTAGTGCTGGGCGGTATACCGGTTCATACCGAATACCGGTGTTTATTTTTCTTATGATATGAATTTTTAAAATACCGCAATACCGGTGTCATTTAAATAACGTTCAGAACGCGACACCGTTTGAGAGGGGTCTCTTTTCACTATTGCATTGTGGCAAGAACACAGCTGTATGTGTTACTAAGCGTGAGAGTTCTGATGCTGTAGAACTAGTAGAACGTGATGACAGAACTCATCCACCGCCCGCTGCCATCAGCTCCCGCATCTCACAGGCACGAGCGTGACTTTAGCACTGTATTTAGCAACTTTCAGACCCTTTTAGCGGCTTTTTTCCATAGAATATACAAACTGACAAACCTAGCGACATTTTTGGATAAACCTTAGCTATGGTTCAGTTGGAAGATGTCGCCAGTGCTGCCCTTGACGCGAGATCTGACTCTCGGCGCAGTGTCACCTCTCTCTGTGTCTGTTCTGTGCAGTGAGCGGCAGAGAAGCACCGCATTCAGCTGGCCGTACCGCAGCAGATTCGCCAATAAATGAGTACAAAACAGCATTTCCAAGCACTTGCCGCTAACTGACTGTTTGGGATTATAAATATGAGCATAGTTCGACTATGCACTTTTTTTTGTTTATTTTTTAGTTTGTTACTCAGACGCAGGCAGTGCGCTGCATGAGACAGAAAAGTAATAGTCAAAACCACCGCATAGCCACTCTTTAGTGTAACGTTAGATGCATGTTGATTTTATCAGACGATGTCACGATTATAAATGAGAGTGACTCCTGGTTAACATGTATTAATGAGTCGTGTTTAGTCACTATTTAGTGTGGAATTTTTCTACAATATTCGCTCATCATGACAGTAAAATAGGACATTCTAAGTCAATCTACTGCAGTTTTTCCTCCCTCAATCAGTAGAAAATGTGGTTAACACCCAGTCATGCATGAAAAAAATAATAAAAATACCGTCATATACCGTGAAACCGGTATAATTTTGAAAAATACCGTGATATAAATTTTTGGTCATACTGCCCAGCACTACTCCAGACTAACTATTTTTACTAGGAGCACTGTAGCTCCTGACTGAGAATTTTTAGGAGCACAAGCAGAAAATTTAGGGACACGCCTTAAATCAGCCTGCAATGCAATCGTTCACATTTTCCCCATTTTAACTGTATTACTGACAAATGCTTTGATAATAAATAGACTAACTCATAGAAATTACAATGTGCAATATTCTTTTAATTTCAGAGGGATATGATGTGTATATATACTTGTATATTATTTTTTATTTTACATATAAGTACCATTATTCTTCTATAGTCTTATATGAAACTGACTAACAACTTGAGTGATAATTTCAAAATGTCAATGAAAAAGTATAAATGAATGACTAATAAGCCTATAAGTGCTCCTCTGCTGCCATCTACAGGTTATAATGTTTTTTTTTTTTTAATTTTACACAAGTGTTTGTTCTCCACCAGTATATTTTGGTCATCCCATTGAAAATGGCATTCAAATTGGATCATTTAGGAGCTTTAAAGTGCTGGAAACTGTTGTGTGAAATGCTTGTAAGTAATTGAAAATGGCTTTAATTTCTCTCTAAAAAGGTTGTGCAAACCCTGAAATGAATAATGTAATAACATTCGACTATTTCTGCTACAACACCATGGATCTAGTTAGCGTTACTACTTCTGGTTTCTGCGTCAGTGCTGTTTGATCCGTTTATAACACCGAGTTCAGTGCAGAATTGAATGCTCCTCAGTTTAGATCTCGCAGCAATCTATTCATTCTGCGGCGAATTCAAACGCTTCTCGTTGGATCTCGCAGCGCTGTGCTGTAACAGTGTTGCGAGATCAACACTGGTTCCTGAGCAAAGCTGATTTGAGCTCGGATTAGTTTGCTTGCACTGCCATTTTATGGCTCCCAAATGGCTTCATTTAGTATCACTCGGAGCCTTCTATTTTATCCCAATTTGGCAATTGTGAATGGTTTGTGTGTTGGTAAGCAATGTTTTATTCAGTGTTTTTATAATAGCCTTATTTTTATGCATTTTGTCATTACAAAAAAATATAGTTACTATTATTTAACATTTTAATGACTTTAATTGAACACAGAACCAGAGCAACCACAGCAAACATATCAAATAAACAAAGTCAAAAATCTTAGCATTAAGACTCAGGTTGGCATTCAGAAATATCAGATTGGATGGGCTGATGCAATTTCTCCTCTGTGATTATTTGTCCTGTTTTTGAGAAGACTCTCTGAGAGGACCGATGTTGCAACAATGTTCCTACCTTAACCAACGCGCTTGCGTTTAAATCCGGCTCCCCGTCTCTAGGCCGTGTCACACTGAGCACGATGCGTAAAAGTGAGGTAAATCGCATACGAACGTTGCGCAAAACGATTGATCGCCTTCTGCAAACTCACGTTAGGTGGCGCTGACCAACAATGCATTTTTCCTCAAATGTGTCTCGTATAGGGATTTAACATCGTCCGCTGCTCAATATACAGCATTAAATTAAGATAAATAAAATTTGGTTCTATGCCAGAAACACAAACTACCTATAATGCTTACAAAAAAAACATCTTAAAATACAAACAGAATTAGCATCAAGCCACATTTGGAAATTTATGTACGTTAATTTACTGTTTTGGCTTAAAACCCACTTTTAACCATCATCGGACACTTGTAGTAATTTAATACGGAAGATCCAGAGTTAACACGCTCTGACTCATCATAACACATGCACATGTGGAAGAAAACGGACACACCAGATCACATAATTCAGTTTAGAATTAATATAAATTTTATTAAGAAAATGTGAGAATAAATCTGTTCTCCGATACCAAAGATAACAAGAACTCAGCATCCACTCTCTTCTCTCTCGGAATTGCTGGGAATACTCTTCTTCGGTGTTTGTTTACACTGGTTTTCGAAACCGCACCTCCACTCTCACCCTTTTGTGCAACAGCAGCTGCTCCACGCACGTGATCTAAGCTCAAATCTGATTGGACCACCTGTTTCATCGCAGAGCGACGGGGGAAAAAATTGACACTGTACGAAAGAAATCATTTTCGCGCCGGTGTGAATAGCCCCATAGGGATCTATTGTTTCAATTCAAAAACGTCATTGCGCTGAATTTTTGCGTTCAGTGTGAAAAGCCCTTCTCTCTGTCGCTCTGTGTACCTGACCTTTACCACTACACTCGCTATCTTCGGGGCACGTGTCCCCCTTCCTCCTTTCACATAATGATAGTCTATCCTCCCGTGTGATTTTAGCCTTTTTTTTTTTTTTTTTTCTTTTAAATAAGGCTTTTATGAAAACACTTGAATAAAAAATTACTTGCCAACACAAACCATGCACAATTGCTAAATTGTAATAAATTCAGCTCCAGCTGAAGATTAGGCTCTCCCCGACGGGAGTCGGCTCTTCTTGTTCACTACAAAGAATCGGCTCTTAGAGAATCGAGAACGACCCATCACTGGTCCGCGCTGCGCAGCTCAAACGAGTAACGGGATTTTCTTACACTTGTTTCGTTTGATATTTCTCATATGCAACAGAAATGGCAGCGCGAGTTGAAGAACGCGGTGGTCGCGCCAGTGCAACCGCTCACAAAATTTACTCGCACCGGCAGAAAGCATGGTCGCAGTCTGACTTGTCAAGGATTTTGACATACTTTCACCTTTATTTTGAATAGCTTTAAGAGACCGTATATGACAGCAGTTTGTCTTTTTAAATGCATTAAATTGTGGCTGTTTGAAGTAGCTGTTTGTTCAGATGTTGTTGACAGTGCTCTTTTACCTCAGCCCTGGAAGCAGGTCCAGGTGCTTCAGAGGGACTCCTCGGGGGAATGTCCATCCCTATTGGGATGGCCCGTCGAGCTATCAGCTATGACGATAATCTTGAGCGCCCTATGTCTCCACCTCCAAACGACATTAATATTAACAACCTGTGGAGGCGACCTGTTATACCTGAGAGGAAGTTTGCACGACTTGCTGAGGTTCGTTGCTTGTATTGCTTGTTCTGACCAATTTGCCCACAGGAACATACAAACTGAAGGTCACTATATACAGCGGGTAAAATAAGTATTGGAACACGTCACCATTTTTCTCAGTAAATATATTTCTAAAGGTGCTGTTGATTTGAAACTTTCACCAAATGTCGGTAACAACCCAAGTAATCCATACATGCAAAACAAACAAGTTCAGAAATGAGGGTAAACGTACCCATTAAGCACACTTCCATTTTTGAGATCAGATTATAAAAAGAAAAAATGTATTATCCTACTTGATGTCTTAACCAATTGACATGTTTGTTACTATATACAGGTGCTGGTCCTATAATTAGAATATCATCAAAAAGTTGATTGATTTCACTAATTCCATTCAAAAAGTGAAACTTGTATATTATATTCATTCATTATACACATACTGATATATTTCAAATGTTTATTTCTTTTAATTTTGATGATTAGTGCTTACAGCTCATGAAAGTCAAAAATCAGTATAGTGTACGATAACATTACTTCACAGGTATTACTGGCTTGCACTTTTACATCCATAATATTATAAATTGACAGTTTATTGCTGGTCTGTCATTTTACAGTACTGTAATTTTAAAAAATTTCATATTATTGTAAGGTGAGCTTAAAGGGTGCACTACTATGAAAATCACACCGCTTCAGTGGGACATCGATAAGAAAGTGTAATTTCAGAGATATTAAGTTGTTCATATTTTAATATGTATGAACTTAATACATGACCTAGACTATTTATTTATTTAGCAAAATCCTGTCGTTTTAATAAATATTTCAAGAAAATTATCAAATTGTTGCTGCTCCGTGTGCTCTCTTTAAGCTCTTCCACATTGAACGTCTATGTAAATACTTCATAAACAGACTTTAAATATTAACTGATGGTTAACTTAAACTGACAAGTGATCGTTTTTCTATGGATTCTGTCGACTCAAATCTGCAGACTGGCTCTGACCTTTGGTAACTAGCATCAACTTTTCCAGACTGTAAATGGACTGTAAAAAGGGAGGTGCAAAAAGGCATGGAAAGCCAAGACACCGGCTGAAATCTTTCAGTAACTAGAAGGCAATCCTGCCACTTGTCAGTGGAAATTAATATTAGCTGGTTCAGTCTCAACACCTGTAGTACCAGGATGATGAAGATGAAACAAGGGTGGACATTTCGGCAAGACAATGATCCCAAACACAGCCAAGGAAACTCTCAATTGGTTTCAGAAAAAGAAAATAAAGCTGCTAGAATGGCCCAGCCAATCTCCTGACTTGAATCCAATAGAAAATAAGAACTAAAGATCAGAGTTCATAGAGGAGGTCCCCAGAACCTTCAAGATTTGAAGACACTGTGGAAGAATGGGCCAAAATCACACCTGAGCAATGCATGCGACTAGTTTCTCCATACAGGAGGTGTCTTGAAGCTCTCATTATCAACAAAGGCTTTTGTACAAAATATTAAATAAATTTCAGTAGTTTAATACTTTTTCTGTGTCATTCCATTTTATTACACACAACTTATTTGTTTTATTTGTATGTATGGATTATTTGGGTTGTTACTGACATCTGATGAAAATGTCATGTCAACAGCACCTTTACAGATATTTACTGAGAAAAATGGTGACGTGTTCAATACTTATTTTACCCGCTTTTTTTTTTTTTTTTTTTGTGACATTTTTATATACACACACCACACACAGATTATCACTTTTAAGAACTGCTGTTGTAGGCTAATTCTAACAATTCTTCTGGTGTGTCCTGTTTGTGTTTTAGGAGGATGAGTCCGAAGGAGGGGTAAAACAAAGTGCTAGCTTTGAATCCACTAAATCTCCCATCCCTGTGGTGAAAGCCAAAGCCTCGTCTGTCATGAACTCCCTCATCATCAGTAAGAATGTTATGATGATGCTGCTTTATGCATCACATTTCAAGTGTTAATTGGTGTAAAACAGTGGCCTTAATGGGACCTGTTACATTGTGTTACAGAGCAGACCCAGGAGAGCATGCACAGGTTTGAAAAGCAGGCAGGACTGACTGATACAGGCTACACTCCTCACAAAGGCCTGAATGCAGAGGAGACCCGCTACCATCGTCTGGCAGAGTCAATGCATGTAGGCAGAGATCCTCAGTTCAACAGGCCCAAATGTCAAAGTGATCCGACATCTCCAAAATTTTGTTTAATGCATAAATCATGTGTTTTGGATGTTGTAGAAGCTTCAAATGCAAAGCGTAGATGCCAAAGAAGAGAAACAATCATCATCTGGTCAGTCGACGCCTGCCGGGACCCCTCAGTCCTCACCCAAGCAGAGACGCAGGTGCTGAATGAGTCGGCAGCTTCATATCCTCTCTTTTGTATTAGTCCCTTTGTAGTCTGAAAAATGAGATGGTAATTTTGCGTGTGTTTGGCAGGGGATGGTTCAGCAGCCAGGGCTCCACCGCTTCTCTCACAGGCTCTGAGATGAGCACCAGTTCCAGCTCCAGTATAGATCTGGCTTCTAGTGATGGACCTGTAGAACGCTGGGGCGCTTTTGGACCACGACCCCAAGTCGGCAAGTCCACAACTGACCCAGGTACAGATCCTGCAATAACAGGTAAACCAAACGGTAGATGTGTTAAAATAAACCTTTCTAACAGTCAGTGTAACAATCATAAAAAAAATAATCAGCATGATTTGTTCAGATTATTAATCCTGCATTTACCCCTTACCCTATCATTCCTACGGCACGAGACATATTAACAGTAGATTTGGGGGTTTCATTTAGATTTTGTCATAATCCAGAACATTCCTCCCAACTGTTTTTGAAGCGACCGTGTACCTTCAAGGTTTGGGGAAGCTACTTTGAAATTGTTGTTTAATCAAGCTACATATCATTTTGAATATTTGTAGTAAAAAAGCCTGTATTGTTTTTGATTTGGCAAAATTGATAAACGTCAACAGGCAGGTTTTTTACTAAATCTGAATAAATATTTTATTCGCATTCCCTTCCAGGTTACTCGCTTTACTTTCCTCAAAGACTGATTAAAAACACCCATATGCAGTAATGAAGAAAGAAATAAAATATATGATTTTAAGCTCATTTATAAAACCGATTGAATGAGCCACATTTGAAACCAATGTAAAAAAAATAGCTTATATGCACACACAATCTCAAATCCGTTATGAAATATATTTATAATGGCCAATAGGTTTTATGAGCTATATATACATGGCAGAAGAATTGTTGATTACTGTTAATGATTTATTGAACATTGGGGGACTTTGTTCACATTTGTTGTTTTATATAATGTGTGTTTGTGTATATTCACTGTTCAAGTGTGTCTGTGTATTAGCTACGGTGGATTAAATTGATAAGTGACCGTAAGGACATTTATAAAATGCTGTACTTATGTAATGCTATAAATGCTGTATTTTTTGTGACTTTCTATTCAAAGAATTCTGAAAAATAAATCTTCCACAAAAATATTAAGTATTAAGCAGGACATTTGCTTATATTTTATAATGAGCATTTTTAACTGCGTTTTTGATTAAATAATCAAACTACTTCTAAACTCCTTTTAAACCCATTTTTACATCATTTAGACCAGCCAGCTTCTCATGTTTATCCAAGGCCTTTCATCTGCATGTTCTAACCTCTGCAGAGACCAACTCTGTTCTACAGTACTTGACCAATCACATTGGAGGACTAGAACTAGCCGCTGTATAAAATGGTTTACACCTCTGCATAGAGCTTTTTACACATGCGTTGCTCCAGATGTTACAAGTTCATTGGCCTTCCTCCTCTCATCAGTGTAAACACACCCAACGTTATTCCTGTATGTTCACAGGGGGCTTTGCCCTGCAGTCTTACAAGGGAGCTCAGAAACCCACCCCTATGGAAGTGATGAAAGCCCAGGCCAGCCGCTTGGCTGAGGACCCCACCAACTTCAAAGCTCCCCCCAAGATGGAGATCCCAACCATGGAGGGGAAGAGACCGATGACCCGACCTCACAAACTCAAACACCGGGACATGAACGTCCTGACACCCTCTGGATTCTGAGAGAACTCCCTACATCCACCTCAGCTGTACATGTAGTGAACCCGTAGCTGGTCTACCCCCTCTCTTATTCCCTTGTGCTGTCTTGATGTTGGGTCACTGCAGTAGTAATTTCCCTATCACAGACTCATCCTTTTGCTAGGGTCTAAGTAAATGTTTGTCCTTCGAAGTTGTGTGTGTGTAGCAGCATTTTTGTTGGTGCTGTTGTCTTTTGCTAGCCTCTTCCTTGCTTTGCCTTTTAATTTTTCCTTAAAAGTGTTTCTTTAAGTTGGTATGTGAGAGTGTGCGTGCCTTGATGTTTTTGGGTATACTGTGGCGTAATTATTCATGGCTTGACTGTGAACAAAACTAAAGCAGTGTTTTTATGTGTTGGGTTTTTCGTTCCATCACATAGCAAGTTAGAAAACTGCCTAGAGCAATTGTCATATTCAGAAATGATGTTGTGATTTCTTGTGTAACATCATCAGTACACAATGGGTTCAGTGATTAACTTGATTCTTTAAGTCTTTGCTGTTGTGTATGATGACCTTTAGCATCATTGTGATACGGTTGTGTCGAGGACGGTGTGACAAGGGCAGTAAAATTGACTGAAGGCTAAAAAACTTTGGCTAAAATTTTATTTAATGAAACCGCTCTGGACAGAGAATTTCTTATTTTTGTTACAAGTTTAAAATTTGTTTCAATTTCTCAAAAGGTCGAATGTATTTGCTTTGATCTTGTTGGAGCTGTTAATACATTAATGAATAAATAAATGCACATATTTCATCTCGAAATTATTTCCTGCAATTTACGGTTCACTGTTATTGGTTATATTAATATTACACTATTAGGCTACTTTGCCTATCGCCCATTATAGATCAACTAACATAATCTATAAAGGTGCAGAATGCATGTACTTAGACATATTTGAGAATCTTTTTTTTGCCCCCTCAAAAATGATGCCCCTGACATACAATATTTGTCAAAATAAATGAAACATGATGAAATATTCATTTTAGTTGAAACTGTTATAGATTACTTCTAGAGATTGCAATGACATGGTGAAAAACGACTGAATGAATAATGCTTAAAGTAGGTTAGGATGAATTTTAAAATTGTGCCCCCTGAAAGCACAAGTGGCCCCTGATAGATAGATTATTCATTTGCATCAAAAGTTATTCATATTTTGCACATTTTTACATAACATGAGAACACTAAGTATAATTTACTTTAAAGAATGTCTGCATTTTTACTTATAGAGACAACTTATCTAAGTTGAAGATTTCTGCCAAGATTTCACCTGGCAGAAAACCAAATAGGCCTACTATTAAAATTAATGTCATGATTCTCACTATGACCACTAGATGGAAGCAGAGGATCATTTATTGTCTCATTTACCATTTCCACTTTGTTATATAGTTCTTTTCACATGTTTTGCTAATGGATTTATATTTAAACAAAAAAAATCACAATTATAGCATTCAGAAATCGTGCTCAGTCAGCTTGGTTCTGGGTCTCAACACCCCAAAAGCTTGTTCTCCATCACTGCATAGGCCTACTCATGGATGAGACATGCAGATAGTTCAAAGTTTAGTCAACCTCCAACCTCCTTTATATAATCAATGAACTCTGAAAAAGCAAACAGTCAATGCTTAACACTATTAGTTGTCAAAATTAATTCATTGGAACAGTTTTGTCAAACCTAAATCGAGGTTTGTACAAAGGAAAAAGAAAAAATTATCTTTTGAATCCCCACAGCATATAAATGCCATAATGTAAAATTAGTTTATTTTATGCATTTAAATGTAATTTCATTTTCGTTCTTAACAAATTACAACGTACAACTGCACTGTGCTCACAATTAGCCTACTTGTGCATTAAATTACAAATAAAAATACATAGGCTTTCATCTTGCGCTCAGAATATTTCAGTAGTCTACAGGTATTTTAGAGACGTTTAAATGTGATGCATGTATACATACATGCACTGTTTTGCAGCTTTAATCGCAATTTTGGTAATTTCATGACTTAACTGAATTTGTAGTTTCTTGTGCAGGTTATTTATGATGAAGTGATGTAGAGCGTGCGCCTTGAGCACGGTAAAACGGGACAGGAAAGTTTGTTTTACTGACATATAACAACATCTCATCAGACCGCAGTTCACTGTTGTTCTACTGAAGCTCATTTGACACCTGTAACTTTTCCGCATATACTGCATACCCCGTTTTTGCGCCACTGAGTGCTAGCTGCCAGTAGCCCCTCAATGCAGAACAAAGATCCAGGGGGCGGGGTTGGATTGGATCCACATCTAGGGGGTGGAGATGGTAGGTTTAGGGATCAGGGGGTGGAGACGGGTAGGTTACGGGTATGCATGGAAGTGATAAAAAAAGTGAGTGAAGACATTTAAAATGATTTCTATTTAATAAATGCATTAACAAATTTAATTAATATATTTGATAAATGCAAATAAATGCTGTTCATTAAACTTTATATTTATCAAAAAGTCCTGAAAAATAAAGTGTATCACCATTTCCACACAAAATATGAAGCAGCAAAATTGTTTTCAACATTGATAATAATCAGAAATGTTTCTCGAGAGTCAAATAAATTGTAATGATTTCTAAAAGATCATGCGACACTGAAAACTGGAGTAATGACAAAGAAAATTCTGCTTTGCATCACAGGAATAACATTACATTTTATAATATATTAAAATTGAAAACTTTTTTATAAAAATTCGTAATTATATTTCACAATATCGCTGTTTTTTGTTTTGTTGTTGTTGTTGTTGTTACTTTAATCAAATAAATTCAGCCTTGATGAGCAGAAGATATTTATTTCAGAATCATTCATTGTAATGTTTCCAAACTTTTGGCAGGTTCTTTAATAATAATAACAATTCTATACTATATACTTTACTATTATATATTATAGTACTTTATTATAATATATTGTATTATATTGTTATCATATGATTATTAAGTGCTGCTTTTTAATTTTTACAGGACAATAGTATGTATTCTTACAGTATAAGATATATCTTTTAATGCTAAAATATGTATTTTTAATAAGTGCTGGGGGCGTGGCTTGTGTGCGTGACTTGGTCAGATTTCCCTTCTTTTTTGTCTCTAACTGATCAAATGCCTGTTTTACACAACATTTACACAAACATATTAAACAGCAAAACTGTTTTCAACATTGATAATAAATGAGAACCATATAAATAACTGAACACCAGTAATAACTGTTAATAATTGGTCACCAAATCAGCCTTTTCAGATTATTTCTGAAGAATTTTGTGACACTTGAAGATGCTAAAAAAAATTCACTGAAGACAGTGAAAATTCAGCTTTATAAGGTATGTGACTTTAAAAAAAAAAAAAAAAAGTTTCAAATTGTAATATTTTACAGTATTACTGTTTTACTGTAAAATACAGCCTTGTTGACCATAAGAGGCTCCAAAATTTAGCAGGGTTGTGTGTGTGATAAATTTGTACCCAGAAATGAGTTAACCTGATAAAAAATGACCCAAAGCCTCTTTTTTGAACATTCTTGACTGTAAAAACAGTATAAGTTTTTTTGTTTGTTTGTTTTGTAAAAATACAAAGAGTTTTCTGTTAGAGTTAGGTTATAGTATTTATAACTAGCTGTAGAGGACTGTACAATGTGCCTCTTTCGAAAGTTCTCTCTCTCTCTCTGTGTGTGTGTGTGTGTGTGTGTGTGTGTGTGTGTGTGTGTGTGTGTGTTCTGGTCATGTGACATCTTCCCTCCCTCTTGTAATGCATTTATCTGCCACTAGGAGACAGTGGCCTCCCAAAAGTGTTCTCTTTTGGTGTAGAAACTGGCATCAGATGTATCATCATAGAAATACACTTCACTGGGTTAACTGAAACAGAAATGAAACTGAAATGAAGTTTATCTCTGTAAATATGTAAATGTATTATATAAATATGTGATTATCAAAACTCTTTAATGGCAGTTGATCATTTACATGAACAATGTCATATCAAACCAACACTCTGACATTCAACATCCAATTCATCCTTCCCAGTGTTTTCCCTGCGTTTCTCTGGTTCATGTGCTGCTCCATTGGCAGTCTCTTCACATCTTATGCTGCCATGGTAAACATGCTTTCCTGGAAGTCCAGCCCCCACCACCCTCCACCCAACAGCACTCACTCTCTCATGCACAAGCTCACCTCCTCCCAAAGCCCTTTTCCAATCCCTCTGTGACGTTGTACTTTTACACGCTGACACATCGTAGGTCATTTCCTACGTTTGGCAGTCCCACTGGGATGTCTGGATTGAATATGTAGCCTGGCGGTCCACCCAGCTCCGAGTGTGAGGGCCTCTGTTGTATGTGAGTCATTGTGATAGAGCTATGAGATCACAGTCTGACCACAACATGTGGATGTGGGTTCAGAGCTCATGGATAACGCTCTGTTGTGTCGTGTTCGTGTAAACTTTGATTGCATTGCTGATGTTACTCATAAAACAGCCACTGTCTGCCAGGCTGTGATTCAAGAACATCATGATTAGGATTACATTATACTTAAGATGAGATCAGAAAGGCTTTTTGAATTGGTTCATTATTATTCATGCCAGTGAGTATTTTGTATGTGTGTGAGGGGGAGATGTTTATTAAACATATAGCAGAAATTATGACAATCTTAATATTATTTATGAACCTATAATAATTCTTCTTCCTCTTCCTCTTCTTCCTCCTCCTCCATCTTCATCACTTTTTTGCATACTTACTTGAAATCTACTTAAACCAGATGTCACTTTTGAGATGTTTTTTTTTTTTTAAATAATAATAATAAAGAAACTTTTGAAATGTATTTTTAAAAAATTGTGAATTTAAAAGAAAAAGAAAAACTTTTGAAATTAACTTTAAAACAAAATTGTCCCAAATTTGATTTTGAGATTTTATTTTTATTTATTTATTTATTCATTTATTTATTTTAATTGAAATGAACTTAAAATTTTTACTTGAGATAAGTTTTTTTGGTTTTTTTTTTTAATAAACTTGAAAAACATTTGTGTTTTTGTGATGCATTTTTAAAAAACACTTTTGAAATTAAATTTTAAAAAAAAACGTTTATGGCCAAATTTGACATTAAAAAACATTTTTTGGCAAAATTTTACTTTTGAAATATACTGAAATAAAATTGTCCATGCTTTAACTGTTTCTTATATCCTTCCCTGGTCTATCTCCTTGCTCTATTCTATAATGTTTTAAAACTTTGTATTGCTAGAACTTCTTTTGTTATTGTCTACTTTGCTGCTGTATTCATTTGTTGCAAAAAGTAGTTTTGGATAAAAGCTTCTGCAAATGAATGAATGAATGAATGAATGAATGTAAATGTGCTTAATTGGTATATTTATTCTACAAGATGATGTCTGTGTCAAAACTCCAACAAGGAAGCAAATAAAATAATACCGATAATACAGTCATAATACAGATCTTAATATATAAAACTTAAAAATAGAAATAAATATATGTAAAATATAAAACAGAAAATCTAAAAATTAAAACTAAAAAATTAAATAAAATTTGCACCCTCAGATCTCAGCCAAATTGTCCTATCATAACAAATACATCAGTGGAAAGATGATTTATTCACATAAATATAAGATATAAAACAGAAAATCTAACAATTAAAACTACTAATAATAGTATCTTAATGACACTTAATGGAAAATATGTCAGTGGTCACAACTAGTCCCAGTAGAAAAATAAATAACTAAGAAATAACTGATTAATTCATACAAGATAAAATATTGTTCAAAATTTGAATTAAAGGTAAAAGTAAAATGTATTTAATCTAGGATTATCCACAACAATCTACTTTAATTATTTTTTAATGTAAAATACTTTCTACTGAAGTATCTGAACTTCATTTATTAAATTAAACACATATTTCTCTAATTATTATTATTATTATTATTATTTTTAATGCAGATGATTTTACTGTTCACAGAGTAAAATACATGCACTCACTGCTCACTTAGCTGGGAATAATTTGAGTCTCAATGCCTCAATACATTCAGTTAGTATTTGAAAAATGAAAACAAAAGCTGCAGGTTTTGGATTTGGTCATCTATGCTAATTATGTTTTAGAAGCTGATTTTCTGCTATCAGGTTTGTCCTTTTGCACAAGGAAGTGACTTTTTATTAGGAGTATCTACAGCCTAATTGTCTAGTTATATATTTCCAAATGTTTTCCTCAGTTTGCATGATTTCACATGTTTGCACCCCCTTTGATAATCAACCTGATCGACTTGTGGAAAAATGGGACTAATAGTAATTTCCGTTAATGAGCGCTCAGTGTGTGCTATAATTAGAGGTGACTTGCAGCAGAAGGGCGAAATCATAATATGCATTAATGAGAGGATCTTGTGAAGTTAAATCTCTTGATGTACATTCCGATGTCACATGGCAGACGCTCTCAGCATTGAGCCTATCAGTCTGATTGGCAGTGAACAAGAAAAGTCAAATCCAAACCCAGTGGTCCTGTACCTCAGCTCTTGATTCAGTCGTTTGCAATGCAGCAGCCAAATTATATAATGATGCCAATCCAAGTTTGTGAGCAGTCAACTATTAAATCCATGGTCCTGTGTTCAGGAAATACATAAAGTGGGGGAAAACTCCATAGAATGACTTTACAATCTAGCTATAAATGAACAACCAAAGAGGAAATCTTTGCAGAAAATTTATAAAATTGTTCAATCTTACATGTACATCTTCTAGAGACTCATTTGTCCTACATTAAAGTGTCCATTTCATGAAAGTTAAATATGTATTCAAAATGTTTAATAATAATTAATCATACAATTGTCTCATCAATTGTCTAATGAATAAATAAAAATAGTCTGCCTTTAATATTTGGCATGTTGTTATATTATATGTCAACTTATAAAAACATTCATTAACTTTATAACAATTCATAATGTCTATGTTGTTGCTGTGCTGCTTTGCACGACCTCAAAAGTTTGAAGTGATGGAAAAAGCGAACTCACCCAGGGTTTGAATGTGCCATGGAACATTATTAACTTTTTTCTCAAGAAAGTCCCTTTGGATTTTGGGACTTTTTGTTTATTTAATGGAAGTGCTGCATAATAGTTCTTCACTAAGTAGCCTAAGTAGCAAACATTGTATAAAGCTTAACAGATTTTTAAAATAAAGCTTTTATTAATTTTAAATATGAATTAATTTCACATATGAATGTGTGTGAACCACTGATCTGGCATTATATAAAGTGAACTACTGAACTACTGATCTGGCATTATATAAAGTTAATCAATGCTTTTAAAAACTATCTTTTGTATTTAGTCCTACTGAACTGGTGCCAGTATATGAGATAATAAACAGTAAAATAAAATAAAGTAAGATTAGAAAACAACTGATAACAGTGAGCTGAGTGCTAAAATGTAAAAGCAATTGCAACACAACAACTAGAGCTGCACTTTGGCTCTGTTAAATAATTGTTTGAGGGTGTGTCTGTTTGTCGCCCGTACCACCCTTTTAGTGGTCAATGACTGCCCACTCACGATATTGGGCAGCTCTGACAGCATGCATGCAATTAAAGCATTTACAGTAACTCACACCGCATAGTTTTGGTTTATTTATCTGTAGATTTAATATATGATCAGATTCTGATGCAGCTTAAAGATATATGAAACAGTAAACCTTATTTTTTTAAGTGAGAAATAAATATATATTGTACATAAATACATCTGTTTTTAATTTACAACTACTACAACTAACAGTCCTTCCTCCTTCAGTTTATGAATCATTTTACAGTGGACATTTTGCCATCATCTTGAATGATACAGCATATAGTCTAAAAGTATGTAGATAACAATAAACACAAACATGAGTTAGTTTGTCCTTACAGCTTCCACTCTTCTTTTAAATGTTAGAACACGGATGTAAAGATCAGTGAGGTCTGGTTTCAATTCATCCAAAAAAAAAGATCATTTCTATATGAATCTAGCTTTTGGCACAGGGGCATTTTTGTGCTGGAACAGAAAAGAACTCGGAAGTCAGAAGCTCATAATTCCCTAGAATGTCATTGTATGATGTAGCATTAGGGTTTGTTTTCACCGAAATTAAGTTGCCAATCCAAACCCATTATTTAAAAGGGGTGTCTACACACACCCTTTTCTTGGTAGTTTATCAGTTTACCTGATCTTGCCTAATTCAATCTTTATAATACCTGAATCATATCTGGCCTGAATCCAAAAGATTGAAATCTGTCTCATTCCGTTTTTGATACAGTGCCATCTCACCTAATTTCTTCTCACCTTCTATAGTTTGAGTAAATTATTTTTGAGGTCTGGGAGTCACTGTGGTGGGGAGGATCCACAGATCTTCACAATAGCCCCCTGCAGGGGGACCACACAGGGCCCAAGTCTTTTTCTGCCTAATGTGACACAGATGTTTAGACAAGAGAAACTTCACAGTATTGTAGCTGCAACAGGACCAATGGTTAAAAATTGGAAACATAAACACTGAAATGAAGATTCTCTATAGGGTCCTAATAGGCTTCACCTAGTCCAAAAAAAAAAAAAAAAAGTTTCAAATGCATTTTAGCACTATAAGAGCCGGCATAACTTTAACAACCAAATGATTCTCATTTGCTTCCATCACAAAATCACAACTTTATTTTCCAGTGCAGTTACTGGTAAAGATTTCTTCTAAAATTCAAGAGAAAAATTATGTTAATTGTACAAAAAATATACATGTCTAATTAACAGTAACACTATTCAATTGCCTAATAATGCTCAATTCCAGTGAAGTCTTAATGCTGTGGCATACATTGATATTTTAAAGAATTTTGGATACCAAAAAGGTCTGGTTACAATTGACGCCCGTTATATGGAGGATTTTTTTTTTTCTCTCATAATATCTTCTTTTTGTTATGCAGAAGAAAGAATGTCATACATGTTTGGAACAACATGAGGGTGAGTAAACGATGATAAAGTTCATCTATGGGTGAACTGAATTGAATGGTTTCAGAATCTTAACTGTATGTTAATTGTAATGAAATATAAAGTATTGCAAAATTATTATAATAAAATGACTATAGTTTAAATTTATATTAAATGCAAATAGCAGAATTTTAGAGTGCATTTTTTGACCCATTAACTAGGACATGGCTCTATTTTTATATGTAATTTCATGTCAAATGTACTGACAGTTTATGGTAAACATAAATTGAATGTAATTTCTATTGAAATTGCTATGTATTTAAATGTTTGTAATCTCACCTTTTTAAATATGAAGTTGCAATTAAGTAAATTTAAAATGTACTTATTTTGAATAACAGTATTATTTTATAAGTACTGTACATGTGCTTTAGTATGTTACTCAACACATCAAAATAAGTGTACTTCTAACTAATAAGTTTATACTAGTAAGTTTAATTTGATATTATTGCTAAGTGCACATTATGAAAGTACGTTAATGCCCTTAAAAGGATAATTCAACCAAAAATGAAAATACTGTCATGAATTACTCACCCTCATGTTATTCCGAACCCGAAAGGCATTTCTTTATCTTTGGAACACTAATTAAGATATTTTTTTGATGAAATCCAAGAGCTTTCTGACCCTGCATAGACAGCAATGGAACTACGGTGTAGTAAGGACATCATTAAAATAGTTCATATGACATCAGTGCTTCAACTGCAATGTTATGAAGCTACAAGAATACTTTTTGTGCACAAAGAAAACAAAAACGACGACTTTATTAAACACATGTTGTGACACAGACTATTGTAACAATGTCCTTACTATCGTTTTGGGCCTTGAACGTGTTAGTTGTGTTGCTGTCTATGCAGGGTCAAAAAACTCTCAGATTTCATCAATAGATTTCAAAAATATCTTAATTTGTGTTCCTAAGATGAACAAAGGAATGGAATGACATGAAGGTGAGTAATTAACGACAGAATTTACATTTTTGGGTGAACTATCCCTTTAAGTGCTTTCAGTTTGCTGATAATTAAAGGGGTGGTTTACTGCTTTTTTTCTTTGCTTGATTGTGTTTATGGGGTGCAATATAACATGTCTTCGTGTTTCGTTTGTTAAAAAACGCCTTATTTTTCATATATTTCACCTTTATTGTAAGCCGCTTTCTCCTCTGTCATTTGAACGACCGGTTGACTTCCTGATTCTATGAAACCACTCCCTCAGAAACAGGCAATGGGCTCAGATTGGTTAGTTGGGCCGGTGTGTTTTGATTGGCTAAACTGCGTACTGCACATTGTCCGGAAACTTCACGCCCATTACCTTCACGGGCGACAGTCGCATGTGCTCCGGTCAAATGTAAATAATGGTGTCAATATTGCCGTATCAGTTTGAGCCAGAATCAGACCCAGAAAGCGGTAATGAAGAGAGTCAAGCAGAACTTCCGCAAGCACGGCTCTTACAAAACGTTTCTGAATGGAAGTTTGCTGTTGTGATTACACACAATTTTTGAAGTTTGTACACATTTGTCTTATACACACAAAATAGCATCGAACTAACTGGCTACTATAACCAAACAGCGTTGGCTTGTGTTTACGTTCTTGATCAAATCGAAAAATTACGTCATAAAGTATACATGGAAAATACATTTACAAAATTAGTACATAATTACAAATTCGGGTCCAAAATGTTTGTACACGTTTGTCACAGACACACGAAATAGCATTTAACTAACTGGCTACTAAAGCGTTGTCGTTTGTTTACGTCCTTGATAAAACTAAAACATTACGTCTGAAATTATACATGCAAATACATTTAAAATGATGAAATCTTACTTACAGGTTGTGGCCCAACAACTGCTGCCTCTGGTTTTAAAGTTGGAACTGCTCCATGTTTTAGTAATAGTTTCTATGTGAATCCGGCATTGAACTCTGAACTCTCTTGATTCTGGAAGATGTCTTCCGTAAAATGCGCAGCACAGAGAGCTAAATTAGGATTGTAATTGTCAGGAACATGATCAAACATAAATTTTAACCATTGTTGACGAACTACAGCATCCGTAGGAAGCCCGAACACAGAAGACCTGACAGCTGGGTGAAAATAACACCGTTTCAACGGCATGACTACAACTCTCCAATATAACTCTTCCTCTTCGACAAAGCAGCAGAACATGGCCTTGCCCCCTTTTTTGCATGTTCCGGAGGGAGAGGTTTGATGGGTTTTTTACGTATGCAACCCGGGAAGTATCTCGTTGTAGTCCCATATGAGTCGTTTTTGTAGGCATTAAACTTCCTGATTTTTAAAAGACGATATCTCCGCTTATGTCGAACTTTCAGCGCCTCAACTTTGCAGATACTGTTCATGCACCAACAGCAACATTACACACTATTTAAAATGAAAAAAGTGAAATCGCAGTGAACCACCCCTTTAATTAATATGATGTTGTTTGCCACTGCAGTTTTTTACATTTTCATTTATTTATTTATTTTAATAAAATTTAAAGATTTGAAGCAGGCTACAATACAAGTGCATATTTATTACAATTATACTTTTTCCACAAGGGGTATGACCTCACTCATGCTCTTAAAAGTCTGAATGGGAGTAAATACCTGCATCCATGTTCACATATGGTGTAAATTCTTCACATTAACTTTTAAGGAGCAGCAATGCAGCCATTAATGCCAGTGGTTTTTAAATTAAGTGCTCAACAAACACATATGGGTGTGGTGTCCTCGTACTTTTTGCTATAGGCTATAGCATTTAGGCTACAGTATATTGGCAACTGAGACTAGTTGTCACACTGGAATGTTCTTCCTATTTGTGGGAAGTTTGTAATATCTATAATTGGCTCTATTCAAAAACAATAGAAGCCTGTGGTTTGTCCTCATTTACATTGGAGTGTAAATAGGTGAATAGGCTACTCGCCTGTGAGTTCACATCTTTTTTTTTTTTTTTGTTTACTCATTTATTCATTTATATAGCCTATACGTATATGTTATATTATATCATATACTTAGCTACGTAAGGTTGTTACTATTAAAACAACCATTTTTAAATCTTTGCTTCGTTCCTCCATTTTAAAGATAAAATTTGGATAAACAAATTTCCTCTGTGTGACACAGCACACAGCCAGTGCTTGGCGTATTTACACAGTCAATAGTCTGTAATAACATATAAGGAAAACTAGTTTCATAAACATAAAACATGATGAAAAACAGGAATCCTTAGTATCAGGCATGGATTAAAGTCACAGTCTTCTCAATCAGCCAGCGGTGGGCGGGGCTGACGTTGCCTTGGTAACCAGAGGTGGAGCAGGTTCTAAGTTATAAGTCCAGGCGGCTGTTTGTAATTCTTCCTCGAAGTCTTTGGATCATATTGCGACTTGCTCCGCTCCGCTTCACCACCGCAACCCTTCAAACTACCTTCAGCTTTAAACAAAACACTTGAACGATGTGCGGTAAGTTCAGCTTGATATTATTATTTCTTTACAGAAATAGGAATACTGTAAATGAATCGCTTTGATAAGGTATTTCTCGTAATGTCTTAACAATCATACTTGATATTGTTATGGCGTGTAGTAAACTATCTGTCCCTGTGTGTGTGAACGTGAATATATAGTCAGATGTCATGCCAGCGTAAATATTTGGTTGGTCTCTGGTCACCATTCACTGGAGTTGTGACAGATGAAGTGAGTGACAGATCCGGTTTGTAGTGCGACAGCGGCGGTGTCTCAAAACATAGTGAGCTGCCTACATAGACAGCGATTTTGAACATCAAAGGCGCTAGCGAACGTTCGAACGCGCCTTCAGCGTATGTTGTCTGATATCTAGGTTTGGGCGTGATGACGTACATGAATGCTGTCTAGTTAGCAGCACACACTGCACTTGAAGACACATCCTAAATACAATCTGGATACACCACTTTCATCCGGCGACGTGGCTGATTGCAAATGTTAAATGAACTTTATCACTTTGTCTGTCACTCTGAGAACTATAATAAACTTCCTTGCCTCAATGTACTTAAGCAATCTCTAATTGCGACTATTGTGGTGATTAATAGACGCTGAGGTTTGCTCAGAAATCACACTTGTATTCATAAAAAAAAAATAATAATAATAATTATAAGTTGTTTTAAAGAGCACATTGGCACAATATCTACTATTATTATATTATTATTATTTAATATGACCTAAGCCGAAGTTTATAATAGCAAAGTTATATCTATCTATCTATCTATCTATCTATCTATCTATCTAACTATCTATCTATCTATCTATCTATCTATCTATCTATCTATCTATCCTTGTGAAAAAAGTGTGCTTATTTTAAATGTTCTACATTTTCAACATCATTAAACATGTGTAATTACAAATATTTAAATACCTATCTATCTATCTATCTATCTATCTATCTATCTAGTTTAGTCTGTATTTAGTCTGTCTGTCTATCTATCAATGTTTTCCATCCTTTAGTTAATAGGTTTATCTGAATCCTTCACTCTGTTTTATTGTATTAAATGTCTTAATATGATTGATATGCTTAAAGTTTTTGACATTCAGTCGATAAACCGTTTCTTGGGATGTTAACTGGGTCGCTTTAAAATGTGTTTTCATACACGATTAGTATTCTGCACTCTTCAAGACTTGTTACCTTGTACCCGGCAGGAATTTTTGCCTACCTGAATTACAGAGTGCCACGGACGAGGAGGGATATCTTTCAGACCCTCATAAAGGGACTTCAAAGGCTGGAGTACAGGGGTTATGACTCTGCAGGTAAGACTGCCACTCCCACCTCTGTGAGGGTCAGTGTGTGTTCCGCAGGTAACAGATACGGCTCAAGACGTGAACAGTGGCCTCGTTTCATGGATTTTGGCAGCACATTGGGCCTGGAGTGTCAGCTCTTCCACTGATGTAGCTGAAGCAGTCAGTCGATACTGGTGTGAAGGGGATTATTGTGCCGTTAATCTTGTTTTTTGCATGCTGAGTCCTCATCCTGTCTATAAAGAGTTTTAAATAGAGATAAAGAGACCGAGTGACCGTGTATGATGCTGTTCTTTGCTGAAAACTGTGTGTTTTTTGGTCAGGTGTTGCAGTAGATGGCTCAGGTAAAGATCATGCTGCTAGTATCAGCCTCTATAAGAAGACAGGGAAGGTGAAAGCTCTTGATGAAGAGATCTACAGTATGTTATCCCACTTTATTATCAATCTTCTTCCTTTTTTCTTTAAAGTGTTTCTGTAATGATTCATTCTTTCCAATTTGTATTAACAGAGAACAACTCCATCGATTTCGAGGCAGAACTGGACACACACTTTGGCATTGCACACACTCGCTGGGCCACGCATGGAGAGCCCAGTTCTCTCAACAGCCACCCTCACCGATCTGACAAGAACAATGGTAAAACATAAAGCGAGATGGGAGACAATGCAAATTAACCAACCTTAAGATGGTCATCTGGTTTATATCCAGTCATTAGTAAACCAGCTGGGGTTGCCGTCAGTTTATGAGCTCTTTATCCAGAAAAGACAGGACTGGGTAGCCTACACAGGCTTTAAAGCCATTAGGTTGTGTTTGTAAATGAAAGGCTAGCGAAGGCCATAATGCTGTGAATGATAGTTCAGATGTGAAAGTTCACCTCTGAAAATAAACACTGAAGTAGGGGGTAGAAACAGACAGCAGGAGGTTCCTCTCACCACACAGTTTGGAGTGCTACTGATTTCTCCTGTAAACCATGAAGGATACTAAATAGAAACAATATTACAAATTCAGTTTAGTTCGAAAGTTTTAGTTTTAGTTTTAATTTTTTATATTTTGCCTGATGATTATGTTATCCAGCTGGATTTCAGAATGATCCAAAGAGCATCTTTACTAAGCAGCGTTACAAAGTTAGCTACATTTGATTAGTGACCTAGAAAATGCAGAGTATTTCTGCAGAATTGTACTTGTGAACTTTTATTTTACATTTTTATTGTAGTCTCAGACTTTTGGACCCCACTGTAAAAATAATACAGCCCTTTGTACACAGGTACAAGTGAAGGGAAATTATTCTTCGTGATTTAACGTTATTGTCAAAATTTTGGACACCCCTAATGATTTATTAATAAGACAACAGCTTCGCAGGCAGGGCTCCGACATGCAGCACAGTTGTGCGACTTAAGATTGGATCCCAGCTTGTGATCCTTTCTGATCCCGTCCTTCTCTTTCTCTCTCCCACTTTGCTTTCTGTCCACTCTCCACTGTACTTTTAAATGAAGGCAAAATATATATATATATATATATATATATATATATATATAAAAACATCTTCTTAAAAGCCACAACCCTTTACCTAAAGCTCTGAACAGTCTGTTCATTCTCTCAGTCAACTTTATTAGGTGCATCCTGGGATGTTTTTCCATTATTATCGAATGAGTTCAAATGTATGCTAGAAGCCCATTGACTGCTTTTTCCAATTAATTTATGAAAAAGAAATTTAATTAATAAATAGGCACAATTTATATTTTCTGCAGTGAATTCTGCACTATAAAGGGGTGTAGTATTACACTATTGCACAGCATTAAATTATAAGCCTGTAAGTCTTTAAGATCATGAGGAAAATGTGGGTGTGTCTACACTATTGTGCTTTCAATAAGGACAAATAGTTTTGAACAATAGCACCTATTTAATTACTACACTGCACATAGATCATGAACAGTTTGTCAAATAGACATTCTTCAAGTCTTTTTCATTTTAAAATAGAAAGCATGTAGGCCTACATCCGTGAACGGCTTGTGAAAGCATCAGCCAACTATGATATATGTGACCCTGGACCACAAAACCAGTCTTAAGTCGCTGGGGTTTATTTGTAGCAATAGCCAAAAATACATTGTATGGGTCAAAATTATCCATTTTTCTTTTATGCCAAAAATCATTAGGGTATAAAGTAAAGTTCCATGAAGATATTTTGTAAATTTCTTACCATAAATGTATCAAAACTTCATTTTTTGATTAGTAATATGCATTGCTAAGAAATTCATTTGGACAACTTTAAAGGTGATTTTCTCAAAATTGAGAAATTTTTGCACCCTCAGATTCCAGATTTTCAAATAGTTGTATCTCGGCCAAATATTGTCCGATCCTAACAAACCATACATCAATGCAAATCTTATTTATTCAGCTTTCAGGTGATGTATAAATCTCAATTTCGAAAAATTGACACTTAAGACTGGTTTTGTGGTCCAGGGTCACATATGTTAGATATGACAGACAGCAAATTTTGCAGTTGAGTAAGTCATAAAGTGAAATGCGACCAAACCTGTTACTTGGTAACAGTAACAGTTACTTGTAATGCGTGTGTACAAGAATGCATAACATGCTTTCTTGTTTAAGATACCTTTCTAATTTTGGCATTTTTGATGGTTTAATTGGAGGGCCATCTTGCAGAGTTTCACAATTACATTTTTTTCGCATTACAATCAAACACACCTAAACCAGCTAATCAAGGTCTTCAGGATTATCAGGTTGAGACAGGTTAGAGCATCTTTTCTTTTCAGGAAGGTTGCCCTCTAGGAATGGGATTGGAAAGCGCTGTATAATTTGTGGTTTTTCTTTATCAACTTTTTTAATTTATTTTCACACACACTGTAAAAAAAAAAGAAGTTGAGCCAATTTAAAATTTTAAGGCAACCAGCTTCAGCAGATTTTTGAGTTTTCAAACTTTTTAAAAACTTGTCGTTTTAAGTATACAACAAAAATTTGAGAATCTCCCACAAAAATAAGTTGAGCAAACTCAAAAATCTGCCGAAGCTGGTTGCCTTAAAATTTTAAGTTGGCTCAACTTTTCTTTTTCTTTTTCTTTTTTACAGTGAACAACAGCACAACACAAAACAAAAAACAATAAAGCAAAACAATAGACATACAATCAATACTTCCAAAGTCCAGCCAAAAAGGAGAGAGAGAGGGAGGGAAAAAAGTCATTCCTTTATATAATCGAGTATGTTAAAGAAAAAAACCTGCCAAGCATCAATAGTAGAAGGCTTGGCCCCATTAATTCGCGCTGTTGTACATTCACAAGTCACTATTTTCAGGAGGCTGTGGATCCTATGGACACATGTGCGGTGTAAACCAGTTCTGTATTATTGTCTTCTTCGCAGCTGTAAAACCAGCAAACAACATACAACTCTTTTGTATTAAGCTTATACAGAGACCAGAATCATCATTAAGAAGACAAAAACTTAGGAGAATGACGTGACCCTTTGGCGGCAATGCGCGCATAGTCCTTCGCTCTGCTCACTTTGTCAGAAATTGTATATATCCTGTCAGAAAATATTGAACCACTCTTTATTTAGCTCACTATGAGTACCCCAGCAGTCAAGGACAGCTGGAAAAGAGAGTGGTGAACAATCGCCAATAAAGAAAAAATTCAAAGATTCCACCATCTCGCTGCTATAGCTAACGGTATCAAGCTAGTGCTTAAAGAGCAACAAAGTACTCTCGATTCGGTAGAAGCTTCGACTGTAAGAGAAGCGATAGACTCTGTACTGACCCTAGCACTCCGTGATCTACATTTGGATATACAAACGACTAACGATTCTGTAAAAGATCTAAAAGCAGAAGTTGAAAAGCTAGCCATCACGGCGAAACAGACACGTGACCAGGTCGATTCCATTCAAGAAGCTGCACGTAAGGATAGGAGGACAGTCACAAACCCAAGAAATCAGCTGGAGCAACTCACAGAATAAATTACAAATATTGAAGATAGGAGCAGGAGAAATAACGTATGACTGGTGGGGTTGCCGGAGGGGGCGGAGGGCTCTGATGCAGCTGGCTTCCTCAGAGCTGATCTTTCCAAGTGGATCCCTTTCCTGAAAGGCCATGACATCAAGATTGACCGGGCCCATCGCGTGTATGGCGGAAGGAAAAACTCCAATCGGCCGCGTACTCTCATCTTCCGTGTACTAAGATGGCATGACTGATCAGCGATCCTGAAGGGTGTTCGGCAGACATATATGGTGAAATATACGTAGGACAATGTCATGCTACTATTTTTTCCTGACTTTAGTCCAGCCACCAAGAGAAAGAGCATTAATCCAGTCTTGAAGAAGATGACATCACTTGGTCTCCAGCCCTTTCTCACCTATCTGGCGGTAATTAAACTACGGCACAAATGTGAGCAGATGATGTTCGACTCTCCTCAAAAGGCGGACGATTTTGTTACTTCACTGTCACTGAAGACGTATTCTGCAGCGCTACAAAGCAGCGGGAAGGCATCAGCTACCGTCTCCATCCTCTCAGCTCAACGAGAGAAAATTAACGATGAAGTCTGTGGTGATCCTAACTGCCCTGAAGAGGACAATAACAAGGTGGCCATGGACACTTGTTAATTTCTTTTTGGAATCTTGCCCCTGCCCTGTACATTCGTCCGCTGATTGGTAAATAATAATGATTTATTTTCTTTATTTTTCTTTATTATTATTATTATTCTTCGGGCTGATGGAGAGCAGGTTTAATCACTACGCTTTTGGCTCAGTGGGCCTTTTGGGGACATGTCTTGTGTTGAAGTGGACTGGTCATGCATCAACATTTGTTTCTGTTGTTTATGCAGACCTACATTCTCGGTAATGTGCAGTGTGGCTTTGGTTTTTATACACAGTTGTTTGTCATTCCTTGTTTTTGCTTTTTTCTATGCCCTTCAACAGACATCAATACTTTTATTTATTCTGCTTTTCTTTTAAAAGGACTATGCATCTAGGTGGATTGGTATCTAGGATACATACTAATGTTTATATGTCACTGGCAGTATGGCATTGCTTTTGTTTCTCTTCACTTAGACAGAATCTTGGTATTGCAAGCACACGATGCATGTTCTGAATGTCTTATCATTGAATGTAAATGGCCTAAATTCTCCTATTAAGCGTACCCGGATATTAGAATATTTGCACCGTAAATCAATTTCCTGTGCCATGATACAAGAGTCTCAGTTAAAACAATGCTATGAAAACAAGTATTACAAACTGGCAGCCTTCTCTTGTGCTCCTAATAAAACTAAGGGGGTGTTTATCTTAGTCGATAGGAAGTTACATTTAACTATTGAACATACCAGGAATGATGATGAAGGTAGATTTGTTTTTATATGCTGTAAAATACGTAATGACAGGTTAGCACTGGTCTCCATTTACTGCCCGAATGAGGCAGACAGTGCATTGTTCACAAATATTTCCAATATATTACTTGAGCAGATTGATTGTCCTTTAGTGATGGGTGGTGATTTTAATGCTGTTTTAAATCCTGCACTGGGCATCCCCTATTTCCTCTCATCCTATATGGGATTGGATCGCACCACCCTCTGGTCGGCCATCTGTTTCTTTAATATATAAGTAAACTTAACGATCACACTGTAAAGTCTCTTTCTATTAAATCTATCTGGAATCGTGAATTAACAGATTTTGATTTATCGGTTGACTGGGAGAGGGTGTGGTCTAATCTAATATTAACTTCTAAAAACTTGGCTCATCGTCTTATCCATTTCAAAGTCATCCATTGAGCATAACTCCTTACAAGAGGTGTAAAATGAAACTGCAATCGACCTATAACTATCATATCTGTAATACTGTATCAGCAGGTACTTTTCTCCACATGTTTTGGGAATGTCCAATTGTTGTCAATCTATGGACTCATGTGAATTCTGTTTTGTCCTTTTTACTACAAATTGAAATTGAAATTGTTGATGGTGTCTGTTTTTCCTCCCTCCTTGTTGTTTGTTTGAGTGGATATTGTTTTATTGATTTGAAAAAAAAAAGTTGATCACAAAAAAAGAAGACACAAACTTGGGTTAGCAAAGGAATCAATTTGTAATAAGGAGGATAAAACCAGTTCTGTCAGGACCACTATCGTCAAAGATGATTACCAATTAGCATACAGTTTGGATTGGCGGTATGGTTCTGTTCTGGGCAAGAACTCCCTGCACATTCATGCAGCCTAGCATGGATGAGAGCAGGGAGAGCAGTGATAACCCCCCAGGGTAAACAGAACAGAACCAACAATAGTATGCAGATATCGTTAAAGTTCAGTAATTTTGTACATTTTAGAATTAGTCTGATTCAAAGGAGAATCAGAAGACTGACAGAGGAGGAGTTGGGGATTGAGGAGGGTAATTAGCTATTGTGCAATGTGAAAACTGCTGATAAACTGAGGGACCTTATATATGGATGCTTAGATAGGTGTCATATCTCAATAGGTAGATAGGGATCAGCTGAGAGTCAGCTGATGCAAGCTTGACTAATGTGACCTGCCAGAACTAACGCTATGCTTTATGTTTACATGTGTCCATAGATTAATGATGATAGGACACTCCCAAAACATATGAAGAAAAGTACCTGATGATGCAGTATTACATATATGGCAGTTAAAATTTGGTTGTAGTTTCATTTTGAATCTTTTGTAAGTAGTTATGTATGCTCTATTAATGACTCTGAAGTGAATAAGACGATGAGCCAAGTTTTTAGATGTTAAGCTGATGTTAGACCATACTCTCTCCCAGTCGACAGATAGATTAAGGTTAGATAATTCCCTATTTCAAATAGATTTAATAGAAAGACGTTTTGTAATGCAATCAATAATTTTATTATATATTAAGGAAACAGATGGCCGGCCAGAAGATGGTGCAATCAAATCCTGCATAGGATGAGAGGAAATGGGAGATGCTCAAGGAAGTCCATTCGCTTTGAGAGCAGAACGTAACTGAAGAAAGACAAAATATGCGGATGCTGATAAACAAAATTTAGTTCTTAATGTCTGAAATGAACAGAGGCCCTGGTTATCATATACATCACCGCACGTGTTTACGCCTAAAGAAGACCAAGAAGGTTGGACAAATGGATGATTTCCGCATACAAAATTAAAATTATGCCATAAAGGTGTACTGTTACAAAATTTGAAGGGTCCTCCTATCAGACGTTCAACCATTTTCCAGACTTTAATAGAATTAGCCACAATTGGACCAAATTCATAATTATCACCTTTTTGCCCTGTGCCAGTAACTAAAATATATTTGGTTTGACCTTGTCAGCTTCAATCACTCTCCATGAAACTTTCGATTGAGGATCAACCCAATTATAAAGAGCCTTAAGTTGGAACGACCAATAATACAATACAAATTTGGTACAGCCAGTCCTCCTTCGCGTATAGGATGTTGTATTGTGGTAAGTTTTATTCTGGGGCATTTATCATTCCAGATAAATTGAGAAAGTATGGAGTTGATCTCCTTAAAGTAACTAATTTGTGTTTTTTCTTGTGTGTTTTCACCCAAGTTCTCATTCAATTAATAAATTAATTTTCAATTTATTCATCTGTCTCTTTATGTTTCTCTCCAGAATTTGTTGTCATCCACAATGGCATCATCACAAATTACAAGGAGCTGAAGAAGTACCTGGTAAGCAGTATTTTAATGACCTTTTTACTAGAGTCCTTGCCATGCCATCCATTTTACTTTATTGATTGGACTGTGAAAAGTGGAACCAGAACAAATGCCTTAAAGAGCTGTTTGGTTACTGGTTAAAGTTATCTAGGAGCCTAAACAGACTAATTGACATCAGCCGAAAAAGGAAAGTTGATAATCATTTGTTAGGGAATGGATTTTATGAGAAGATGCATATTAGTGCAAAGTATATGAAATAAGTAATAGTTTATGACATAATTGTCTTTTTTTCATTTTATAGATTGTGTCTTATATTGCATACACTACTCTATTCATTGTTAGTTCTATCACATCTAGTAGTTCGTTGCACAGTATCCCTTAATACTACATTTATAAGCAATGAGGAATCATTCTAAACGATATGTTTAGTATTCCACTTCCTCTCTCTTTCACTTTCATTTATCTCTGATTCCTTTTCCACAAAAGAAAAACATGTTTTGTTTTGCCGCTGCTTGTGTCTGTAACCATGGATTTTCCATCCCAACCCATTGATAGGTTTCCAAAGGCTACGATTTTGAGTCGGACACAGACACAGAGGTCATCCCTAAGTTGATCAAGTATCTCTATGACAACCGCGAGAACGATTATGTGTCCTTCTCCACCCTAGTGGAGCGCGTCATTCAGCAGCTGGTAAGCATCACGAGTGTGTACGTGTGTGTGTGTTTGGAGTGAGGGGGTGGTCTTACTCGCATGCCTCTGGGAACCCCTTGCTCGGATTGTGAAAGTTAAAGGCCAGTTCTTGCTCATTTTCAGCCCTCTTGAAAACAAGGAAAAGAAGTTCAGAAGTAGTGCTCTGTTTGAGGGGTGGTTACACGTTTTTCGCCATGATAGTTGTAGTGAGCCTCTCAAAGTTCTCACAGAAAAATCAAGCAAGGCATAAAAAAACTTTTCTGCGTTTATTATCTTCTCTAGCTTGCTTCCCTGTATTTTAATTCATTTTTCTCGTCCTCGTTAAATTGATCACGTAGTCATAGTTTGGTCTTCCTTATTTTAAGTTATATAACCAATAGCTACATTTATCAGCACATAATGGCGTGCCGAACAGCTCTTCCTTGTCTCCAGGTGACTGATATTACCTAGATTTTCAAATGTGGACAATTGGACCTTGTTTTATGATTTATTGTCAGCACCTTTGGACAACTCTCATGGCTATAATATCCTCTGCTGGGAAGTTCAGCTCTATCCAAACATTGTTCTGTGACGTTGTATGAGCGAAGGAGGTGCCCTTTGAGATATTCTTAACAGGAATCTAGTCTTTATCATAGGTTTATAAAACATCCTGCCTTCCTATCAACATAATGACTCTGTGTTTTCACCATCTCTACCGGACTCTCTATATTTTATGGCTTCTGTAAATTGATTACACTAAATTTTGATTGCTCTCTATCTAAACTGCTCTGGCAGCCATCTTAGTAATGGAAGGCTGCGAGATAAAAGGATGATAACATTTAAGGTGTGCAGTTGTGTTTATGGGGCAGCTGTAGGTTTCTAAGCAACCTCCACAGCCAAGGACGTTAACTGAAAGTGACGAGAGGAGAAACAAGTCTTACCGAGACTAATTTAAAACAGGATTGGTTGCTTTGTGCATTTACCTTTGCAAAGACACACACTTAAAATAAAGGTTTCTGTTAGAATTAAAAGGGGGAAAAAGAGTTTTAAAGCTTGAGGCCAAAGGAAACTTGTTAGGTTACAATTATTCATTTCTTCAAATAATTTTCCTAATATTTTATTAGGAAAACATCTGTGCTGTACAGAAATCAGCAGTAAATACACTGATCTAAAGAAACTAGTGGTGAATCTCAAAAGGAACGTCATATTTCACTTCAAAATGATCAAAAAAATAAGAAATAATTTGCTGTATAAAGTAAATTAAGTGTATTTGTTTGTTATTTTCAATACAGTTAAGCACACTACCCCCAAAATTCTTATGCAAAATAATTAGAAATGATTTAAATGAATTTTTCATATTTAATTGATATGTGATATATTAAACAGATTTTATTATAATTTTTAAAAAATATTGCTAATGGTAATACACACATGTATGTATGTATGTGTGTGTGTGCATATATATATATATATATATATATATATATATATATATATATATATATATATTCAATATTCTGAAATATTATAACAAAATATTATAACACTTGATGATTGACACTTGAAACAGTTATGGTAAATTGTAATAATATTTCGCTATAAAGTTATTTTAATGTATTTTTGCGTAGTGAACATATACTGTGTGTGTATAGATAGAGAAATTAAGTAAAGGCTGCATGGTTGTAAGCACATAGACATAAAATGTCTACACAGTGAGTCATGTATCAGTGTGTTTGGGTTATATATGTGTGGACTGGAGTGTGTGTGCTCTCCTCTGGGCAGCGAGTCAGGAGAGGCTCAGTCAGGAGGTAGGGGCAAATATGAGTTCCCTCAGCACACAGAGAGGGCCCCTATTCCTCTTAGTTCAACCCTCACTGTGGGGCTCTGTTCCTCTCAGCTCCCCTGTGCCCCCTCCACCTCTGTGGTCCTCCGCTCCAGGCCTGATCCTGCGCTGCACTCCAGAGGGGGGCTGACAAAGAAACGCGAGACCCTACCTTTGCCCATTCAACAGAACGATGATGTTTCCATTTAGATCTGTATCATAGCTATTCCTGTGCCTCACCAACGAACATTTGTCTCATTCACTTCTCTATCTTCCCGCAGGAAGGGGCATTTGCTCTGGTTTTCAAAAGCATTCATTTCCCAGGAGAGGCCATTGCCACCAGGTCAGTAAGAGCTATGGTTTCTGTGAACTGTAACACACTCAAGTTTCCTTGTTCCCTTTTTGCTATTTCTATCTTCTGAGATGAACCTTTTTCCCATTATTTCTCTACGTGCCAGTGAACAGGAGCCAGAAGGTTACAATCCACTGTCAGCAGATAAGATTTATGATGTTTAGTTACAATCTGCGCATTTAAGGACAGGGAACTAAGATTCTTAAAAAGCTGTGCCTGTCCAGGAATCAGGGATTTAACAAAGGTGTTTATGAAGGGTTATTTCAACATGCCTGGTTGGTACGCTGACCGTGTTTATATAATTTTGGGTCGATTGAAACCAAGACCGAAGTTAATTATTCCCATCTGCCTGTCGCTGATTGTGAACGAATGTGTTGTTGGTTTTGGTCAATTCTGTCCTGCTGTGAAGGGAACATTTTAAGACAGGCCATGTTGCAAGACCCATCAGTGTGGGTTGCTGCATAGACACTAAAAATGCTTTTGTTGTTTTTGCATCATCTAAAAGACTTTTTGGAAAGGTTATCATGGAACTTTTGAGGGGGGATGTTGCTTTGAATGTGCTCACAGCGTTTGCTAAGGGCTTTACAAACTCTTTGATACCAAGGACCCCAAAATATAATCCGGGATTGAGTGTGATATTATAAAATCAATGTGTTTCCAGTTATATTGTCATTTTTCTAAAGCAAATTGCTAAAATATTATTAAAATTATATGTTTTCAAACCAAAATGACTTCTATAGAATACAGGAGAAGATATCTTAGAAGAATCTTCTCGTGAAAGTTAATGGCTCTAAAACAACATTGACCCCATTTACTTTCATTGAATGGAATACAACACACAGAAGTAATGAGGGAGAGTAAATGATGGCAGAGTTTTCATTTTTAGATAAGCTAACCCTTTAATTAAGACATTAACTTTGATAGCCCTAAAACAAACTGTAAAATTTGAATGTTTTTTCATGGACCCAGTAGACCCTTTTACAAGTACCACTCACATTCAGTGAATTATTGATATTATTGTTAGCTAAAGATATAATCGTTAACAAAAAAAAATGTTAATATGCAATTTAATGTTTTAATTAATTGGAATAAAATATAAATATTAGATGAAAATAAATTGAATGAACTGAAATGCTTCTTTGGTAACTGAAAGTGAATGGACAAAATTTTTTTCAAATGAAATAAAAATTAATGAAATATAAATATAAAAATGACAAAAGAATTAAAATGAAAACTTATATATATATATATATATATATATATATATAATATAAAAATACTGAAATATAAAAATAAAAGTTAATTCTAATGTTTAATAAATACTATAATAATATATGATTAATACTAAAACAACACTGTAAACTATAAAAATGTAATGAGTCTTAAATCCTAAATTCCAAGGTTTTTTTCATATGCTCTGTGAAGAATCCATCCCAAAGAGTGGAATAACAGTATCACATCACTTCCATTTCCCCATACTTCCTGTCTCACCTTCATTTGATTATCATTTGACTGCATGTGACCCCAAAGCAAAAACATCTCGAAAGTGTGCTGTTGGGTTTTTTTCTATCAGCATTTTGTTGTTCTTGGTTTATTAATAAATCTTTTACGTGGTCCAGATTTAGAATCCAAAATACACTTCACGGGATGATGAACATTTAGCTTGCTACGCACACTGAAATGCAACTGCCCAACCAGTTCAAACAAAGCAAGCACTGAGAAAGCGCTCCAGTGTGAACCCATTTGGCACATCAGCATAAGGGACTGTGGGGCTGCGCCAAGTAAGATAGGTGGTGCACGCAAAGGACAGGTCTGAAATATTTCCTCAAACAGAGGGGAGGGGGGCGGACCTTAACAAGGATGTGAAATAGAGAGCGTAAAAAACGCTCAACACAGGTGTCTTGTTTACAGCAGCACTACGCTAACTCAGCCAATGGAAGAGCAGAGCCACTGCACATTGAAACTAGGGCAAAGTCCAGAAGGTGTGCTGTTGCTCAATAACCACAACAAAATAATAATTTTGTTATGTGATATATGTTTGTTTGTTGATTAAATGTCTTTTAAGATCTTTTGTCTGTTTTTACACATTCAAAGCATGCTTTGCATAAGTAGTCAATATAAAATGTATCACTTTTTTTTAACAGAAGGGGCAGCCCGCTGCTCATCGGTGTGCGCAGTCAGTATGAGCTTTCCACAGAGCAGATCCCTGTCCAGTACAACTGCAGTAAGTCTGGCTCACTTCATTCCTTCTTCTCATCCACATACATCTCCCCAAACCTGTTCTGCTCATTAGAATGAGTTTGCTATTTCACACTATACAGCCAAGATGTATTGTGAACACCCAAACACCACACCCAATACTGCATGTGTTTGTTGAACATTTCATTCAAAAGCATTTGCATCAGTAGGAAAGTAGGACCTCTCTAGGTTTCAGTTTTTTTTTTTTTGAATGATTAACATTTTTATTCAGCAAGGACGCAATAAATTGATCAAAAGTTTCAGTAAAGAATTTTATTGTTACAAAAGATTTCTGTTCTAAATAAATATTTTTCTTTTGAACTTTCTATTCATAGAATATTCTTGAGAAAAAATGTTTCTACAAAAAATATCAACATTGATAATAAGAAATGTTTCTTGAGCACCAAATCAGCATATCCTACTGATTTCTGAAGGATCATGTGACACTGGATGACTGATGACTGCTGACAATTCAGCTTTGCCATCACAGCAATGACATTTTAAAATATATAAAAATAGAAAATTATATTAAGATTATTTTAAATATTGTTTAATATTATTTAATGATTTTAAATTGTAGTAATATTTCTGTTTTGACTGTATTTTGATCAAATAAACGCAGCCTTGGTTAGCATAAGAAACTTATTGCAAAAACATTTGAAACTTTTTAATAGTATTATATTTTGCTGGGATTTGCTCCCATTTAGACACATGAGCATTGGTTCAATTCGTTCCCAATGTGTTCACTGTCATGCTGGAAAAGAAAAGACCACCTCTAAACTATTGCCACAAAGTCGGAAACCCCTGTTTTCTAGAATGGAAGTGTATGCTGTAACATTCAGGTTTGTCTCTACTGGAATTGAGGAAACTAACCAAACAGTTCATTTGAAGGAGGTGTTTTGGCTTCATAGTTTTGCCACAAAAGCAAAGAATGCGCTCAGGGCAAAAGGCACCATTTCTGTCATGGTGACCTCTGGCACATTTTGGGCTGAGGTTTTGGAAAGGCGTGAGGCAAACAGCCCAAGCCTGACTTCGAAATACATTGTTTTATGATGACAGTTGTCATCGACTGTTTATGACAACCGTAACGCTACAGTGCTCTATTTATATGTACGTATGATAAAATAGTGGAAACATAAAATACACTTTTATATAGTGAATATTTGAATCGGTTGTAAACATTTAAGATAGTTTTTATTAAGTAAACATATCTAATTTTCTGTTTCAATTAAAATGTTTTTTTTATTCAACAGAAATGTTAAAAATAACAGATTATGCTAACAAAAAAGTCAGTCGATTGCATAATATTAAATCAACTGACTTTGTTTCTTGCTCTATGCAATAATTCTCTGTTAAAATCTGTTAAGAAGTGTGATTTTATTTCCTTTTTTCTCTAGGTGAACCCAGGAAAGATGAACAGGAGAAAAACTTACTGAACCGAAGGGGCAGCACCAATGCCTTGCACTCAGTCCATGACAGACTGGCGGTGGAGTTTTACTTTGCCTCCGATGCTAGGTAACACATTACACTGTAGAATCCTATGCATTTTACATTTTCATTATTGTTTCTCATTAAGAAACCTAAGGATTGCAGACGTCCGGGTTAAACAGGTTATACCAGTTGCTAACTGAAATGGAGCTAAAATTGAATAATATAATGTCAGCTCAGCAATGCACCCTAGTGGCCACATAACCTCATTACACACATTAATGAGTCCTTTGCACAATCTGACTCTGCTTTAGCCTAGCTTTAAACTGCTGATTTTGTCTGGCCAGAAGACGAATGACACTATTTCAACAAACTGTTTCCCAGTCTAAATACTGTAAAGCTGATATAAAGCCACCCAGCTTTATATCAAGCTGATGTAAAGCTGCTTTGACACAATTTGCATTGTTAAAAGTGCTATACAAATAATAGTGACTTGACTTGACTACACACGTGATTGTGATAGGAAAACTAAAATCCTTTTATTTTTCATTTTTCTCTCTCAGTGCCGTCATTGAGCACACCAACAAGGTGATTTATCTGGAGGACGATGATGTTGCCGTGGTGGTGGAGGGGAAGTTGTATGTGCAGCGTATTAAGCGTAAAGCAGGCGAAGACCCCGTCCGTGTCATTCAGACCCTACAAATGGAGCTGCAGCAGATCATGAAAGGTCCCAAATCACACTAACACCATCAAAACAACATTCAAAGGGATAGTTTACCCCAAAATGAACATTTTTATTCAAAGTATGTACATATCAGTCTTTGCATTTCCTTGGAATCAAACCCATGACCTTGGTGTCGCAGCCAGCCTCTATGTTTCTGAATGTTTTTGACAGATTGTTTTTTTGTTCAGCTAAAAATGAATTCTAACACTGTGTACTAAGTACTATACCAAGCCCATTTGCTGTTAGTTTAGCAGTGGAACACAAAAGGACAATTTTGGAGAAGTTCCAGTCATTTATCTGCAAGGTCTTTAGTTTGATAATAATGACTTTTCATGCCAAATGTCACCACAACTTTCGTAGAGTAGTTTAGAAAGTTTTGTTTTTTGTCTTCACACTGTTTAGGTAACTTCAAGGCTTTTATGCAGAAGGAGATCTTTGAGCAGCCTGAATCTGTCGTCAACACCATGAGAGGCAGAATCTGTTTTGACAGCAACACAGGTACAACATGACCTTCCACTTTGCCAGAACAAAAGTCATGTGAAATTAAATTAGGCTTCATCTTGTAGTGCAACCCTGAAAGTGCAGCCTGATTTGATATTGCAAAACTAGAGCCATTCTTAAAGGGATAGTTTACCCAAAAACATTTGCTGTTAATTTGGTCACCCTCAGGCCATCCAAGATGAACAGTAAAGAAGATTTTTAGCTGAATCCCTGGTCCTTGGTGATTCAAAAAAATAAATAAATAAAGTCCATGGCTACTGTAATTCTGAGACTCAAAAAAAGCATATCAGGCAACACAAAATTAATACTCATGGCTCCTGACAATATACTGAATCTTATGAAGAGAAACAATCAGTATAAGCAAGAAACTGAACACTATTTGCAAAAAAGAATGATATAACAGATCATTTGAGACCAATTTCATTTGTGTTTTCAAATGTGTGCACAGTTATTCTTGGTGGCCTTTCTGACCATCTGAAGGAGATCAAGAGATGCAGACGCTTGATCTTGATTGGCTGTGGAACCAGTTACCATGCAGGAGTTGCAGTAAGTTTTTGCATTTTTTGGATATATAACAGAGAACAATTTATTGCTTTAAAGAGGAATAATGATGAAAGAATGAGATGTTTGTTGCAAATGTGTTTGCTATATGTTATCCATTTTCATTACAAAGCTCTTTGGAAAACATTATTCTGATTGGCTAAGAGTGAAATTGAACTGTCCAATTTTTTGGACTGTAAATTGACTGGTAAACTGTATATTAGACTGTTGTCCGTGGCAAGATATCAAAATTCGAATTGAAGGACTTCAGCAAGGGGTTTATTTCAATGACCAGCTGACTGTACTTTTTCCCTGACTTGATCACATGATCACAGCATTATCTCTGATTTTCTGTGCAGACACGCCAGATCCTTGAAGAGTTGACTGAGCTTCCTGTTATGGTCGAGCTGGCCAGTGATTTCCTAGACCGCATCACACCTGTTTTCAGAGATGATGTCTGTTTCTTCATCAGCCAGTCAGGTAAATGCAGCTCGTTACCATCCATCTTATGATTTTTATTCCGGAAAGCGTTGATAATAACGAACCTTTGAACTGCTATGGCACTGAAATACACAACAGTGCTAACATTTCTGAGGACATTACTGTTACTGGTGCAGCAGGTTTTTCTGGTTGAAGACACTAACACACGCATGTCAATGCTGCTGAAAGCTGTTAGTTTTATATATTGATAACATCTTTCAATCAGGTGAGACGGCAGACACTCTGATGGCATTACGCTACTGTAAGCAGCGCGGGGCACTGACTGTGGGCGTCACCAACACTGTTGGCAGCTCCATCTGCAGGGAGACCGACTGTGGAGTTCACATCAATGCTGGGCCTGAGGTTGGAGTCGCCAGCACTAAGGTACTATAGAGTCCAACTGAAATGAACATTTTGGCCTAATCATAATAATAATAATATATAACACAGAACATATTATATTATATATTGCCATTCAAAAGTTTGGGGTTGGGGTTTCAATGTTTTTGAAAGAAGTCTTATGTTCACCAAGGCTAGATTTATTTGATCAAAATACAGCAAAAACAGTGATATTGTGAAATTTTATTGCAATTTGAAACAAGAGTATATATATATATATAAGAGATATTTTATGGAAACTGTGATACATTTTTTTCAAGATTAATTGATGAATAGAAAGTTCAAAAGAACAGTATTTTTTTGTATCAGTGTAAAAGTATTAATTCTCACATGGGATCAATTTTATGCATCCATTCTGAATAAAACTATTCATTTCTTAAAAAAACGCACTGACCCAAAATTTGTGAACAATTATATTATATTATAGTATATCATACTATAATGTTTGTTTGTCTCTCCCCCTGTCTTTTGTGTATTTGTTATTATTATTATTATGTATTTATATTGTACAACAAATTGCATATTAATTAAATGTGTCTTACGATCATCTGCAGGCCTACACTAGTCAGTTTGTGTCTCTGATCATGTTTGGCCTTATGATAAGTGAAGACAGGCTTTCAATGCAGCAGAGAAGACTGGAGATCATCAATGGCCTCAAAAAACTGCCAGGTGTGTATTTGACATAATTGCTGTAATAGCCTGTGTTTTTTTATTTTTGTTTTTTTTGCACTAGTTCAATAGTGCTTTGACATAAAATTAACTTTGACATTGTCTTCCATTCAGAGCTGATCAAGGAAGTTCTGGCTCTTGATGACAAAATCAAAAGCATTGCAGATGAGCTCCACCATCAGAGGTCTCTGTTGGTCATGGGTCGAGGCTACAACTATGCCACCTGTCTAGAGGGGGCACTGGTGAGTATGAAGAAATATATATTGTTGGAGCAGTATAACTGAGCATATAATAAGGTGCGTTGTGCAGTCAATCACACTTTCCTGGTCTTTGTGCCCTGTAGAAAATCAAAGAGATCACATACATGCACTCAGAGGGTATTCTGGCTGGAGAGTTGAAGCACGGCCCATTGGCGTTGATTGACAAGCATATGCCGGTCATCATGGTCCTCATGAGAGATGCTTGCTACAAAAAGTGCCACAATGCCTTGCAGCAGGTCACAGCCAGACAGGTAACAATCATCACATGTATTCTGAAATATGTCCAATTATTCACCACTTTATGATGACTAATATCTTGTCTATATCTTTTAGGGCCGCCCCATCATCCTATGTTGCCAGGATGACCCAGAGATCAGCAAAATTGCATATAAGACCATTGAACTGCCTCACACAGTGGACTGTCTGCAGGGCATCCTCAGTGTCATTCCACTGCAGCTCATATCCTTCCATCTGGCTGTTATCAGAGGATATGATGTACGTTTACCTTTCCTTTTATTATTTATTTATTCATTTATTAAATGGTTTTTTAATTTTTTTTAAAAACTGCTTAAGGCAGTGTCCCACTAATTGGTGTAAAACAACTCGTTTTTTGGAAATAATATCAGAAGTAATCAGAAGTGCAGTCTGCAGTTTTCACAAAAGCCCTGGAGTTGTCAAAAGTCTGCAGAATGATGTGTCTTATGTCATTCAGTGGACTTTTGCTGGATCACCAGTGTTGGGCAGTAACTAGTTACTAGTAATTTAGTTACTGTAATAATATTACTTTTTGCAGTAACTAGTAGTGTAACTAATTACTAATAAGATTTCAGTAATAATATTACAGTTACTTTCCATAAAACAGCTTAGTTACTTAGTTACTTTTGATGCCTCAACCCCGCTGATTTAAAATCTAACAATCAAATAATTCCTAGATTTATTTTCATACTTTTCATGACTCGCACATGCATGTGATGTCCCCAGTGCAGCAGGCAAGCTTGGAATATGGAAAAGCTTACATTCAGCAGATAGAAATATTGCATTATATTGATTTTGTCAGGAAAAAAAATCTGTTGTGTAAGTTGTGGCTTTACTTTACTCTGGCATTACATCCCCTCTGATCAGCATGTGGTACATTATATTAATATAATTTAAAATTAAACAGTTTCTTACAAACTCATGTGATTTGATAAAATACATAACAAAATTTAATCTCATATGGGTAATGGAAAAATTACTTCAAGCTACACATGACAATCAATGAGATGAATACAACACTTCTACTTGAATGCCACTATCAATCACTATTGAGCGTTTGTAATAACTTCTGACTGCGATCCAGTGTGGATTTTGGTCACATGATGAGGCAGAAATATGTTGTTAGTAACATTCTAGAAGAATTTGATCTGGAAGATACACAGTTAAAACTTCTGTGGGTTGTGAAGAAAAAGTAATGTAACTATTAGTGTAACTAATTACTGTTGACAGAAAGTAATAAGTAAAGTAACAATATCACTTTTGAAAGGAGTAACTAGTAATGAGTAATATATTACATTCTTTGAGTAACTAACCCAACACTGCACGTCACACATAGAAGTAGTACACATTGTTTATTTACATATACTAGTACCGACATTGTAACAATACAAAGCTGGTTGAAAATGGCAAACCTACCCTTATATACTGTGTACAACTATGTATACTAGCTATAGAACATTCATATGTAATTATAGAACTGTATATAGTTCATGACTTGCTCACTAATGGATCCTCTGCAGTGAATGGGTGCTGTCAGAATAAGAGTTTAAACAGCTAATAAAATCATTCCAATAACTAATCCTTAAACTATAAAACTTTTGTAATTACAATCATAATTTTGAAATAGAATACTGTTTTTTTTAATTATACTGTATTTTTACTAGAATGTATTGTATTGTAATGTTATAATAATATTTTTAATTTATTTGGAGCTTTGCATTACCATTTAAAATAAACTACTATAGGCAAAACGATCAATACAAAGTAACTGTGCTTTTTGCAGAATCTTTAATGTTAGTTTTTGTCTATTTTTATTACATATCATCATTTGTTTGATTCCATCAGGTGGACTGCCCAAGAAACCTGGCCAAATCTGTGACCGTGGAGTAACTCCTCTCAGGAAATGTGAACTAATCGAAGTAGAAGAGGAGAATACCGACCACCAAAGTGCAATTACCAGTGTGTGTGTTTACGTGTGTTTTCATTTGTGTGAATGTGGGAGTGTGGGTATTTATGAATTATGATCAAATCCCTAAAGGCCACAATACCTGAGTGGAACCGGTGGTGGTGGGGGGGGCATAATTCCATTTGCTCCATAAGTGCCTCAACATCCAAGTGCAAATGAAGGGAACCCTAAACTGTGCCTTAAACCCCTTTTCTCTCAGCTCATAACCAAGCCTCAAAAATAACAACTAAGTCAAATGTTTACCTCTGACAAAACCAAAGCGCAATACATTAATCTGCACAATTAATCTGCGTGTCCAAGAAACTTTTCACTAATCACAGAGACCAAAGATCTTAGTTATGTTGAGTGGGTAAGGAAGTGATGCGTAGATGTGGAAGTACATGAATGTGTAACTATGAATTGTTTTTAAAAGGAAGGTCTAATACCTATCATTTGCAATACTAGGAAACACTATTTGTCATTATTGTTGTTGCATTGAACACATTTCTCAGCTGTAGCAAACAAGTGTTAATCACATGAATGTACATCCAGCATTCAATTATCTTAGCGAAAATATAACATAAAAAACTGGGTTCCACTGGAGATTTTACTGTACTGTTAGAGTTTACTTTGACTGTGAAGCACTCATTGTTGTAACAATCATTGTGTTATTACATGTGCTTTTTTTTTTTTTTTTTTTAATGAATGATTTCAGTGATTAATTTTTGTGATCTATATTTTTTGTGCCGAAATGAGATTTAAAACCCTCAGCATAACTTTTTTTTTCTTACTGGGACAGAATTCTTTGCGATTGTTCCTGGTTGGTTTAACACATAATTTCCCCGGCATATACATAGTTGTCATATACATCCATTTTAAATCAGTTTTATATTTTGAAAGTTATGGGTTGAGGGTCGTTGCATGAAGAGCAGCTATGAAAAAATGCCTTTATATTTCTTAATAGCTGCTAGTAAATAAAAAAATACAAAAAAAAACAATAAAATGAAGTACAACCAGCAACAGTGTCAGTAACTTTAATTATTCAACTTTAATATGATTTTATTGTCTTTTTTTTTTTTTTTTTACCCATTATTTTCCCTACAGATGGTATAGTAATTGGAAAAAAAAAATGCAATAAATACTATAAAATAAAACTGACAAGAGCCAGTAAAACAAGGATACTGTTGCAAAGATGGCATATAGTAAAAAAAAAACAGAAATATTATGGATTGGTGTTCAATTTTGAACACCAGTGTTTTTGGCTTACATCATACATATAATAGCTTTTATGTGATCATGTTTTTCTAGGCTGTAAGCCTGTCTCTAGAGTGAAGCACACACTGGCTTATCAACCGCTCACCAGCCATCTGCTTGTTAAAATGAGCCCAGCTGATTCTTTATGCTGTTTTACTGGTTAGAGGACCCGTCTTTGGCAATGTGTGGCAGTATGGAGAACCAAATCAGGCAAAATGAATCAATCATTTACTTATCTGAAAATAATTTATATTATTAAATAGATGCACAAATAGCAATCAGAATGAATATTTTATAGTATTCATTTGGTATAAATGTAAACATTTTAAGCATGTGAGGTGAATTAGAAGTGCTGTATCATTTGTATGAAAGATTGTTCTAATGAGGTACAATAGTCTAGATTAGCATGAGTTATTATCTGACACCCAATCCTTGATGGTAATATAGCTTATTTATTTGAAGTCCAGATACTTTATCTACAATTTCAGACATTTTTATTGGGATAATAATAAATAAACAAGTGCCCATTAATACATTAGTATTTTAAGCCTTTTTAAGATCAATCATGTTTTACTTTTTTCTTTTTAAGAAATTAACACTTTTATTCTGCAGGGATGCAATAAATTTAACAAAAGTAAGAGTAAAGACATTCCTAATGTTTCAAATAAATGCTGTTCTTTTGAATGTTTTATTAAAGAATCTTGAAAAAAATGTATGTTTCCACAAAAATATGAAGCAGCCCAACTGTTTTCAACATTGATATTAATAAGAAATGTTTCTTGAGCATCAACTCAACATATTAGAATGAATACTGAAGGACACGGAAGACTAGAAAATTCAAATAATCAAATGGAAAACTGTTATTTTAAATTCTAATAATAATTCACAATATTTCTGTCTGTACTGTATTTGAATCTGTTTCAAAACAGTAGGCCTACAGTATCAAATAAATGGAGGAAGATTAATTAACTGTCTTTAGATGGCATGGGATACACTGTAAAAAGTGATAAGTTGACTTAACTTAAAAAATTGAGGAAACCCGTTGCCTTAAACTTTACTTTTAAGTAAATGATAATTAAAAAAATAAGTTAAGTGAATTGTCAAGTTCACTTAACTTAAAAAAAAAAAAAAATTATTTACTTAATAATTTTAAGGCATCGGGTTTTCTCAGTTTTTTTAAGTTAAGTCAACTTATCACTTTTTACAGTGTACATACAATAGCTGATAAAATGCAAACCAGTGAATCAACCTGAATAAAATTCATTCCCAATGACTTAATGGCACAGGTTTAAAAAACACATTATTGTTAAATGCCTTACAAAACTTGACAAACATGTTTAATCTCCCCCATTGTTGTGGCGGGATCTCTTACTTTCCTGAGGAGTAAATCTCCAGTCAGCTCTCAAGTCCAACAAATTGTTGCAACGTTGTGAGACGTACAGTACTTTATGAGTTCATTGACTAGTGTGATACATGGATAGCCTATACATAAGGCACATGCAAATACATGGACATTTCTCTTAGTTATGATTCAAGTGCACTTGGAAGAGCACATATTTAAAAGGATTATAACCATCGGAGGAAACCACATCACTGGGGATGGTGGCTAAGCTTCCCAATCTCCCTTATCACTCCATACAGAGAGCCACTTACAAATCCAATTCAACAGTGTGTTCATTATCGTCACTCAGAAGGTCACCGAGCAATGAAAGGTCAAATGGCAGTCTTGCGACGTTCCCTCTTTTAAAGCGTTTGAGGTAAACCCATGCTTCTCTGTGCTTGCAGAGGTCAACATCTGCATCACAAACAGCGATGTTATGGACCCAGAGCAAACAGAACAAACCCCAGTGATATGAAGTGTGTAGGAAACACTTGGCGTCTCCACCTTTTGTACTCATACCATAAAATACACATCATAATTAAAGTTATTATGGATTGTAAGTTTAATAATATTCTTAGTTATAAATGGAAGTTTTAGTCTGAACACTACTTACTAAATATATTAAATTAATTTCAAATAAAGTTAAATTGTTTATGGAAATTAATTAGTTTAAATTCATGTAAATTGCATTTTTAGACTTTTTTTTTTTTTTCATAGAGGCCCAGGATTTCTCCTTTGCTCCCATCATATTCCGTCATTTCTTGTTCATTCTCCTCTGGGATTGAGTCAGAACTGTTCTTCTGATGAGACAATCAGGGTGTGGGATGAATGGATGGACCCCCACCTATTGCCTCATTCATGAAGTTGTAGCACTTCCATGATGAAATATCAAGACCAGTGGGTTCACCTGACTCAGCCTCAACCTCAACCTCAGTGGGTGGTTTTGTTATCTCAGAAATGATTCTTACTCATATGATCTTATGACTTTACATTAGCCCGAGATATCCTGGTGTTATAATTATGAGGTAATTGCTTTGTAATTTTTGGACAGGTTAAGGTTTGACATCTTAATTTAAGTTTAATTTACTGTCAGTGTTTACATTGTGCTAATTGGCAAGGGGTCTGCTGAAGTAAGCTAGTGGTGAGGTGCTAATTTATATGACTTGTAATATCAGCATGTTATTGAATTACACAAATATTCCATTAACAACACTAATCTACTGTATTTTAATATGAGCCAACAAATTTAAATACCTTATACATACATATCAGCTACCTAAGTTCAGCTGAAAAAAAAAAAAATCTTGACCTTGCATTATTATAAAAAAAAATAGACATAATTTTCTAATTATTTCTAATTATTATATCATACTATATTGATGTGTTTTATTTTCTATTCATTTTCATTTTCTAAATTTTGAACACTGAATACAATTTTTTGAGGGAAAAAACAAACACACACACACACACACACACACACACTTAGCTATCTAAATGTGGACATTCCATAGGCGTAATGATTTTTATACTGTACAAACTGTATTTTCTATTGCCCTACACCAACCCTACACCTAAACCTACCCCTTAAACTTTCTGCATTTAAAAAAAAAACTTTGTTTACTTTATTTTTAAAGCAGTTTTACAAATGAGGACGTCCCCAAAGGGAGGTTTTTGGAGATTTTGTCAGGTTTAGCTCACTTTTGGGTACGCAATTGTCCCCAAAATATGGTTAAGTAGGTACACACACACACACACACACACACACACACACACGTCTGGTTTGCTATCCTTGTGGGGACTCTCCATAGGCGTAATGGTTTTTCTACTGTACAGACTGTATATTATATTGCCCTACACCAACCCTACACCTAAACCTACCCCTTACTGGAAACTTTATGCATTTTTAGATTTTCAAAAAACTTAATTCTGTGTGATTTATTAGCTCATTTACCCGTGGGGACCTCAATTTAGGTCTCCACCGTGACACGAGTCCCCATGAGTCTGTGTGTATTCAGGTTTAAGTCCCCACCAGAATAGAAAAACAGGTACACACACACACATTAAAATCAAATAAATAGAAAATGACAAAAAATTAAAAAAGTTCACTGTAACAAGAACAGTCCTTTAAAGATTCTTTACACACAGTAACAGTTCTAAGAAACATTTCATCCTGAAGAACCCTTTTATGCTAAGATATCTCCTTTGTGTTAGAGATTATTCAGCTAATAAGTGTTATGACATTTTTTTCCACAATCCCCCATGACAATAAAATAAAGAAAGAAAGAAAGAAAACACCTAATTCAGTCTTGCTGTCAGTTTTTTTTTTAAATGTAATCCCTGTTATAAGACCAGGCAGATATGGATACAAAAATTGACATTTTTTTGAAAAGGAAAAACTTAGTATTTTCTTGTAAAACATACTCCAATAATCTGTTTTATTTACAGCTTTGAAAAATAACTACAACAAATTTTTACAGTGCACATATAATAATAATAATAATAAACAATAACAAACTGTATATAACTAAAAAAAACTTAGAAAATAAGTTATTATTATTTACAGTATTTCACAAAAGTGATTACACCCCTCACATTACAGCAACAATTTTAGTGTATCTTCTCAAGGGACAATACAACGCAAATGAAACTTGGATATATTTTAGAGTAGTCAATGTGCAGCTTGTATAGCAGTGCAAATTTACTGTCCTCTAAATATTACTCAGCATATAGCCATTATTGTCTAAATAAATAGCAACAAAAATGAGTACACCCTAAGTGAACATATCAAAATGGTGTCCAAAGTGTCAATATTTTGTAGGGGCACCATTTTTATCTAGCACTGCCTTAATCCTCCTGGGCATGGAGTTCACCAGAGCTGCACAGATTGTTGCTGGGATCCTCTTCCACTCCTCTATAATGACATCACGGAGCTGCTGGATGTTAGACACATGGTGAATGCCCCACAGGTGTTAAATAGGGTTCAGGTCTGGAGACATACTTGGCCACTCCATCGCCTTCACCTTCAGCTTCATCAGCAAGGCAGTTGTCATCTTGGCGGTGTGTTTGGGGTTGTTATCATGTTGGAAAACTGCCGTTCGGACCAGTTTCTGAAGGGAGGGCATCATATTCTGCTTCAGAATGTCACAGTACATGTTGGAATCCATGTTTCCCTCAATGAACCGCAGCTCCCCAGTACCAGCAGCACTCATGCAGCCTCAGACCATGAAGCTACCACCACCATTCAACTTCTTTGATCGACCCTTGCGAGGCCTGTTCCGAGTGAAATCCGACTTGGAAAACCTCTGTATGACACTGGACAATGTACTGTAACTCAGTTTTAGGTTGTTACTGATCTTCTTATAGCCTCGGCCATCTTTGTGGAGAGCAACAATTCTAATTCTCAAATCCTCAGAGAGTTCTTTACCAAGAGGTGCCATTTTGAACATCCAGTGGTCAGATTCTCTCCAGTGGAGAGAATTGTACTCAAATCATCAAATTTTAACTGCTGAAATATAAATTACACAAAATTGTATAGTCCTGTCAAGCAGACAAAAACATGAACATGATGAACAGGACATGTGGCTTTGCATGGTTAAACCACGTATAGTTGTTATCACTTAGGGTGTACTCACTTTTGTTGCCAGCTTTTTTGACAATAATGGCTGTATGTTGAGTTATTTTCAGAGGACAGTAAATCTTTAGTGCTAGTTACACATTGACTACTCTAAAATATATCCAAGTTTCATTTCTATAGAATTGTCTCTTGAGAAGATACACTAAAATGGTTGCCGATATGAGTGGGGTGTCCTCACTTTTGTGAGATACTGTAAATGGTAGGTACTGTCAGGAATGTCAAGACTGGGTCAAAATCAGGGCAAAATCGCCATGGTACGAAATTGTTAACAAACAAATCGAAGTCAGTATTCTTAGATTTGGAAAATTGGTCTTTTCTTCCTACTTCTTTTCAGGCTCGTATACCGGTGATTAAAATGAATGTCCTCCCACGTATTAATTTATTTTCTTCCATGATTCCTCTCGCTCCACCGGTTGGCTACTGGAACAAACCTGATGCATGCGTTTCACGGTATATATGGGATGGGAAAAGTCCTCGTATTAAATTGACTACCTTACAATGATGTAGATTAAATGGAGGTCTTTCTTTCCCCAATTTTAGACTGCATGCTCAAGCCTTTTCCCTCCGCCCTTTATCAGTGTGGTTTGATTCTGACGCTTCTGTGTCTTGGAGAGCAATTGAGGAATCTACTGTTTATCAGTATAAATTGAAGTAGCCTATCTTGTTTTTTCGGGGGTTCCGCTTAGGCAGTGTAAATCTCGGTTTAGTCCCATTGTAACCCACCTCCTCTCCACATGGAGGGATGATGAAAGACGTTCACAACTAGTTACAATATGGCATAGGCATTCGCCTATCTTCCACAATAATAATCTTTTGTCATGCAGCCTACTCCATTTCATTGTCTGCAATGGACAAGTAAACACTCTGGGAGATATCTATAATGACAGTGGTTTAAAATCCTTCAAGAATCTCAAAACTCAATATAATCTGCCAGGCACCTCTTTTTGCTTTATGTATTTGCACATTAGATCGGCCCTACGGGCGTCTGGGGTGCCTTGGAAGCAGTACCGCCGCTCTCTATACGCAGAGTACGCAGTTTGCGTAGGGCACCATCTCCCAGGGGGGCACCATCCCAGTTGCTCAAAAATAAACACCTTTCGTTCTATATTAATATTAAAATTAACATACACATATACATATACATATACATAAAATATAAACACATCATTATAAAAAATGCATTTTAGGGTGAGCGCAGAGCACACGTGAGGCGCCATTCCTGCATCCGCGCACGCGCCCGCTCGCACCTCATGTTTGCTGCTGAGTGCAAATTATCATAATTGATGGACAACTATACCCGTGAGCAATCACAATCCGGCGCCGAGAAAAGAAAAAGAAAAAAGATGAAGCCCGTGCATCACTTTCACTTTCTGTGCACACTAGTACCAGGTACATTCCTGTGAATCTTTTTTGGATGTTGATGTTAATAACGCGTTTTAATGTCGGTAATAATTTAACCACCAACAACGTATCTAATATACTCTTGAGTTTCCAAGTTCTCTTACGAAAATTAGCCATGATTTTACAACGAATAAAACCAAAAATCATGGCTATTGTAGCCATGGTAACAAATCAACCATGGTTTTGTTACTTCAAATAATAGTTAGGATAATATATACCGGTATATATTTTTTTGTGGTTATAAAAGCAGACATAAGCCAACAACAGCCTTTAAAATTACTTAGTAATTACTAAAATGCATTATATTAAAATGAGGTAATAATGATTGGTAAATAAAAAAATATATGGTTTCGTTGAATAACACTGTTAAAATACATAATGTAATACAAAATAAACAATTTATGTACATTACATATTGTTACAAATGCCTGTAAAGGGCGCCAAAGGCCTGGTAATTGCTGTTACACTTACAGGACGATTAAATCCTTTAATATTGTCCAAACATTTAGGCTAATTCAAATATCCACTTAATCTTTAATTTTTGACCACCTTTTTGCGATAGATGACACAGCCTCTATAATTTCTTCAACAAAACATGTGGACATCACAAAAATTAACCATGGTTTTATAGTAAAACTTCTTTTGCGTGATTTCTGAATGCTTGAGACTATAAAATCAATCAGACAACTGTAAATTGTAGTAGGTAGCCTAACTGTCTAGAGCTAAAATTGTAATTTGTAAATAATATAATTTAATTACAATTTATTTATTTACTTTTATATTTTATGAAAGTTCTATTTTGATCCCTATATGTTTTTTTTGTTTGTTTGTTTTTTTTACTTCCATAATATTTGACAAAGGGGGCACAACAATACAATTCTGCTTAGGGCACCTTTTTGGCCAGCAGCGGCCCTGCTTGGAACTCAACTGCCTGTTCACCCTTTGCGCAAATGAATCCTTGGAATCTCCCTCCTCTGCTTCAGTCATCTGTCTCTTTCTTCTTGAGGATTCATACAAACCTTTATCTATTACAACTGTTTGGGCTAAGGATCTTAATGAGGATGTGCATGTTTTATTTTCGGATCAGGTATGGGGTATGTTTAAATTGTCTTCTAAAAACCCTAATCACCAAATGATTCATTGGAAATTGCTGCATAGGGTTTACTTGACTCCCGATGAAATGTTTTATATGAATCTGTTGTCTTCTCCTAAGTGTAATCTCTGCTCGCAAGGGGTGGGGGTGGGGGACTCTCACCGTTTTGGACTCTCACAGGATCTATCATATTTGTTGGGTACTGAGATACAGTATGTTTGACTCCGCGCCATTTCTTCATGAATGACTTTTGGGACTTCACCTTGTCCGTCCAACAAAGATGTTTACTGTTAGCTGCTCTCACAGCAGCAAAAAAATTGCTAATCAACTGCTGGAATCCTACTCACACAATGGACAGACAAACCTGGACGGTGCATTTGTTGGACATCATCTCGATGGAACTCTCAACTTCTCGAATACATGGATCTTATGTGAAAACTGTAAATTTATGGCATTCAGCTTTTAATGTTGTGTCATCTGCCTGTTGGGTTATTTTTCAAGTGTTAGTAGTTTTGTGTGTAACCCAGCTGTTGGGTTAGTGTCTGGGTCAATTTCACTGACCGCTGAAACTATACACCCCTCCCCCTCCCTCCGATGAAATAACCCAGCGCGGGCACTTTAACTCAGCTGTTGGGTTACAGTCAAAGCGCGGGCTTTTCATTCTCCTCAGGAGAGAGCGAGTCCTCAACGCCGCCGATTTAGTGGACTTCTTCAGTTAAATTAAGGTTTGTATACGTTTTATTCCATCTATAAAGTCTTTATTGTGCTGTAAATGATTTTAAGCAACGCAACGTAGAGACCAGATGTCAGTCAGCTGATCAGCAACGGTCGTTTCGCGTGATGGAAACGCCTTGCATAACATAAACTGATTTTATTCTTATAATACTGCTTCTAATTACTTTGGATGATAAAATATGTTCTCAAAACTCTGTACTATTTATTTACGGACAGGTTATGAAGTCAGTCGCGGCATCTTTCAGCTATGAGTGAAACGCGAGATTTCAGCGACGCACGAGAATCGGCACTATTTCGGTTAAAAAGGATAACAGACAACCGTTTAATACACTTGAATTAAAATATTATTTTTAAATGTTATATTTTTATTTCTAAAATGCTTGTTAAAGGACTTTAAATGTATGCAAAGTTGAAAACTATGCTGCGTAACGTTAATTCAATTTGTCTTAAGTTTTTGTCATTCGGTGTTTTCACTTAATAAATGTTCACGTTTTGATTATTACTGTTGCCTCTAGTAATTCTGTGCCTGCTTTTTAATTTCCAACCTATTTTTGGTTCATTTTAAGCCAGCAATAGTAATTTCCAATCAATATTTGAGTTAATTTAAACAACCCAGCATGTTGGGTCAAAGATTTAACCCAAATTTAGAACCCATCCCACCCCCTGGTACACTCTAAAAAAACACTGGGTTAAAACAACCCAATTTACCAAGTTACCAAAATAACCCAAATTGGGTTGTTTTAACCCAGTGTTTTTTTAGAGTGTACCAGGGGGTGGGATGGGTTCTAAATTTGCACAGTTGCTTTTTGTTTTTTTACTACTGTTTCCAGAAGAAAATTTTATAAAAAGTTGTTAACAAAAAAACAAAAAACAAATCGAAGTCTCACAAAGTGTATGGTATTCATGGAATGCACCATGAAAGCTATTTCACAATGTTTTCCAGCAAAATTGCATTCTCTTTTTTTCAGTGAAAAGAGCTCTACTTAGGTTTTTGTTGTTTTTACAGAGATGTTTTACTCATAGCACTCAGTGAAATAGACCCTGCTCAAAGCTACATTATTAACAATGAATAAAGAGAAGAAACCAGTTCAAATTAAAAGCAATGTGAATACTTTAAAGAAAAAATACATGGTTCTATTTAACATCAAAACTATCTTACTACACAGGCTGCTATGCACTGAACATGGCCTAGTTCTGAGGATGTTTATGGACAGCGATTTAGCTCAATTTTTTTTAGAGACAGAATCTCAATTTGCCTGGACATGATGCACTTTAATCTATCTGCACTTCCTGCAACTTCTCAGGCTGCATTAAAAGTTACAACTCGATCTGACGAGCGCGCCATTACGTCATCCCTGCCCAGCCAGCGCGCGCGCGCGAGAGAGAGAGAGAGAGAGAGAGAGACGTAGAAAAATTACTGTCCCACCAACCTCCGCCCCTGCAGTCATGCCACACTCTGGATTTCACTGTCAAGCCTCTTAAAAGAGAAGAAAATCTGACTTGGCCATCGTTAAGGCCGGCGGTGTTTAATGTGGAAGCGATAAACGCCGACACTTCCGCGGTTTAGAGGATCTGTTTGCTGGCGTGCCTGCGTGTGTATGTATGTATGGGAGTGAACTGGAGAAAGCGAGGAGAAGAAGAGGAGGTAAGCACGCTGCGAGCTAGCGAAAATTCACCCACCTCAGACAGTCGTTTATTTCTGTTAGCGACCATGAACACGTGCTTTCGTGTCTTTGGTACCGAGCGAAACGAAAGCGCGTGTTTGTGCGCTCGTGTTGTCGTAGCGCTGCAGTTTGCCGGGAGTTTGACATGGAGTTAACGCGCCGCACATCTGCAGCAGAGTTCTGGCCTTGCGCTGGATCAGGCCGACACAACTGTGACTCACAGCCACGCAAAAGAGCCTGGGACTAGCGCTTATATCAGAAAATACATTTGTTTTATGCCTTAGCTGGTATATCTTTCGCTTAGATGTAGCTAGGTGCTATTGGGGGACTAACTAGCTTGCTGTGATGGAGCGAATGCAACCTGACTTGACTTGAAAACGTGGTAGTGCACATTGAAACTACACTTGACATTCTCTGGATTTGCACTTAGTATTCATAAATTGGCATACAATTCATTATATGTCACCTAAGAAGAGGGCAGGCATCTGAATGTGGTCAGTAGTAGTGTTGTGATGCATGACAGGATGTGTTGACACACTGCAGGTCAAGAGTAACAATCATTTAACCCCACAGTTCACGTGTGGAGTCCATTAAGTTGTCTTTTGACCTGCCAGGAAGTTTGAACTAATCACAACAAGTTTGCTGTTTTTATATAATGAAAAGTTTATAAATGAGTGTCAGCAGATTTTCATTTTCTCCCCCATTTTGTTAATATCTATTTTTAGTGATAAAGTTAATAGCATGTTGTCATTTAGCAGATACTTTTGCAAAATTCACATGAAGTCAGCATGAAATTAAATTTCACCTTATCTAGGCTATTTTGTAAATGCATGTTATTTTATTGTAAACAAATCTTTACCGATCTTCCAGTGAAAATGTCACCGGATTTCTCCAATCATGCGATCTCGCATTCACTTTTGAGAAAAACGCCAAATCTCAAAATCCAATCAACAAACGATGGATAGAACCAAGTCCCAGCACTGCATTTTTTCTTTTTCGATAATCTGTTACGCTTGGATGTCACAATAAAGAAGAAAAGATCATGTGTAACTTCCTTTACATTGCAACGTTAACATGACTGGCTTAATAGAAAAAATAATAAATTTGAAAAAGGTTTCAATTTTTAATTGCACAAATAAAATTGAGCTCAGCACAAAGTATGGGTTGAATTTTGATTGATTTGTTAATAGTTGAAGATGAGGGTAAGTCACACAACCTGTCCATATTGGTGCCCACCTAATTTGACTAGATTCATTCAATCAACTGACAGATACATTTGTGCCAAAAAGCTGTTGATTTTGATTTAGAAAACATATCCGAGACACACTGCACGATTTTCGGCTGTCCCAGATGAAAGACTGGCATCGTGAAACAATCGTGGTAAATCAGAAATCGCCACGATTCTTTCGCGATGCCAGTTTTTCGTCTGGGACAGCCAAAAATCGTGCAATGTGTCTCGGGCTTTAAACACTGATTATACCAATTTATTTTTTCATCATAATAATGCACAGCATTTTATTAGCTTATTTGTATTGTAGTGTTGTGTTGTTTCCTCTGAAAATTGTGGCCCTTTCATAAATTGACACATGTGTTTGTTATTTTGTAACCATATAATGAAATCAAGTCACAGAGCCTGGCAACATTGCCCTACTGTTGTTCATTTATTTTAACTGCAACATAGAGAATTAGTTACATTTACTAATATACTGATCAACATTCAACCTATTTTGTCTGGATCATATCTCTCCACAGCCATCCTCCCATTTTACGTGAATGTTAGGATTTAGCTCCGCCGTAATGGTCAGGGATGCACTGAAAACTGCTCTTTTCTGCTGTATAAGGAGACATGGCACTGAAACAGCTTTTGGGCAGAGATAAAATTCAGTCTAGTGGTCCTGTCGACTGCAGCTTGCTAAAACAGGCCAGGCCATTTTGACTGTGATTTAGCACAGCATGGCCTAGCAGCATGACTGTAATTCAGGCTGGGCACAAGCTGACTCATGTACCACTGAGAGCCGGACGGCCGTGGAGTGTGTGCGGAGGGAGAGTGTTCTAGCATCATGTTGCTCAAGCTTTTTCTTGTCATGCAGCATCACAAGAACTGTCATATACATTAGCCAGAGCAGAGATGTTTCTGGATTTGTGTGTAGAAGAGTTGTTACTTGTTAATAAGGGTTTTAATTCTAGTGACTTGAGACTTTTTGCACTTGCTTTCAAAAGGATGATTTTAAAATTGCATTGTACAAATCATTGTTCTTGTCATAGCCACATTTCTCAGAACTGGGATTTGCATGCAGAAACATGAATTGTGGGTTCATTGAGGAACATCCAGTTTGTCACCAAATAAAAGACTGTTTTTTCATTCACCAGCGTGCATTGCTTTTGACACCTCATTGCGCACGTTTTTCCAAATAACTTATATGCGCTGTGATACTATCACTCTGTGTAGTCTTTTAGATTTGTGCTGCCAAAACCAAGCAAGAAAAGCATTAAGGTGACATGATCAAGCAAACTCCAATTCCCCTTTATTTAAAATTCATAGTTAGTCGCTTTGCATTTCTGTTTACTTTTTCTTTTAATAAGGTCTAATCTATGAACGCGCTAAGTGCTTTGCAGTGCAAGTGTAAATGGTATATAAGCACATAAGAAATTTGAGAAGCTGATCTAATTTCTCTGCTGATTCTACCTCAAGACCTAACAGAGGTGCTTCATTATATGTCAGATACTTAATGTACAGTAATTAATTACATGAACACTCCTCCTGAGCAAACTGGAGTAGGTGAGTGCTGTACTAGTATATTTGTAGTTCCTGTTTTGCCCCTGCATGGAAGTGAACCTGTAACCTTTGTGATGGCAATCCAGAGGCTGAACCATTAGTTGACTGGAACCGTATTGTATGTTTTTACTATGTTAGAACCTGATGAAGAATAAAACATGAGCATTAATCGTAGGCAATAGGGATTCACATTTTGGTTGTCAGATGATATATAGTCAGTTTTGTTTTTGTTTAACAATATCTGTTGATATTAGATATTTATCTGTGGGTGCTTGTTTTTAGTTTTTATATAATTTTCCCCATCATCTAATACTATAGAATGTAGCAGTAACTTACGGCAAATATTAACTTTTAAAAAGCATTGAAGAGCACTTTACCATCTTAGTCTTTTTAACTTTCTCATTAACTATTTCTCTCAAAATGAATATGTGTGTGTGTGTTTGTACGCATCTTATTTTGTTAGCATTGAAATATTACATTAAACTGCTGCTATCTTTATTTACATCCCCTTTTTTGGCCTTTTGTCAAAAAGTGTGCTCATTTGAAAAAGAAAAAAAAAACCTCATGGATTATCGTATGTTTACTTCCAATATCTTTAGAGAGGATTTTTTGTTTGTTTGTTTCAATTTGTACCCAAAATAAAGCGATGTGAGCAATATAGAGCGCTAAACTCACATGTAATTTGTTTCATTCATACTCGAAGCCAGGGGGCGCCCTTGCGCAGAAAGTCCTCAAGTGAAACTCATAGAAGTAATACAAGCATGCTCCAGAAAAACCCTTATCGGACAACCTTGTTAGAGCCCTGCATTTCGGCCCGGGCCCAACGGGCCCCGACTTTTTTACCCCCCTAGGGCCGGCCTTCGGGCCAATTTTCACGTCATAGTTCAGACGAGGGCCGGGCCTCGGGCCTGTTTTAGTTTTCTCCTTATTTTTATATTTTAGACATCCATCAATGTCTAAGCCAAGTGCTTAGAAAAGCGCTATATAAATGTAAAGAATTACGGTATTGTTATTATCAATTAGTGATGAAAAAAAATTGCCGCGCTGGTGGAAACAACACGAGACTGTGAAGAGCGGCTCGACGGTGTTTAGAGTCCAGCAGCAGCAGCAGCAGAGCGCGCGCCGTCAGCGCAGCTGTTCTGCTTTCAAATACACGCAATAAAGCTTGCCATAAAGCCCCAGCAAAAGTAATTACAATGAATGTGTCTGAGGGAAATAGTAAGGAGATATTTGAATTACTTACTAATAAACTAGTGTTTTCTGTGTCAGTGTTGCATCAGTGTGGATTCATCTCCTCATTAGACGCGCCTTTAGAGAGAAGTGCATCTTCACGGATTAATAATGAATGAGTTTTTGTTTTCGATTTGATTTATTTCGTTAAGTAGTAATTTAAAGCTTACTTTAGATATATTTATCATGTCTGTGAGGCATGTATTCGCTGACTTTCGGTTCATTTTTGTGAAGCGCTCCTGTTCAAGACGAGACGGCAGAAAGTGTATCGTTTTCTTAAAAGCACGACGTTTTGTTGATATTGTGAGTGCACACAAATAGAAGTAGACCCTTTACGGTTCCGAATGATGTATTACTCTTACCTTTTATGAGCAAAAATTACGGCCTATTTTAAGTTGTTTCCATTGAAAAAAAAATGCAATTGATTGTGCTGGTGCCTCCATGTCCTGCGCTTTAGCTTCCGCTCTCCACACAAACTAGTGGATGCAGCGCACATTTATCTAGGTTTAACGTTTAAACATTGTTATATGCTTAAACTGTTTTAGTATATCTATAGATTTTATTTTAGGCAAGTCGTGATGATTTGAGAAGGCTAAATTGATCAAACATGCTGATCAGCCTGCCGGTCTGCTGCTGCTGCTTGGTCGTTACTTTGAGAAAGAAATAACTTGTTTAACGAACAAAAAATGCTCCAAAAGTTTTTCAAAATTAACTTAACAAAAAAATAATCACTTTGCCATTACATACAAAACTGAACTATTTTAATAGCTGAAACATGAGCCGTTTTGGGAGGAGGGGAGACGGGCTCGGGCCGGTAATTCTGATAAGCTGTCGGACACGGGCCGGGCTAGGGCCTGAGCATCTCGGGCCAGGGCCGGGCTAGGGCCTAAATTTGAGGCCCGTGCAGGGCTCTAAACCTTGTCATCAGCTAACTGTTGAATAAAATGCAGATGGAGAACTGATGCCATAATGTAATTTGAAGTACAAATATCCCGGTATACTTTGTATTCCTGCCTATAGCATTGTTATGATTATTTTTCAAGATTTCTGTAGATATCATATGTTATTATCGTGAATTCTTTTTGCCATGATAATAGTGTATTAAAAAAATCTGATATTGTGACCGCACTAATAGTGGAGTTGTCATAACAAGGAGCATGTAGGTTCAAATTGTAAATATGCATTAAATTGTAATGTTTCAGTGATTTGATCCCTGTATCATGTGCTCTATCCTGGCTTTTCATGCCAAACACTGTGATGCTGCATCTCGGCTCCATTACAATATTGTATTATTGGGCCCGCTTTAAACAGATAATGTTTAGCCATGGTAAAATTGGATCTGATGGCTTTAAGGAATCAGCTTAACAATTTTAAAGTCCCTGATCATTGAAGCTCTTCTTTACTATATCAGTGCCAGCTTTGTCTATTATTGACATGAAAGTGGTCTATCTACTACAGCACCTTAGCTTGGTTTTGTTTACTGATGAGTCACCAAGGGGATGTTACTTTGCTTTCTTGAACAGTTCATAATGGAAGTTGTAAATCAATTTGAGTTTTTTTTTTAATGTAAAAAATGGCACAAAAAAAAAACAGAAAGAGGATTCATCAGAAAGAATGAATCACACAAGAGAACCTGTTTACAAGGTGACATGATATTTCTGATATGTGACCCTGGACCACAAAACCAGTCTTAAATCGCTGGGGTATATTTGTAGCAACAGCCAAAAATACATTGTATGGGTCAAAATGATCATTTTTTCTTTCATGTCAAAAATCATTAGGATATTAAGTAAAGATCATGTTCCATGAAGATATTTTGTAAATTTCTTACCGTAAAAATATATTAAAACGTCGTTTTTGATTAGTAATATGCATTGCTAAGAACTTCATTTGGACAACTTTAAAGGCAATTTTCTCAATATTTAGATTTTTTTGCACCCTCAGATTACAGATTTTCAAATAGTTGTATCTCGGCCAAATATTGTCCGATCCTAACAAACCATACATCAATGGAAAGCTTATTTATTCAGCTTTCAGATTATGTATACATCTCAATTTTGAAAAATTGACACTTAAGACCGGTTTTGTGGTCCAGGGTCACATATTCGAAGGCATCTCATTCTCCTCTAAAAAGACAGAGTTCAGTGTTTGCTGTGATGTAGTTTCTGCTTTTGCTTTCAGAAGAGAAAGAGAGAGAGGAGATGAAAGCAAAACAGATTTTGCGTGTGCTAGTGCCTTGCATTTCATTCGCGTCCTGCTCTGACATTTGCTTATTCAGAGCGCATTACACCTGAAGCCTGCGGACACTAAAAGGCCGGTCAAAAAGCACCTGATTACTTGGTTATCTTAATTATCGTCTGATTGCGCTAATACAGTCAAAAACACACAAGGTTTACATATAAACACAGTTATGTCTAAAGTGAAAGTAAACAGCTGAGGGAGAAACGGATGCTTGCTCTTAAAGGGACAGAACTAAACATGCTGCCGATTGTCATTAAAGGGATAGTTCACCCAAAAATTAATATTCTGTCATTATTTACTCACTGTCATGTTGTACCAAACCTTTATTAATTTTTATTGTTGTGCTGAACACCAAAGAAGATAATTTGAAGAATGTGGGTAACTAAACAGTTGCTGGTCCCCACTGACTTTGATAGCAGGAGAAAAACAAAACAAAACATGGAAGTCTCTGGGGACCAGCAACTTTTTGGTTTCCCACATTCTTCAAAATAACTTTTATGTTCAACAGAAGAAAGAAACTCATTCAGGTTTTAAACAACTTGAGAGTGAGTAAATAATGACACGATTTTCATTTATGGGTGAACTATTCCTTTAATGTTAATAAAATAAAACACAAAGAGAAAAATAACTAGCTGCTCTTGACTGAAGAACTTTAATACAGTTGCTAAAGTTCAGCAGTAATAAATTAACTTGAAATTTTCAACAACTTTTCACATCATATCTTTTTGCACCAAATAGTATCGATAAGTTTACCTTATGGTCTGAACCCAGAGTCTGTAGGAAAGAACCCAGAGGCATCAGTAGGAAAGTGATAAAACGAGCTTCTTCCACCCGAAGACTAGTTGCATTTACTTTTTTGATGTTTGCATGGTGTTTCACAGCCTTAACAGCACACACACGTTGCAATCTACAAAAATCTAATATATTATATATCATTAGTAATTTAGAATTTTCCTGAACGTGAGATGTGCTATATATTAAGCACATTTTAAAGCAGCTTGCCCTCCTGTCAGATGCGTGCTGTTTATTATGTCCACAAATTTCATCTTAGGGTTGTATCTTTATATTTAAATGTTAGAAAGTGAGCATTTTCATTTTACATCAAAGCTTGTCCTGACAGCAAGCAAGTCTTCATTAAGCTTCACGAACTTGCATTGAATAACCAGTGCATGTAAGTGTGTCAAAGACTGAAGGCAATAGAATAAGAATGTAATAGTGATGTATTTAAAAAATAATAATAATAAAAATGGCATTAGACTAAAATACACATTTTGCTAAAATATTTTGCATCCAAAAGTGTAAGCACTTCAAATCTCTTTCCCCATTTACAACAACACCATAAACCACACATGGTGTGTGTTTCAGAAGTATTGACAGACTTGAAAGTCTTTTATTTATTTATTTTTATTTATTTAAAAGAACCACTGTTTATAAAAAAAATTGTTGTTTTTCTCCCTGCTGTACTGAAAACATCCCAAATTGTAACTTCAAAATCGAGGTGCGTACCAAACCATCATTTTTGCTTACTGTTACGCCCCTTGGGGTTTGTTCAAATCCCTCACTGTAATTAACTGTAGCCAATTAAAGAAGCGAGAGAGAGAAGGATATAAGCTTTGCTCTGTCAGGTCAGGGAAGTGTGAAGCATAGCCATCACTTGTTTGTAGTTTTAATGTTTGTTTAAATGCATTAAGAATGGCCTGTCTGTGAACTGCGGCTTTTGTCTTTGTGCTCGATCACTGGCTTGACTCACTAATGGCATCTTATAGGTATCTTGTGTCATTCAGTATGGCTATGCATTATATCTGATTCTCCTTGGATGAGTCATCGGCAATGTCACCCCCCACACACGGCGCAGTAAACACGGGGGAGTGAGCTCAGTGCAATCATCACTGCTACATCTCACATCATCTCTTCATCACTCTCATTTACGCTGCTCTTTCTCTCTCAGGTTTGATTCGTCTAGAGTCACTCAGTGGGAGGAGTCATGACTGAGGGGGAGGGGCAGTTCTACAGCGTGCAGGTGGGTGACTCCACCTTTACGGTGCTCAGAAGGTACCAGCAGCTCCGCGCCATCGGATCCGGTGCCCAGGGTATCGTCTGGTGAGTGGGCGGCTGAAATTAACAGAGTTTTATCTGCCTCCATGCTAATGATGTCATCATCCCATTAGGCATCGCCTGTCTCCATTTGTCATGAGCGCAGCAGATGTGTTTTTTTTTTTTCATTGACCTGAATGTCTCATTAGAGATTTGGATCCCTGGTATGCAGCTGCTTTAATGAGAGGGATGTTACAGCTAGCTGCATGTCTAAATTGTTTACCCGAGCGCAGGAGATGGACACTAAACACTGTTTGCAATAATGTTGTCCGATGCCGTAATGATATACAAAAGGGCATTTAAAAGGGAATTGAGGTACAATAGAACATTATTAAATGCAGAAATATGTAAATCATACTTGAACTAATGATGGTAACTACAATGATGATTGTGATTATGTCAGTGTGCCCATTTTTCTGCCCCATTAAGCTCCGCTCTGGACACTGTACTTGGCATCCCAGTCGCTGTGAAGAAGCTAAGCCGGCCCTTTCAGAACCAGACCCATGCGAAGAGGGCTTACAGAGAGCTGGTTCTGCTCAAGTGTGTCAATCACAAGAACGTACGTCCCCTTAACAGTGTACTCTTCCATTCAGAAGTACACTTTGAGGCTGCGTCACACTAACCGTCTCAACTCTGTTTTGGTCAGGGCTGTCACACCTACAGGCTGTTTTTGCTGGAATGCCAGAGTTCTGTCACACTCACTGGTTCAGAATGTCAGAGAGGTGACAGACTGAAAAACTACTTCTGACATTTCTCTCCAATTTCCTGTCACTAAACGGCCCGTTTTGGCTGAGAAAACAATATGAAGTTAAAAGATAAGAACAGAGGTACCACGTGAACATAAACTGTTGGTATGAGATAAATTCAGGTGTAATTCTTGGAATAACATTACTCTTAACTTTTAAAAAGTGATGTTTTGAATCCAAAATAGGTTACTTGTATAACTCAAGAAATGTGTGACAGCCATGTACAGTGGGTACGGAAAGTATTCAGACCCCTTAAATTTTTCACTTTTTGTTATATTGCAGCCATTTGCTAAAATCATTTGTTCATATTTTTTCCTCATTAATGTACACACAGCACCCCATATTGACAGAAAAACACAGAATTGTTGACATTTTTGCAGATTTATTAAAAAAGAAAAACTGAAATATCACATGGTACTAAGTATTCAGACCCTTTGCTCAGTATTTAGTAGAAGCACCCTTTTGATCTAATACAGCCATGAGTTTTTTTGGGAAAGATGCAACAAGTTTTTCACACCTGGCAGGGCTCCAAACTGCGACTAAAAGGGTCGCATTTGCGACCAAAAATATTAATTTGCGAGTTTAGTTTTTGCTGAGGTCGCCAATGGCGACTTTATGACTTGATTTTTTTTTCCTGATTGTTTTGCGATCACATCTTTTATGTCCACGTATTAAACTGAGACGATGCGCATCAAAGTTTTAATGGAAAAAAAGAGTTTCAAACAGTCCTCATCTCTGCCGAAATGCCTGCTAAACGCAGCTCAGTTGTGCAGCGCGAGAGAGATCAAAAATGACGGAGACATGCAAAGTTAAAGCATTGTCTATTTAATGCACAACTTGAACAAACTTCAACAGGTAAAGCTGTCAGCTGTGTGGATATTGGCAATATCGTTAACAATTCTCGTTTATAATCATTACTAATATGCAGGGGTGCACATAACTGGTTCGCAGGTCCGCATGCGCGACCAAAATTAAAAATGCGCTGTGTAAATAAGTTCTGACAGCGCGTATCGACATGGTTGACCGCTGTTAATGCACAATTACCATTTTAGATCGACAAACTGTACCGTATAAGATTTCTATCCAAACTGAAAGCACAATCTAGGCTACCCGCTGCCGTTTTCAAAGCAAAACTGTGACATTTCATTCACTGACGCTCTTCCATCAGCAGCGCTTAAACCCAGAAGCGCATAATATTTACTTGCCGGCAACCCGCCAAAATAAAAGCTCTCTGATTTTACGTTTTATCACACTTGATTATTTAGTTCATTATTTTTAGTTAGTTATTTTATAAAAAAAAAAGTTATATTTTATGGGTCACATTACATGCCATAGCCCGTGTGAGGACCAAACCAAATCTCCAGGTTCTCATATGAGAGCCAGGCTGAAAAACTTATGTGCACCCCTGCTAATATGGCTTCTTGTTATCAAGATCTTTAGTCTATATGCTGAGTTCTGTAAATGCGTGAACTTCATATTAGCCTGTTTGCAGTGCACTTGCCATCCAGTAATCACAATAAGCTTTGTGCTTTGTTACTTTTTAATAAATAAAGGATCAGCTTTAACATTCTGCCAAATTCATAACAAAATTCATAAAATAAATACGGTTTTGGTGCTCTTTAATGCGGCAGGCGCAATCTCTTTAGCGCCTCAGTTCAAGCAGCAAGTGAATCCATTATATCTTTCTCTATTATAGTATGAAATCAATGTGAATTAATATCAAAAGGTAGGCTATTTTATAACAGAGCTTACACTTATTGAAATGTCTCATGTAATCGCTCATTCTGTGTCAAACTGTGGAAATCTTGTAAAGCTTGTAACAATACCTAACCACTGGCCATCCATAAGCTCATCAGTCAGCTAGAAAAATAATTAAAAAGAGGAGCATTTTGCTATATTTATTCGCTCTTGCATATTAATATTTTTACTTAACCTGTTGTCTACATGATAAAAAAATGCAAAAACCGATTGGATGTGTGAGAGATTTGACAACATTTCTATAGGATGCATTGAGGAGGAGCCCAAACTAACACTGTAAAAAGCGATCAGTTGACTTCTTTAAAAAACTGAGGAAACCCAGGGCTCGCAAAATTGCAGGGCTGTTGCGTTTTCCAGTTGGGCTACCAAAATGTATCACTGCCCTGCCCAGCGGGCTAACTTAAATACTGTGGGTCCTTAAAAACCTCTCAATTTACTTATTTAAAACCTTTTATTGCTGTAAATTTTATACATGTTAAACGGTATAAGAAAAGTCTTAATTATAATTTCAAGAGGTCTTACAGTTGGGGATGGAAAGACAAGAACCTCGATACAGCTGGATTAAACTTCAAAAGGCAATGATGTCATTGAATAAATATGAGTTTGGTGTAGGGAATATTAACAAGTCCCGCCCATTTGGAGCTGGCTCCAACCTCCGTTTATACCTATCTCGGAGAAGCCGCTATATTTGCTCCTAAAGCGCCAACTTAATGCATAATTAAAGAAATACATTAAGTGAACTTGACAATTCTGAGTTACACTGACAAATAACAGTTTGAAAATGTGTTGTTCACTTTTTATTTTAAGTTGGACCAACTTAAATTTATTAAATTGCAATTATTTAAAAGTTCTTATGGTCCATGATATTAGTACAGATTCTGTGTAATAAACAATTCTTTGTGACTGTATATTTCAAGTTGGAAAAGACGTTTAGTTCCCACTTTAAGTGAACCTTAGTTCCCAGGTCATCTACAAGATGGATTAAAATGCTGATAAAGTCAAGAAAAGAGTAAACAAACACATGACTGTATGATTGAAATGTCAAAATGTAAAAAAAAAAACAAATAAATAAAATGCGTTTATTCTGTGGCATCTAAAAAAATTATTTGGCGCCTAAGTTTTTTCTTATAGGAGCCAATGGCTCCTTACTTGATTTTTTTGTTTGGAGCCCTGCCTGGATTTGGGGATCCTCTGCCATTCCTCCTTGCAGATCCTCTCCAGTTCTGTCAGGTTGGATGGTAAACGTTGGTGGACAGCCATTTTTAGGTCTCTCCAGAGATGCTCAATTGGGTTTAAGTCAGGGCTCTGGCTGGGCCATTCAAGAACAGTCACGGAGTTGTTGTGAAGCCACTCCTTCGTTATTTTAGCTGTGTGCTTAGGGTCATTGTCTTGTTGGAAGGTAAACCTTCGGCCCAGTCTGAGGTCCTGAGCACTCTGGAGAAGGTTTTCGTCCAGGATATCCCTGTACTTGGCCGCATTCATCTTTCCCTCGATTGCAACCAGTCGTCCTGTCCCTGCAGCTGAAAAACACCCCACAGCATGATGCTGCCACCACCATGCTTCACTGTTGGGACTGTATTGGACAGGTGATGAGCAGTGCCTGGTTTTCTCCACACATACCGCTTAGAATTAAGGCCAAAAGTTCTATCTTGGTCTCATCAGACCAGAGTCTTATTCAGGTGTTTTTAGCAAACTCCATGCGGGCTTTCATGTGTCTTGCACTGAGGAGAGGCTTCCATCGGGCCACTCTGCCATAAAGCCCCGACTGGTGGAGGGCTGCAGTGATGGTTGACTTTCTACAACTTTCTCCCATCTCCCGACTGCATCTCTGGAGCTCAGCCACAGTGATCTTTGGGTTCTTCTTTACCTCTCTCACCAAGGCTCTTCTCCCTGATAGCTCAGTTTGGCGGACGGCCAGCTCTAGGAAGGGTTCTGGTCATCCCAAACGCCTTCCATTTAAGGATTATGGAGGCCACTGTGCTCTTAGGAACCTTAAGTGCAGCAGAAATTTTTTGTAACCTTGGCCAGATCTGTGCCTTGCCACAATTCTGTCTCTGAGCTCTTCAGGCAGTTCCTTTGACCTCATGATTCTCATTTGCTCTGACATGCACTGTGAGCTGTAAGGTCTTATATAGACAGGTGTGTGGCTTTCCTAATCAAGTCCAATCAGTATAATCAAACACAGCTGGACTCAAATGAAGGTGTAGAACCATCTCAAGGATGATCAGAAGAAATGGACAGCACCTGAGTTAAATATATGAGTGTCACAGCAAAGGGTCTGAATACTTAGGACCATGTGATATTTCAGTTTTTCTTTAATAAATCTGCAAAAATGTCAACAATTTTGTGTGTTTCTGTCAATATGGGGTGCTGTGTGTACATTAATGAGGAAAAAAAATGAACTTAAATGATTTTAGCAAATGGCTGCAATATAACAGAGTGAAAAATTTAAGGGGGTCTGAATACTTTCCGTACCCACTGTATGTTAGTATTGTAATTTTACAAATGTAAAGTATAAAATAATAATTATTATTAAATACTTATTAAAATATTTTATTTAATTTTTAGCTGTGCATCTCTTAGCAATTCACAAGTGTTTAGTTTCTTATTGTTTTTGAATGAATCGATTGAATTAATGATTCAGTGACCCATTCAGAAAGACAGTAAATTGGTTTTGTTCCGGAGTAATATTATATATAAACGTAGTAATATTTCTTGGTTTTTGTGTAAATTGTATTCCACTTTAAAATTATAATTTAAAATAAGTTTTATATTGATATTTTTCTTTAAACAGCCCACTGTTATATATTAGGGCTGTCAGGCGATTACAATTTTTTTATCTAATTAATGACACATGATGTGTTTATTATCCAATTAATCGCAAAATAAATTTGACTGTGAAAATACCCACAAAAGATTATTTAAAGCTATTGTTGTGTTAAATGAGAAAGTATCAAGTAGACATTACAAATTGTAACTTTAGAAAGAAATATTTTGATTTAACAAAATATATACATAAACATTTATGCTACAACGGTCTAACATAAACTACGGAACATAAAAGAAGATAATTTGAGCAACATCTCAGTATTTTTTGTTCATACAATGAAAGTCTTTGGTAAGCAAAACAACTTTGTTACCAACAGTCTTCAAAATACCTTCAATGTTCCACTAAGAAAGGTTTTAAACGACATGAGAGTGAGTAAATGATGACCGAATTTACTTTTTATTATCCCTTTAATGTTTTTATTTTTATTATTATTATTATTATTATTTTACTCCAAATAAGAAACTAAATCTGCTATCAGGTGGCGTAAATGTCGTTATGAGTCATTCATTCATTCGATTCATTCAAACGGCTGATTCATTCAGGAATGAAGTAAATGGCTCTCTTCATGAATGGGTCTTTGAATCATTGGTTCAAACGATTCATTCAAAATGCAGATTCATTCAGAGGGGTCTTGGCCAAAAATTGACCAAAAAACACATAATGTTGTGTTTAAAATATAACACATTATCAACTTCATATTTACTGAACTGTTGTATAAAATCACATTTAAACTTGTGATATTTGGGACAAAATTAGCACTTGTGTTATACCGCTCACCCTGCTCGTGTGATATCGTAGGATATAAATATGAGACAAACCAATTGCACCAATATCTTGACTTTTAGGGCATAACTGGACTGAATTTATGGAGTTGTTGTCCTGCAGAATATTTCTCAACAGTCAACTATAATGAAATGTAAGATGATGCACAGGTCCTGGGGGGGTTAACTGCGTTAAAATATTTGAATCGCGCTATATTTCATAACTAAGTTAACGTGTTAAACTGACAGCCCATATATATATATATATTAGTATGAATTTAAATTTAATTTATCTGTAATTACTGTTAATAATAGCTTGTATAGAAAAGCTAAATAATAATTTAAAACTTTCTAATGACTTGAAATTGTAAATCAGTATAAATGTACTACATGACCTTTCTATCATTAGCTCTCTTTGATTAATCAGTAACCAGTAAGCTTATTTGATTAATTTATTCATTTGATAGCTGCTAATTGTCCAGTGACTTGCTTATGACTGAAAATCAGGTAGTGAGATGTTGGCCTTTGTTGTCAAGCTGATTGTTATTTGTAGATTAATCCAGATTTATTTTCTCATTCTTTCCCTTACAGATCATCCGTTTGCTTAATGTCTTCACACCCCAGAAGTCATTGGAAGAATTTCAGGATTTGTAAGTTTTGAGTTTATCAATTCCTGGCATTTATGCTGACCTTGTCATTTAGTGTAAGCTGAGTTTGTATGGCCATAGGGTGTATTGGTCCTTTGGCCCTCGTGTTGTTATTAACATTCATAGTTTTGCTGAGACCACAATGCACTCTCAAGAGGAACTGATGAATTACGCTGTCCTACTGCTGCATGTGATAATTATAGCTTTAGGATCAAAATTATATGTTGTTAAATCAAGATTAATTACAACTCCTTACAACAGCACTTCTGTTGCTGTGTTTTATAGAAGTGATGCTGACTCAGTACTATGATAGTCAGTACTATGCATGTAAGGAAATGTAAGAGATCGTTTGAGTTGTAAGTTAGCACAGGAAACTGAAGAATCTGTTCCCTGGTTTTTCTCAGGTACTTGGTAATGGAACTGATGGATGCTAGCCTTTGTCAGGTGATCCACATGGACCTGGACCATGAGAGGATGTCTTACCTGCTCTACCAGATCCTGTGTGGCATCAGACATCTACACTCAGCTGGCATCATTCACAGGGTGAGATGTTCTCTGTGGCAAGTTAATTATCAGTAATGACAACTCGTAGAGGAATTAAGTAAAAATAAAGCATTAGAATAAATATTAGAAAATAAAAACAAATGTTAACTAACCGTAATGTTGTTGAAATATGGGATTGAGTGAAATTATTTAATTTTGTGAGGAAGCTAGCACAACTATTTAAAAAAAAAAAAAGTGTGTGTATATATATATATATATATATATATATGTATGTGTGACCTCAGAATACTGCAAACTACACTAATGAATGCCAAACATAACTGTAAATAGAATGGAAATTAATATTAAATGAATATTTCAAAGCTATAAAAACCTTACTCTGTGCTTTTAAATGTATAAAATTAAGTAATATCTGCATTAATAAAGCAGTAACATTACAAAACGAAACATTTTGTGTCTAACGTGTCTACGTGTATTATTGTCCTCTTGAAGTTGTTTATAACATGCTGTTTATATATATTGCAAAGTAATTGGTGGAGCAACCAATTAACATCTCTAGAAAACAATTTTAGTACATGCATTGGAAAATGTTGCCAGCCACTGTTATCATTTGTATCCTAAGGTTTGTACCAAATGTTTTCTTTAAATAAGTGAAGACCAAGTCCAGCATGACACATCACCAGCTGTGTTCCCTAAATTATTTTACCTTGCAATATATCAATGCCTGAGATGTTTTTCCGTATGAAACTGTCATCTCTGTCCCTCAGGATCTGAAGCCTAGTAACATCGTAGTGAAGTCTGACTGCACGCTAAAGATCTTAGACTTTGGGCTGGCCAGAACCGCCTGCACTAACTTCATGATGACACCCTACGTAGTAACCAGATACTACAGAGCACCAGAGGTCATCTTGGGAATGAAATATAAGGAGAATGGTAAAACCTTTTTTTTGTCCGCAATGCTCTTGAACGTCAGTGGAGAGAACCAAAAAAAAATTGTGGTATTAATATTTAATTGTGTTTTGCCAGTGGATATCTGGTCGGTGGGCTGCATCATGGGTGAGATGGTCAAAGGAAGTGTCATATTCCAGGGCACTGATCGTATCCTCTTTACTCTTGTACTCTGTGTTTATTTCCCAGTGTCTGTCCTGGTCATTGAAAGATTTAAATTTTATGTGAATTTATCCCCTTTCACCTTTATCTCCTTGACTGAGTTAATCTCAGATATTGACCAGTGGAATAAAGTGATTGAAATTCTGGGAACCCCCTCTCTGGAGTTTATGAACCGTTTGATGGAGACTGTAAGGAACTATGTGATGAACAAACCCCAGTTTCCTGGAGTCAGTTTTAATGAGCTTTTTCCCGATTGGGCCTTCCCTTCAGAGACTGAGCATGACAAGATCAAAAGTAAGACATCCAAAATTTTCTTCCACATCTGTTACTTTTTTTTCTTCTTCTTGCTTTGCTGTCTCTTAGTACTCTGTTAATGTTGTACTTTAAACAATTGCTTTGACACGCGACATTTTACATCATTCCTAATGTAGCTAGTCAAGCACGAGACCTGCTGTCCAAGATGCTGGTAATTGACCCTGAGAGCCGCATCTCTGTGCAGGAGGCCCTCAGTCACCCTTACATCCATGTGTGGTACGACCCAGCTGAGGCCGATGCGGTCAGTGCACCCCTATCCTTTCATGTCTCTTTGTCTTGCTCAGTCCAGGTGAAACTGTTTTACAGGGGACATTTTTACAATGCCAAGGAGGTTCTCTCGAGGCTAGGATGTATAATGATTGTTTTATGTGTTCAGCCTCCTCCGCAGATATCAGACAAGCAGTTGGAGGAGCGGGAACACAGCATTGAGCAATGGAAAGGTACAAACACCCTCTGCTGTCACTACCTCCTGCTGAGCTATAAGCTTCTTGTAGAAAATGAATGCTTACAGCAGAAATGATTACTGCTGTGAATTTATCCAAGATCATTTGCATTCTCATTTATTCTAAAAGAAATGGAATAGCTTTTGAGCTTTGACCCTGAAAGTTCATAATCTTAATGTCTGCTGAAGTGATGAATATGAGTTATTAGTGATTTGTAAAACAATGAAAAGGCACAAAATTCTCTTTATGACTTCTTTGGGTTTTTCCCTCACTACAGAGTTGATTTATAAAGAAGTAATGGACTGGGAGGAGAGGAACAAGAACGGGGTGCTGAAAGAGGAGTGTTTAGGTGAGTCACGTACAAATGTGAAAACGGTGTATATGTGTATCTGTCTCGCTCTAGTTGACAGTGATTATTGGGAAAACTGACTGAAATTGTTCTATTTTGACCTTGGACTGTAAATAGATGGAAAAAATCCAGATTAATTTGTTGAAATTTTACCATACCAGTTAAACAAATACAATTCACTTTCATTAAAAGTCCCATTCTAAGTCTGATTTACAGTATCTCACAGAAATGAGTACACCCCTCACATTTTTGTAAATATTTTATTATATCTTTTCATGTGACAACACTGAAGAAATGACACTTTGCTACAATATAAAGTAGTGAGTGTACAGCTTGTATAACAGTGTAAATTTGCTGTGCCCTCAAAATAACTCAACACACAGCCATTAATGTCTAAACCGCTGGCCACAAAGTGAGTAAACCCCTAAGTGAAAATGTCCAAATTGGGCCAAATTAGCCATTTTCTCTCCCTGGTGTCATGTGACTCATTAGTGTTACAAGGTCCCAGGTGTGAATGGGGAGCAGGTGTGTTAAATTTGGTGTTATCACTCTCACTCTCTCATACTGGTCACTGGAAGTTCAACATGGCACCTCATGGCAAAGAACTCTCTGAGGATCTGAAAAAAAGAATTGTTGCTCTACATAAAGATGGCGTAGGCTATAAGAATATTGCCAAGACCCTGAAACTGAGCTGCTGCACGGTGGCCAAGACCATACAGCGGTTTAACAAGAGAGGTTCCACTCAGAACAGGCCTCGCCATGGTCGACCAAAGAAGTTGAGTGCACGTGCTCAGCGTCATATGCAGAGGTTGTGTTTGGGAAATAGATGTATGAATACTACCAGCATTGCTGCAGAGGTTGAAGGGGTGGGGGGTCAGCCTGTCAGTGCTCAGTCCATACACCGCATAATGTATCAAATTGGTCTGCATGGCTGTCGTCCCAGAAGGAAGCCTCTTCTAAAGATGATGCACAAGAAAACCCGCAAACAGTTTGCTAAAGACAAGCAGACTAAGGACATGGATTACTGGAGCCATGTCCTGTGGTCTGATGAGACCAAGATAAACTTATTTGGTTCAGATGGTGTCAAGCGTGTGTGGCGGCAACCAGGTGAGGAGTACAAAGACAAGTGTGTCTTGCCTACAGTCAAGCATGGTGGTAGGAGTGTCATGGTCTGGGGCTGCATGAGTGCTGCTGGCACTGGGGAGCTACAGTTCATTGAGGGAACCATGAATGCCAACATGTACTGTGACATACTGAAGCAGAGCATGATCCCCTCCCTTCGGAGACTGGGCCGTAGGACAGTATTCCAACATGATAACGACCCCAAACACACCTCCAAGACGACCATTGCCTTGCTAAAGAAGCTGAGGGTAAAGGTGATTGTTACGACGTTTTAATGTCTACGGTAAGGGAGCCGTAACAAGAAAATTATTCCCTTCCCCTTTCTCTTTTAATAGTGAAAAGTAATAGTTACATATTCCCTCATTGTCATTGTGTGGCAATAAATGATCAAAACAAACAAATATTCTCAAAAGAGAATTTATTTTGATGTCCAGGAGTAGTCAAACATTGAAGTTCAATACTGAAGTTAAATATAAATATACAAAATAAAGATATGAAGAAAAGAGAAGGACAATCTCCGAGTAGTGCCAAAGAAAAGAAATAAACAAAAATAGAAAAAATTGTTCTTACCTAATTACAAACAAAAAAACTAAACATCTTCAGCGTATCACACGCCCTACCTTCCCTACACTGGCTAACAAAACAAAATTTACAAAAGATGGCACATACTCGCTAAACTAGTGTGTATAATACAATGCAATTAAAACTACATGTGTTCAATATATGTCACGTGACATCATAATCTATCGCTTTCTCTGTTATCCACAAAGATCACATAGACGAGAGACTCACACCACAGCTGTAATGAGAAAAGGCATAACAGATGAAATGTAGATCGACGTCAGTTAGAATCGATCTATTTGAACCCATGATAGTCAGAATGCACCACACAACTTAACTTAAACATAAGATGAAAAGCCTTCACCGAACACAATTCGTCATTGCGTAGGTGAATCACGCTCGACGCCTCGAGACACTCCGGCCACAGTTTGCACGCCAGGGCTCTAGTTCTCCGTCTCACTCCACAAGGTATTGTTTGTTGCTGCCGCAACTGTGTTGACGAAGCCTTTATATGTCATCGACCTCCTCGTTCCCGTCAGCAATTGATGACGTTTTCCACATATTGCATAAAGTTTGCGTTCAATATAAACTATTACAATAAAAAAAAAATAATGACCGTGATATGTAACAGTGATGGACTGGCCAAGCATGAGCTTCTGTGGGGTATCCTCAAACGGAAGGTGGAGGAGCGCAAGGTCTCTAACATCCACCAGCTCCATGATGTCGTCATGGAGGAATGGAAGAGGACTCTGGTGAACTCCATGCCCAAGAGTGTTAAGGCAGTGCTGGAAAATAATGGTGGCCACACAAAATATTGACACTTTGGGCCAGCGGTTTAGACATTAATGGCTGTGTGTTGAGTTATTTTGAGGGGACAGCAAATTTACACTGTTATACAAGCTGTACACTCACTACTTTACATTGTAGCAAAGTGTCATTTCTTCAGTGTTGTCACATGAAAAGATATAATAAAATATTTACAAAAATGTGAGGGGTGTACTCACTTCTGTGAGATACTGTATTTATTTAAAAAATAGTGGCTAAAGGTGCATTCAGCAGTTTGGTTATAATTTAAAAGGTTTTAGACCTTAAAGGCATAGTCCACCCAAAAATGTTAATTCTGAGAGCTCTCAGAATTCATCAGAAATATCTTCATTTGTGTTCCGAAGATGAACGAAGTTCTTACAGGTTTGGAACAACTTGAGGTTGAGTAATTAATGACAGAATTTTCATTTTTGGGTGAACTATCCCTTTGAGCCAAAAAATTGTTTTGTGAAGAGTAATTTGAGTAGTGTACACTCTTATTAGACTGTACTCATAACAGTTTTCCATTAAAAGTGTATGTTATATATGATGCAGGTCATCCCTCTCAGTGTATTTCTCCGTGGTAAAATCCGACGTGTAGTGTTTCACTAAACGTTGTTGAAAATCCTCATGCTCGTTGGCTGCCGCCTCTGTAGAAAAGTTAGTTGCGTAGTGTTATTTGGTGATGTGAAGAGTGAACATTAGACAGTGGAAAATGTTTGAGTTTTACCAGAAAAGATAACAGGAAAATCAGTACCTGTATGGTCAAAAAAAACAGAAAAGGTCTGAAGCTGACAATGAATTTTGGTACAGCATACACTAGAAGACAAAAATTATTGCATGATGATTGAAATCGCGCAAATGGCCTTAAGCTATTAAGTTACCTAAATAAGCTGCGAAAATATTGTTTTCTAAAACATCATGGACGGAATGGTCCTGAGAGCGCTGCATGAGCTCGCGGCACCATCTGCAGGACAGTTAAAAGCGTTCAAATGATTTAAAGCGCCAAAAGCGAGCAGAAACAACGCTGAAATGTGTGACTCGACCCGGTGACTTTTTATGAATGGCGGTGAGAATTTGAGATTGCTAGTGCTGTTATAAAATTTGCAATGGTTGTGATGTAATTATATAACAGGCTGTAGTCTGACACGCTACATGTCTGCTGTTACAGTACTGTTTTAAGTTTCGATTCACTGTTAAGGCCATTGCACACTGAGTACGAAATTTTCGCATGCGTTTTTTCGTATTCGTCATCCTTTCCTATCAAAATTCATGATACAGATGCAAAAACGCAGAAAATCTAACCTGATCCGAATTTTTTATGACGGACGAAAGTTTCGGAGGCAGTGTGTAAACGTGATTGGCACAACGTGAGGTCTTATTTATTTTTTAACGTGCGAAAATTTCGGACTCAGTGTGTGCAATAGCCTTTAGTGCTAGCTGCGCTGCGTGCACTTGGTTTGAGCCGCTTTAATTTGCATTTGGGAACACAACATTCGTTATTAGAATCGTTTATAAATCTGTTGTTGTTTACATAGAACAGTTTCAGTTTTGCTGCTCAAGAAACATTTCTGATTATTATCAATGTTAAAAACAGTTTTGCTGCTTAATATTTTTTGTGGAAACAATGATACCACTCAAACATTTGTATAAGATTTTAAAAAAAAAAAAAGAGAGAGAATTTTTTAATAATTTTATTCATCATGCATGAAAGTGATTTAAAAAGTGAGTGAAGACATTTTAAAATGATTTCTATTTAATAAATGCATTGACAAATTTAATTAATATATTTGATAAATGCAAATAAATGCTGTTCATTAAACTTTATTTTAAAATTTATCAAAAAGTCCAGAAAAATAGTGCATCACCGTTTCCACACAAAATACGAAGCAGCAAAATTGTTTTTAACATTGATAATAATTAGAAATGTTTCTTGAGAGTTAAATAAATTGTAATGATTTCTAAAGATCACGTGACACTGAAAACTGGAGTAATGACAAAGAAAATTCTTCTTTGCATCACAGGAATAACATTACATTTTATATTAAAATTGAAAACTTTTTTACATTTTTTTTATTTGTAATAATATTTCACAATATTACTGTTGTTTTTTTTAACTTTATTTTGATCAAATCAATTTAGCCTTGATGAGCAGAAGATATTGGTTTCAAAATCATTAATAATTCCCAAACCTTTGGCAGGTACTTTAATAATAATAACAATTCTATATACTTTACTATAATAATATATTATAGTACTTTATTATAATATATTATATTATATTATGTTGTTATCATGATTATTCAATGCTGCTTTTTATTTTTTACAGGACAATAGTATGTATTATTACAATATAAGATATATCTTTTAATGTGCTAAAAATATATTTTAATAATAAGTGCTGTGGGCGTGACTTGGGGCGTGGTCAGATTTTCCTTCTTTTTTGTCTCTGATCACATGCCTGATATGAGCAGCACGGCACAGCAGTTTATATGTATATTATTTATTATCCAGAAAAGGATAAATATTAATTCTGCTGTTAAAAACAAATAGAGAAACAGTGTAGGAGAGTGGTTATTATGTGCAAACAAGCATTAAACAGCATATAATTCAAAACTACCTAACGTTACCGAATGAAATGTCGACCCAGGAAGTGATATATGACCGTGCAAGCTTTGGATGTGTTGATGGAAGCGATCTATTCCATCTTTGTTTTGATTACTATACTGAATCTGATCCAGACATAGTCTTTTACAAAAATGCCATTTTTCTCAGCTTTTTGTGCAAAATGTTGCTTTTTTTCATGAAACTTACCCACATTCAAGCGTTGATTAAAATAAATAAACCTTTTTTTTTTTTTTTTTTTTAAAGCAGACTCTGTTCTTTGCTTTGGCATATTCTGGGGTCCATTAAACTTATGTGACAATGTGATGGTTGGCAACTTAAAAAAATAAAAAATAAAATAAAATGCTGGTGGGGAAAGAGTTTACAGGTGTTAGCTGGCTCTCTCAAACTCACTAGTATCATCTATTTTACATAAAACTCAGAAATGATCATGCTGAAAGTACACGAAGAACATCAATACTAAAGCTAGCTAAAGAACTTCTGAATGCACCTTTAAGAGTGTTAACATCATTTACAGAGCTTATTTACTTTTTACATTTTTTTTAGCTTTTTTTTTTACTAGCTTTCTGTTCTTTTTCTGTTCTATCTATTTGTTTTCATTTATCTATTATATAATTAACAAACAAAAAAACCTTGCTACATGTGCTGCATTAGGCTAACTGTGGCTTGTCATAGCACTTGCTCTTTTGTTGATTCTTATTGCTTTTGATAAAAGCGTCTGCTAAATGACAAAATGTATAATGCACAGAGAAACTTATTCTTTAGAAATCATTTGGAACACAAAAACAATTAAATACGTTAACTGCACTCAGTAAATGTTTATCTCATAAGTTAGTACATTACTTTTGGTGGCCCTAATTTTGATGCATTGCATTCTGTGTAGTAGACGGTACAGTGAACAGCAGCACCACTGCCTCCCAGTCATCCTCTATTAATGACATCTCGTCCATGTCGACGGAGCAGACATTGGCCTCAGACACCGACAGCTCCTGCATCGACACCCTCACAGGACCATTAGAGGAGTGAATTGAGTGGCTTCCACCTCCCCTGTCTTCTCGCTTATGTCACCTCCCTCTCCCTCACCTGTGTGGGCCATGCTGTGGTCTTGACTGAAGAAAACTGTGGGTGCACGTTCATTCGGTTTGAAGTTTACACTCGTAATCCTTCACTCTTGCTTTTAAGGGGCTGTTTTTCCCTCTGTCCCATCTCACATATATCAGACATTTGTGTAATATTAGCCTTTAGACACGTCTGTTGTGGCTAAAGCTCAGATTACAAACCAACAGCAAAATCAAAAATCTCTATTATTCATTTCTTTTATGTTTGACTGCATCGTCACAGTTTTAGTTTTACATTTTTAAAATAACTCAGTTCATAAATGGGTAAATAATAGATGGTAGGTTTATGCTTTAATGCATTCACGTTTCACTTCATATAAACTAAGATGAATTCATCTAGTGGCGTTATTGCAGCAGCATGTGTAATATCTGGATTGATCCCTGTCATTTATGTCCTCCCTCTGTGCGATGCTTTTATTACCGTTCATTTCATCACCTAAAAGAAGCACAGATATAAATTCTTGGACAACTTTATAGCTAGTCAGCCCCTTTGGAATGAGTTCCCGTTACAAGTATTGCTGCATGATATTAACAAAGAACACTTACTAGACAGACAATGTAACTACAGATCACTAAAAATATGCCTAAACACACCTAGAAACAGAACAATAGTGCCTGCCTCTGTACATAGTCACCATACACCCATTTTAAAAGAGAACCTAATGATGCTTTTCAGTTGGTTAGGGTGTAGTCGTGTGTATATATACGTACATAGATTTTGTGTAAATGTTCAGTTTTTCTTTGTTTGTGCTGTGGAAAGAATTTTACAGCTTCTGAATATGCTTTAGCATATGTACTGTAAAATAAATTATGTAGATTGAACTTGAAATTGATTTAAAAAGAAAATTGCGCACAGACGTTTCAAAGTGAGAACATTCTGTTTAAAAAAAGAACAAAAACTTCTTGGTATCCAATGGAAAATTGTGGATGCAACTTCCTAATCAAAGCCCCTGTTCCTTATTCCAAGAGTAATTAATCACCGCTGACAATTTCATGATGTATCTCGAAAGATTGTACGTTTAATTGCATGAGCTAATGCAAACCATTGCCTTTTTTAATCTCCTCCAACTTGAAAAGCCCATAAGAATGTTTTTTTCAAAAATAGACTTGTCAGCGGATTTTTATTTCTTCGGTTTCCTCTTCTTAAAGATATCCTTTCAGTGAAACAAGTGAATTATCAAGGCCATATAATTTCATTTCCTTTAATATATGTCTCTTCAGCCTTAGTTTACTGTTTGCAGACTTGCGATTCAGTGATATACTGTGGGTAACCATGCACTTAGAGACCTGTTTTGGACTGTGTGATTCTTTAACAGTGGTATTGAGTATGGAAACCCAGCCGTTCATCAGTTTCCTCAACCTTCCTGCTTTCTTTTCCCGCCAGTGTTGTAGACATGTATGATGATGTGTCCTGTACTCTACATTCATTTTTATGCATGATAACACAAGCAATCTTCATCCCAGACTAGAGGACGTTGCAGAAACCTGTCTTCTGGTTGTACATGATTGGAGAGCCTCTGGCGGATAATACGAGTGGGTTGAGTTTGTGTGCCTCCAAGCTCTTCTGACAGACTGAATTGGGAATATTGGTAGATAGATCCTTCACTGATGGACAGGACTGGAGGATGAACTTAGCATCACCATAATTTTCATGCCTTAAGCTTCTTACTATCAGCGCCTCTACAGCTTGGCCTGGAGATCACGAAATGATTAATGGTAATGTACCTACAATCAAGTTCTTTTTCAGCAGGCTGGGATCTTTGCTACCCATGCCACTTTGTCTGTTTTCTCAAACATCACATTTCCTGGTTTCCTTGAGCTTGTGAGATTTCTTTTGGTGCTTCACCTTACTGTTAGCACAGTGATAATGTATTACAACAACGCAATAGTGCATTGTGTTCCATTCTCATTTCGGAGCCTCATGCACATTAGTTTCGTTGTTGTGGACTCATTGATTCCTGTTATGAACACTAGTGATGGACCTCTGTGGCACTGAGACCTTCAAGACAATGAACAAAGCTGGCTCACACTTTCTCAAGGGCTTACTTTCTCTTTTAGGTGTCTGTTTCCCTTGGGGGAGAGGGTGTGTGTTTGTGAACAACAGTGTGTTTTTGTCACTGACAATCTGTCACTAGTGGTGGAATCAGTAATGACTTGAAGAATTATTCACTTTTAAGATATTCATTTACTTCTTCCTAAAGGCCAATTTACACTGCACTAACAGATGCTGACAGCCAACCGATTACAGTATGTCCTTTCTCAGACATTCCAACCTCCGACAAACGCAGATTTAATATGTTCAGTTGGCGAAAACAAGCACTGACCAATGCCAACAGACACCAAGAGGGGTAACACACTGATCTGACAAAACCAGATGAATGTGTCTGGTTGTCATGTCTGTCGGTGCATTGTGAGTTGGCCTTAAGAAAACAGTTCTCATGGTCATCAATCAAATCCTGTAAAAGGAATAGATACCCAATTGCTCTGTGCTAGTAATGTCTGTTTAGCTATCATGTGTTTTGTATTGTTGTGCTACATATGGGTGCCCTGTCAGTGGGCTATGATGGGAGTTTCCCAAATCACAAACCTGTCTGAAACGTATGCAAAACCTTAATTGATCCTCTATCTACAATATCAGAGTGAGACTACTTTTCTCTGTGAAAAGAAATAAAAGAAATTAAACATCTGTTACAACTGGCCAAATAAAAAGCTCAAAGTACTGTTTGTTTTATGTTTTATTTCATATGGTACAAATGCATTCAGTGTATGAACAGTTTGTTTGTGTACAAGGTATGACTGTGTCTTGTGTTACCTACACAGGACTCAATTAAATAAAATGTACAGTGACCCTCAGCCAATGCAGACTTTTTAAGTCTGAGCTCATTTATATTAAGAGCATCCCTAGGGTCTAGTTTTCATTAGAATCTCTTTTCTCAAATATGGCATTCATGCTTACTAGACATGAAATTTTATCCTACTTTGGGTCATTCCATTGTCTTTGATCACTTAAATGGCAAAAAAATTGCCTTTAGTATTATTTTGAACATGCTGGTCTGCACAGTCGTTCAGGCAACAGAACTGTACTTGAAAGTGGGGCAATGGTTTCCCTCAGGAATGCATCCTCATTTCTACAACCCTGAAACAGTGTCCTGTTATTTAAGTTATTACTTTCATATTGCTGTTTCCCAACCCTGGTCTTGGAGTACTTGTAACACTGAACATGTTTTATGTCTTCCTAATTCGTTCGTTGGTAGAAACTCCCAGACTTGGAATGGAGGTATCGGATAAGAAAACATCAAACATGTATGCTATTGGGGGTAACTACATAACCAGAGTTGAAAAACACTGCTTTAAAACAAGGAAACCTTAATATGCTACTAAGGTTGGTCTTGTAGCACAGCACATGAATGTTTCAAAAACTCTGAACAATGCGACCGGTTTTCCGGGCCTCTGCATTAAGCTCGCCAAATGTTTCGAAGAACTGCTCCATTTCCTGTTGCAGAGTAGTGTTGCGTCTATCGGCGTCTGCACGGGCTCGCTCTACATTTCTCATCTTGATCTCAGCAACACTGACCCAGCGCCGCTGCTGCTCCAGAGTTGAGCGCAGCCCTGCAACCTCCCCCTGAAGAACCTTGTTCCTCTGCTCCAGCCTGGAGACAAAGAATGGGGTAAACATACTGTGTTCAGGTACACTTATTTATTAATCCAGTGTTTATCAAACCTGTACATTGCACAAAAACGATACATTTTCGAACCCCTCCTAATCAAACACACCCGATTCAACTCATCGGCTTGTTAGAGACTCAGACCTGAATAGTAAGGTTACAGAATGTGTACTGTTGGTGTTCCTTCAGGAACAGGGTTGGGAACTCTGGGGTAGATCCATTCAGATCCAATACTGCTCCAACACACTTGCCTGTGATTTTTGAAGTCACATTTATATAATTTCTCTTGTTTGCTCACTTACCAAATTTAGTGTAAAGTCTGAACCTGTTTTTCAATCTGATTAACTGTTTTACTATCACTGTTATTCTTGATTTTTACAAGCCACTAGTCCAGGGATAAGCAACGTCAGTCCTGGAATGCCACTGTCCTGCAGAGTTTAGCTCCAACCCTAACCAAACACATAAGCTAATCAAGGTCTTCAGGATCACTTAAGTCTACAGGCAAGCGGGAATTAAACTCTGCAGGACATAGGCACTCCAGGACTGATGTTGCCTAACTCTGCTGTCCATTTTGTTTTTGAAACTTTTTTTGCAATCCCTGTTGTCAGGTACCAAGACTACTGATGAAAGTGATCTTACCTGTTGATTTTTGCCTCGTACTCTGCCTTTTGCCTGGTCATCTGTTGACGAAGTCCTGCAACAAGGCACTGCATTGCATGGGAAGCTGGAAAGCCCAGGGGCTCTTGGGGAGCATTTGGTAAAAAGACTTCACTGCTACCGGTGCTTAAAGGCGCATCTGTAGGAGCAGAGGATGAGGCAGGGGAGTTAGGACGAAGCTCTTCTTCTCTAGAGTCCATTCTGAATGAGGAGAACTGTCCTGAGGAGACATTGCAAGGGCTTGCAGCTCCACCGCTCCCATCCAAAGGCACGATCTCACAGGAGGACCAAGAGCTGCTGCTCTCAGCCACACTGACAGTACCTTTCGCCTCCCTGTCTTCTATATTTTGCTCCCCCTGCTCCTCATTAACTATGTTGTCATAGACAGATAAGTTACTATCCTGGGCTTCACTGCTGCCTCCACTTTCCCCTAGCGCTTTTTCTGGTCCCCAGCTGGGTTCTTCCATGTCAGGCCAGCTCCTTGACTGCATACATATTTGAACTCCAGCTTCCAGTTCTTTGCTCAAAGAAGAGCATGCAGGTAGTGGGGTGGAGGGGGTAGGTATATGTCTTGTATGGAGAGATTCTTGTGCTGGGCTGCTCTGATTGTAGTTGTCATAAATCAGAGCAGAGCTGGTTGGTGAGGAGTTCTCTTGAAGTTGCTGCTCTGTCTCTGATAAATGGGTAATGATTTTGTCACAAGGGCTTTGAAAAGACTCTCTCTTCTCTGTGTTTAATGGTAGAGAGTGTTTATGTGGACCGGCTACAGTCTGATCTGGAAGGACCATGTGATCTTTGCTCAACAGAGGTTCCCTCAGGTGGGCAGGTGGTTCGTGCACCCATTCCACAAGGTTACTGTGTCTTTGTATGGGGAAAGCGGCTTGTAAAGATGTTTCAGGAGGGTTGCAGTTCTCTCGGGAGAAGAGCAAGCTGTGCTCACGGATCAGTTCAGACATTAGATGTTGCACAACTGCTGCCCCTAGTAAAGTAGAGAGGAATGAGTAAGTGCACATCCCACAGATTTAAGGCAAACGGTTTTATATGACCTCAAAAGCATATGAGTACATACACTAAACTTTAGAGCTATCTAAATCTCATTTGAAGTCAGGACTTTACCTGGATTCGCCACGAACCCTATTTATGGAGACCCAAATATTTCTCACCTCCAATGATACTTTCTGGGTCCTCAGCTTTAGGCCTTAGGATATTTGGCCCAAAAACAGTTGCTAAGTTCTGGATACTCATCTTGTTGACATTGGAGTATGATTGCACATCATTTAAGAATCTGGAACAGAGAATTAAACGTGCACAGTACATTCTGCATCGATGACGTCAAATGGTTGCACTCGGTGAGCTACTGGTGCTTTTTACCGCAACACAACTCAGAAAATAAAATACTGATACGATACCACGTTGTGTGGCTTTTGGTTGTAATTTTCATTTGAAGGGCAACAAGAGAAGCAATGTAAGACTTCACTGCTTTCCTAGCGATATGAAGAGGTGGAAAGAATGGGAAGATGCCTGTGGACAAATAAAACCTCCTAAAGACCAGCTTCTTTTTTTCTCTCCACTTTAGCCCTGATGCCTTTTGAGTCTTTTAGTAGACCACAGCTACAAACGGCTGAGACAAGAAACGCTAGATGCCATCTGTTAGGATGTAAACATGCCAACGCTGATCATGACGTGCGGCTGCTAGAAGAGTTTCTCAGCGCGGATTTCCCTCGATATCCAGGGCATTTAGACTACTTGTGGGGAAAAATCAATGGTACAGCATTTGGTTTAAGCCTATACTTATATCCATCACCACCTGTAAGCTCTTTCGGTAGCTGTGGTCATCATATCAGTATTTTATTTTCCAAGTTGTGTTGTGGTAAAAATAGCAACAGGTAGCACTAGTAGCTCACCAAGTGCAACCATTTTACATCATCAGAATAATGGCGCCCCCCATAGTCCAAAATATGTATAAAATGATGTGATTTTTTTTTTTTTCCTTTGGGTTTTCTACTACATATTTATGTTATATTAAGCCATACAAGTCTTAATACCCAGGGATCCCTTTAAGACTTAACACATTATTGCACATTAAGCTAAAGCTCCAAATGCCAATGTCTAGATAAAGAAAACCAAACCCCTAGATCTTTGAATGAAAAACAAAATTGACTTAAATCTTACTGGCAGATGTATTTCAGGAGGTTGAAGTTTGCTACAGGTAGCTCATAAAGGAGACTTCTCAAGTCTTGCAAACCCTGAAGTACAGGATGAGATTATAAGACAAATTATTGTTGTTTCCAGAAATGACCAGAATGTATTCATATTAACCAATTTCTTGTTTAATTTTGTCAGATAACATTATGTGCTTTTCTTTGAAGTAAGTGATGGTTAGCATGGTTAACTATACCTTTTCTCTGTCTGAGGGGATTCTTTTGCCACATACAAGAAACTCTTCATATCGGGAAAATGGCACCAAAGGTTCAGGCAGCTCCCTGAGGTATAGCTTTAGCAAAGATGCTACTGTGTGGACATCTGTGCTGCTGGGAGAGTAAACATGTATTCACTACGGGAGTAAATTCACTCGGGTATTTGTGGTTGCATTTACTTATTTTGTTAATTACATTTATTTTATTTATAAATTACTTTTTCATTTGTATTTATATGTCATACACACAAACACTGTTTTTTCTATTATGGTGCTTTTTTTCTAGTCCAAACTGTATTTTCGATCCCCTCACACAAAATTGTCTGTATTTTTACATTTTCAGAAATCTTAATTCTGCATGGTTTATAAACTTGTTTCCTCATGGGGACCAAAAAAATGTCCCCACAAGGTCAAAATTTACTGGTATTACTATACTTGTGGGGACATTTGGTCCTCATAACATCGAGAATACCAGTACATAAACACACACACACACACATATATACTGTATATATAGCATCGTTGGGCAAACTGTAGACTTGAAAATTCAGCTCCCTTTCAATTTATGAGTTGAATTGAATTTACCATGTCCACTATGAAGGTACTTTTTCAACTTATTTAAACTTTTGGACAAGGCTTTGTCAAGTCATTCAAATTTTTCTTTGAATCTTCATTTCCTAGTTAATGATCTTAGTTATATGAATTTCTTATACTTCATTAAATTCCTTAAACTGCATTATGTTTGCTACCTCACTTCAATTCAGAAACTAAACTGGAATTTTGAAACATTTTCAAGTAAATTCAGTATGATGAATTCAGAATAGTAATCATGTTAGGTAGCATGTATAGTTTTCAAATAACTGGTTCACCTTAAGCTATGAAACGATGCCTGGTGAAGACAAACAATTGCAAATGTACATTATGTGGATTTAAACTGCTCTGTTGTACCTCATGTCCATTTAAAGGGATAGTTCATCCAAAAATGAAAATTCTGTCATTAATTACTCACCCTCATGTCGTTCCAAACCCGTAAGAAGTTCGTTCATCTTTGGAACACAAATGAAGATATTTTTGATGCATTCTGAGAGCTCTCTGACCCTCCTATAGACAGCAAGGATGCTACCACGATCAAGGTCAAGAATCATAAACAACGTATGCTGTTCTGTGTCAGCAGCACCGTACGCAGATACGCTGTTTACGCTTTGATCTGAATGTAAACAATGTATCTGCATACATACGTTGTTTACGTATGTGATGCTCTCCAAAATGGCAGTATATAGGGTGATGCGGAGGAGACAAATTGTTGAATAGTCATTATTTTTGTTTTCTTTGTGCATTAAAAGTATTCTCGTAGCTTTATAACATTACGGTTGAACCACTGATGTCACATGGATTATTTTAACGATCTCCTTGCTACGTTTCCGAGCCTTGATCGTGTAAGGATCCTTGCTGTCTATGGGAGGGTCAGAGAGCTCTCGGAATGCATCAAAAATATCTTAATTTGTGTTCCGAAGAAGAATGAAGGTATTACATGTTTGGAATGACATGAGACTGAGTAATTAATGACAGAATTTTCATTTTTGGCTGAACTATCCCTTTAACGTCAACCTCTTACCTGTCAAAAGATGGTTTCTCCCCAGCATCAAAAGCTTCCTGTAGCTCTTTAACCAGTGTGGCCTGGCCGGGCTGCCTGAAGAGTCCCACCTCGGTGAGCCCGTGCTCTCGGATGAAATCAACACACTGCTCCACCACCAAAGGAGCCATGTGATCCCCATACCTCCTCTCATACAGGACTGTCTCCTCCAACCTTTGACCAAATACACCTGTGATGGTAAAATACAGATATAGAGCTGTCAGCATCAGACCTCGTTTAGCTCCTTATTTTGTTAACTGAGATGTGCTGAAATAGCAAGAGCACTTGCTATAAATGCTGTTAGCCTCAAAAGCATAAATTGAAGATCTTGTTGAGTCCACAGAAATAGGACAGATGCATAAAACAATAATAATGTTCTGCTAAAAAGCAGCTTTAAGATTAATGCACGCTGCAGCTGCACTGCACCAAAATCCACCTCTGTGTGTGATGGTGTGTGCTCTCCCTGCCTAATATTTAATACTCACGTCTTCTGAAGCTCAGCACCCTTTTTATCTTCCTGTAAGCAGAGTGAGACAGATAGCTTCCAGTCCGCTGGATTGTCTGCTTGTTTTCAGGCATCTTTTCTTGTCTGTCTCTTCAATTATGTCTGTCTGGCTCGGTCTTCTTTTTTTGGGACACTCACACATCCGCTATCCTAATCTCACCCTGGGATGTTTTCAGTCTTCGTAGCGATCTTGAAACTGGCACCAAACCAATGTCCTCATTGAACCTAAATCCCCTTTGCTCATGTTTTGTAAACTTGTTTGGTCTAGAACTGGATGTTCCTTTCCCTTTGCTCTTCCTCCTCCCTCTCTCTCGCTCTCCTGTCTGCAGGTAAGGTGATGAGGCTTAGTGCACCAAAGAGAAGCTCTCTCTCTCTCCTGCTGATGTGCAACACTGACCCTCTGGCTCAGATATGCGTGCTTATTGGATATATCAGCATTCCAAATCAGATGACAGTCCTCATTCTGAAAGAGGAGGCATTGTTGAAGTACACACCTCTTATTTTGAATACATTTCTATAAAAATGTTCCATCAGTTTCAGTTCTAAGAGTCCAAAAGTTGAAGGGCAGAAGCTTAGCAAAGTTAACAATTTATCAAAAAAGAGTGTTTGTTAATAAATTTGGTGCCTTTAGTCCTGGTAAAGAGAGACAGCAGATTAAGTTTGTCGCACTTCGACATGCATCCCGATCCAGTGTTTGACCTCTTATACCGTTCCAGGTTTCTTCCTGCAGGAGCTTTTCAGTTAAATGGGAATAAGTCTGGTTCAAAGTAGATGTTCCCTGTGACACCGCCTCTTGAAGTGGACGTCTCAGTCATATACCTTTGTTGCATATGGTGACATCAACAGAGACACGTCTGTGTTCGCCTATGAGGGGAGGTTATGTTTGTCTGGACTTAATTGTCCAAAGTCTCCAGTGACGTGAGTCAGCACCTCCTTGGTTTACTGTCAAATTAAGTCCGCCTCCCTAACTGAATTTCAAACACTGTTATACTTTCTCTCGGTCTCATTCACTGCTGTTGATTGTAAATAGTACTTCTCCTGTACTCTTTCTTTGTCTGTTTCCTGTCTGCTTTTTTTGTGACCTCTTGCCTGTATCAAGCTACTCCACTGCAGGGTTACTGGAGTGTGGCCAAGGTGGCGCCAACACCTTCTGTTTCCCCTATATCTGTCCCCTCAACATGAATCATTAACACCACAAAACACAGATTGACTAAAAATAAATGAGCTAGAACTTTCTGCTGGTTACTTTCTGCTATATCTCCCTTTCTTTCTCTCTGTCCCCGTGTACCTCACATGGCTTGAATCCAAGAATTTTCCATTGGACACAGCTGAACACACCCCTCAAACCCTTTTTATACATGTGCCCAGTAACTTGGCCCCTGATGAGAATCCCAGTCTAAAACAGAACCTTAGACATTGGCTCAGTGGGTGTGCAGTGCATGTGAATGTGGCGGTGGTATCTGTAGGGGCATCTCTCACCTTTTTGGAGCCCCAGAGCTGTGTGGAGTTATGCTGGAGAGGTAATGTAGGGAATTCATTGGGAATGTTAATCTCTCCTGGGAAATAAGCAGCAACATGGACTCTGCAGCTCAAGTTTTGCCTTCAGCTCAATGTACAGCATGTACAGGAAAATACTCAGATAATTTGTAATTGGACTTTCCATACTTAAAGTGCTCTATTTTTGTGCACTAATTTTGTGCTTAACATACTAAAAAACATTTGTACTTCTTAAAGGGATAGTTCACACACAAATTCTAAAAATCAGTATTGGGATTGTTTGAATGAAGATTGGGATTGATCAGTATTTATATCTTGCTATAATGCATACATTTTTACTTTATGAAAATAGATATTTGTATGATTGTTGTAGTGTCTTGCATTCACAAAGCCATTTCATTGTATGGGATTGTATGGATGTGATGGGGGTTGACGGCTCTCATGAGAAAACCAAGGTGTACTGTAACATCATTATTCCCAGGCTCACTGCCAAGATGGACACACAGCTGCCGCCCATGCGCTCTCACTCCAACATATGCTGTAAGTAATAGAGGAGGAAAAGACTGAACCACTGAGAAAAGTTCATGAGATGGTGCTTGAACTCTAAATGACACTGGCTGAAAAGCACTTGCCAACTTTGTTTGCAGAAATCATGAGGAAAATTCTCAATATTTGCTGTTTTAAATGACATCAGCTCTAGCAGCATGTGTTTTTCAGCATTTTGTGAGGTTTGCGAACGGGGTAGACAAAGTGCGGTCTGTGAGGAGGCTAGTCATTAGAGTGTGTAATAAATGGCCCATGATTTAGAAATGACTGGAATGTGTGTGAATGGGTCGTTATGTCTATGGCTGGAATCCTAAAGACTGATAGGATCTGCTGTTTCATCGTATTCAGACAGTCAGGTCACACTGAATGTTAAACTATGAAGTGTTTTATCATGAGAATGACTCCCACAGGCCTGGATTTTCCAGAGGCCACAGAGTGAAGAAACAAAATTAGTCACATAGGCTAGGGTGACCATACGTGCCATTTTTCCCGGATGCATCCTGGCCAGGATTTCTATATTGCCTAAAATCTATCTATGATTTGGCTTTGTTTGCATGTACAGACTGATCGGTGTATGACATCAGTTCCTTATGTTTTCAAAACGATCTCTAGGTACTTTGAATCAAAGAAATATAGAAATCCTGGCCAGGACGCGTCTGGGAAAAATGGTCACCACCCTAACATAGGCCTATTCTGGTCCTAAACAACGTGTGTGTGTGTGTGTGTGTGTACCTGTAAAAGGTATCCAGATGCCCTTATTTAGGCTCTTTAGCCATTCCTCCCCCTGACCACAGCTGTTTGACAGGAAGAAATATGAGCCAGGACTAACCAGTACATCCCTGTTTCCTCCTAAATGGAAAGACAGTGGGAGAATACATGGAAAAAGTTAGTTTAATTATCCCACAGCATCCAAATACCCAAAAGTAGGTTCTTGTAGATCTCAAACAAATTTTTGCAGCATAATTTACTTATACTATAATCTTGATGTATAGCTTGATGCACACATGCATGTATAAAATATAATTCCTAATAATATGTACTGAATAAATGTTATGAACACATTGACTATTATACAGTAGATCAAATGTAAACAAACCGAATGGATTGGTCACAAAGACTTGTTTATACAGTATATTTGTTTCCCTTCTTTAAAATCCAACACAAGGTGGTTTTGAATGTTTCCTTTGGTTTTGTCAGCAACCAAACCCGTCATTACAAATCCACACACTCCAATTGCCAAGTTTTTTTCCATCTTGCTGGGAAATTGGGGGTTTGAATTTACAAGGTTTGTTTTAAGAAGTGAATTTTAGAGTGTTTTTAATTATATATTTGTTCTTTTTATACATCAAATCTTTTTTTTTTTGAGTGCGGTAAGGCTAAAGCTACATGGTGTATATTGCTCTTCACTGTGTGAAAGATCTCTGTCGGTCCATAATGGTCACTGTGTCCTTCAAGTCCATCAGTGAGCTAACTGGAAGACAGCCCAAGATGAATCAGATCACCATTTCTTATCTCTAAGCACCACAAGAGTTCAGCGAGGGAAAAGAAGAGCATTGATTTTCATAATTAAATTAAAAACTCTTGCCATTTTTTCTCCTTCATGCATTTCTCAGAGACAATATTAATCACAAGATGGGTCTCGGTCACAATTAAAGCATGCCCCAGATTCCACTCACATTTGCCAGTAGAGTGCAGTAATTAATTCCAAAGAGGACACTTTCTGTAACAAGACGAGAGCTGTAAAAATCCAGCTAAGTGGTTTATCAATACCGACCACTTGCTGAGGCTGGCCTAAGCATTAATGATATTAAAAGGAGAGCATTGAAATGCCATGAAAGGGCATTTCACAAATTCAGAGCAGTGACCACCACTGTGGGGACCAAATCCTCTGACAGTCATTGATAAATAGGACTTGCTAAAAATACTGGCGGGGAATATGGACATAAAATGCTATTTCACTCAAAAATGAAAATTCATTAATTTGTTTACAGTGTTCTTCCATACAATGAAAATGTTGTAAAGCTCCAGAAATTAAAAAATAACAAATAAATAAATAAAAGTCACTTTACGTACCAAAAAAGTCATCCTTTTTACACATGCTATATTTCTAGTCTTCTGAAGCGTGTGCTATCAAATCTCAAATGGTGGGGATGATTTTCAGAGATTAATAACAAAGTTTGGTCTCTTCCTCACACAAATAATCATATGTGTTCAGAAGACCTGGGAAATAGTGCAAAGTAATATTTTATCTTGCTTTTTTTGGTCATTTTTGAAGTTGAGCAGCTTCCTTTCCCATCACTGTCAGCATATGGAAAAATGCTGCATTCAGATTCTGCTTGACATCTCCTTTTATGTTCCACATATAAAAGAAAGTTATAAGGTTTGGAACAACAGGAGGGTAATGGCAGAATTTTCTTTTTGTTTATCTGTTTCAATGCAAGTACTTGAAGATAACTGTGAGAACCAGTGTAAGTAGTTGGTTCATTGACACAATCTGTGTAATAGACAGGAATTCTGCATGTAATAAAGAGTAGCATGGGGGGTTAGGGACTCTGTTTTTACAGCTCAGTAATTGAAACAATGGTAAATGCTTCCTTGAAGTGGTTATGTGGCGTAAAAACAACAGCCTAGTCTTCCTCCTCGTGTTTGCATGAATTAGACTTTTTTTTTTTTTTATCCATGGTACAATGTAGAATTTTATCATGCATGACTCATCTAATAAGCTAGTTTGCATTCTTCTAAGTTCCCTGTTGGGGGTGTTGTTTGCAACAATAACATTACTTCTATAAAAATATAACAGCGTCCAGACTTCAGGTTTGCACATTCATGTTATCTATCCTCATTTTCAGATCTCTCTGTAATTACACTGATTTAGAGTCACTGTTTGCTTGTTCCACCCGAGTCTTTTCAAACTCATTATTTTGAAATCCTTTCCTGCCCATAAAGACAAACCAGCAATATACCTGTCGCTTCTCGGCTTTAACGTATTAGTGAAATCTCGGTCAACACGGCATGGGGTCTGTCCTTCATGTTCTGCTTCCCTTCAAACACTTGAAATAATCGCTTGACCCAGAAACTACTGCAAACCATATCTTTGAGGTTAAGCTGCTAGTTATGAGCACTGCTCTATATGTATAGCTTATCTTAATTTTGATGATTGAAACTCTGTATACTCTCTCTTTTTAAATAACATTCAATATAATCAAATGTGTATATATAACATTTATCATGCTGCAAAAAAGTTTTCACAAGTTCACACAGTCCGAACAACTAATACACCGGTGGGAAGTAGAAAAGCACTCACTCACCTTTCTGTGCTGCACTGTTGTACTTCCAGGACTTGAAGCAAGTGAGTCCCATCCTGCAGGTGGATGTCTCTCGAGATGCCTCAGCCGAGCTCAGATCCTCTGTGGGTCTGTATCACCATCATCATTGGCGCTGGGGCTCCTGGGGCTGCTAATCAGTGGAAGCTGGCCTCGCTGGCGGCATCCCTGAGCGCAGGCTCCCCAGCACTGCCATGGCCTGGACAGAAGCCCCATCTGTCTCTCTATCCCTATCTCCCTCCTCATCCATCTCATCAATAAAGCCCCAGCCCTTATCCCGTTGGCAGCCGCTTTGCTGGGGGGAGATGGAAGGGCGGGGCATGGACCCTCTGCGGCAGACTATTCCGGACACGCATGCACACACACACACACACACACATTGGCCTCAGCATCCCTCCAGCAACTGTAATTACTTCAGTACAGTATGCCGTCTCAGGCAGCCAGGACCAATTTCCCTAATGCATCCACCATACCCCCCCGCCCCCCCTGCAGACCGGCCCAACATTTGGTTTAATGGCCATCGATGTGATCGGCCCTCACCCGCACACAATGACTCAAAGAGGTTATAAAGACGTGAGCGGGTGGCCGGCACGTTAAACTTTTGAACCGTCCTCCATTAGGCTAAGAGGAGCCGTCGTCTCTCTCATCCTCCTTTTCCCATCTGCCCTCTCTCTCCTTCTCACTCGCTTTCCTTCTCACTGCAAGTCAGATTTATGATTCCCAGCCTGGCAGAATCTCAGGCATATATTGATCCTGATGAAAGAGGCTCACTTCATTTGGAAAGAGGAATGGACCTTTTCAGTAGACTTTACACATCCCATCAAGTGAAGGAGTTGTAGCTGTACTGATGTGGCTGATGATGGCTTGTCATATACAATACAGACCACAATGATGTACCTTTGCGCATTTTCACAAAATTATTTCTTCAAAATTATACGATTTGGTAAGTTTGCCAAATATACATGTTTTGCAGATGGTATTAGGTGTGCATTGATTGAAACATGGACCACTCACTGGTAATGTCAGGGTTCTTGGTTGTTACAATCTTTGTTCCACTATACAGTGTTGCAGTGATTATGTATTTTTGCAGGCCAACCCAGAAGTTGGCATCGCCCTGCTTTCCTGGACAAACAGCCAATAAGAGTTTTCCATTAGCTTTTGAATTATTGCAGAAAATAGGCTCTATGGCCAACAAAAGACTCTTACACATGAAGACATATAAAGTCTAAATACAATCACCAGAAGTAAAAGCTAAAATCAAATAATATATATAAACAAACTACAAAACAGTTGCATGACTTCAGCTTGATGTCTAATGTCCCTGACAGCCTCTCTCTCTTTTACCCACTGGTTAGCAACCATCTTTTTCAAGACACATAAATGAAGTTCCTAAACGTAAGTTAGGGAGGAGCGAGCCCATCTAATCTTTCAATCAACAGCCGGAGTATATAAGCAGCTGCTTACCTCTCTCCAGTCTCAGCTGCTCTAGCATCCCTCCACCTCCCCAATCTCCACCTTCTTCTTAGGTACCTTGCCCTTTGTAATCACCTTATACCATGTCCCTGGGGGGTTTATCAGAGCTCGAGTTGAAACTGCTTCATCGAGCCACCCATCAGTGGACAGCAAGCCAAATAAGTTTACTCTATTTCCCAATGATTATATGGGCAAACGAACTCGTTAAAAGCTTTAAAAAAAAAAAATCACAAGTGGGCTATTACTAATGTGTTTTGTATTGTAGAACAAAACAAGAAAATACATTGAGCTTATGTTCACCACAGACCTTATTTCAGGCATTTTGCCAAAAACTCAAAACCCATTGACTTCTGGACAATGGAACTGGAAATGCAAAAATGCTAACTTATTTCTGGGTTTTGTGACTCATTCCTGCAGCACTCTATTCAATACTATCTAGCTTGTGGGTGTCCAATCCTGTTTCTGTAGATCTACCGCCCTGCAAAGTCCAGCTCCAACCCTGATAGAACACAATTAACACTAATTAAGATCTTCAAGTGCACTTGATAATTACAGACAGGTGTGTTGTATCTGAACTCTGCATGTAGGTAGCTCTCCAGGAACAGGTCTGAGCCCTCCCCCCGAGCTTGCTAATGATGGACTGGCAGCAACCAGTTTGAGTCAAATCTGCAGTATCGTATTTCTCTTTTGCAGATCACATCTTGTTGGAAATGACTTTCTAACTGTTGGAAACCTACTGGAATGTGTGAAAGAATTTTGGCACAGACCTTTTGAATTCAGCCCTCTGGTTTCTCCGCTCTGACCCCTGCTGCATGGTGACTGGCCAGTTCCAATTATCACTAAGAGCTTTCGGCTCCTCTTGTGTCAATATGCACGATACACGTTTTTGTGCTGAGCAAAGGCTCTTCTGAAAATGAAACTTGTCAGACACACAAGTTACACACTAGCACTCCTTCGCATGCACACACACAATTCATCTCATGACAGGTTCATCTTTTTACTGGAATTAAAATGGTGGGTTGTAAGAAACTTAAATTGTGAGAGTGGCACAGCCCTAGTTTTTAATCTACATAGAAGCTTTTGCTTTGCATCACTGATTTCTGATAAGATACAAATGTAAATTTGTCAATCACTTTACCTGACACTGCCAACAAGAGAACAAAACACAAAGCAAAACTTTGCTAAACCTGTTCACACCAAGTTGATCTGTTCATGTTTTGCATGTAATAAACAAAACAAACATATACAGGTGCTGGTCATATAATTAGAATATCATCAAAAAGTTGATTTATTTCACTAATTCCATTCAAAAAGTGAAACTTGTATATTATATTCATTCATTACACACAGACTGATATATTTCAAATGTTTATTTCTTTTAATTTTGATGATTAGAGCTTACAGCTCATGAAAGTCAAAAATCAGTATCTCAAAATATTAGAATATTTACATTTGAGTTTGAATAAGTGACCATCCCTACAGTATAAATTCTGGGTATCTCTTATTCTTTGAAACCACAATAATTGGGAAGACTGCTGACTTGGCAATGATCCAGAAGACGAACATTGACACAGAAGTCACAGAAGGTCATTACTGAAAGGTGTGGCTGTTTACAGAGTGCTGTATCAAAGCATATTAAATGCAAAGTTGACTGGAAGGAAGAATTTGGGTAGGAAAAGGTGCACAAGCAACAGGGATGACCGCAAGCTTGAGAATACAGTCAAGCAAAGCCGATTCAAACACTTGGGAGAGCTTCACAAGGAGAGAACTGAAGCTGGAGTCAGTGCATCAAGAGTCACCACGCTCAGATGTCTTCAGGAAAAGGGCTACCAAGCCACTTCTGAACCAGAGACAACGTCAGAAGCGTCTTACCTGGGCTGTGGAGAAAAAGAACTGGACTGTTGCTCAGTGGTCCAAAGTCCTCTTTTCAGATGAAAGTAAATTTTACATTTCATTTGGAAATCAAGGTCCCAGAGTCTGAAGGAAGAGTGGAGAGGCACAGAATCCATGTTGCTTGAAGTCCAGTGTGAAGTTTCCACAGTCAGTGATGATTTGGGCTGCCATGTCATCTGCTGGTGTTGGTCCACTGTGTTTTCTGATGTCCACAGTCAACGCAGCCATCTACCAGGAAATTTTAGAGCACTTCATGCTTCCTTCTGCTGACAAGCTTTATGGAGATGCTGATTTCATTTTCCAGCAGGACTTGGCACCTGCCCACACTGCCAAAGGTACCAAAAGCTGGTTCAATGACCATGGTGTTACTGTGCTTGATTGGTCAGCAAACTCGCCTGACCTGAACGCCATAGAGAATCTATGGGGTATTGTCAAGAGGAAGATGAGAGACACCAGACCCAACAATGCAGATGAGCTGAAGGCCACTATCAGAGCAACCTGGGCTCTCATAACACCTGAGCAGTGCCACAGACTGATCGACTCCATGCCACGCCGCATTGCTGCAGTAATTCAGGCAAAAGGAGCCCCAACTAAGTATTGAGTGCTGTACATGCTCATACTTTTCATGTTCATACTTTTCAGTTGGCCAAGATTTCTAAAAATCCTTTCTTTGTATTGGTCTTAAGTAATATTCTAATATTTTGAGATACTGATTTTTGACTTTCATGAGCTGTAAGCTCTAATCATCAAAATTAAAAGAAATAAACATTTGAAATATATCAGTCTGTGTGTAATGAATGAATATAATATACAAGTTTCACTTTTTGAATGGAATTAGTGAAATAAATCAACTTTTTGATGATATTCTAATTATATGACCAGCACCTGTATATTCCTTGTTCTAGTTTATAGTGTTTCCTTTCAAAACTGCCCTCTACAGTCTGAAGAATGAAATGACACCTCTAACATAACTGGTAATCTTTTCATAAGGTGGGGTATGTGTCATTAATGTAAAATATTAAATCAACTACACATTTTTTTTATTTATTTTTTTTACAATTGACAATAATAGGTGAGTAACTAAAATACATATATTATGTATCAGATATACAGTGAGGAAAATAAGTATTTGAACACCCTGCTATTTTGCAAGTTCTCCCACTTAGAAATCATGGAGGGGTCTGAAATTGTCATCGTAGGTGCATGTCCACTGTGAGAGACATAATCTAAAAAAAAAATCCAGAAATCACAATGTATGATTTTTTAACTATTTATTTGTATGATACAGCTGCAAATAAGTATTTGAACACCTGTCTATCAGCTAGAATTCTGACCCTCAAAGACCTGTTAGTCTGCCTTTAAAATGTCCACCTCCACTCGATTTATTATCCTAAATTAGATGCACCTGTTTGAGGTCGTTAGCTGCATAAAGACACCTGTCCACCCCATACAATCAGTAAGAATCCAACTACTAACATGGCCAAGACCAAAGAGAAGGGCTACGGGGAAATTGCCAAGCAGCTTGGTGAAAAAAGGTCCACTGTTGGAGCAATCATTAGAAAATGGAAGAAGCTAAACATGACTGTCAATCACCCTCGAAATGGGGCTCCAAGCAAGATCTCACCTCGTGGGGTCTCAATGATCCTAAGAAAGGTGAGAAATCAGCCCAGAACTACATGGGAGGAGCTGGTCAATGACCTGAAAAGAGCTGGGACCACCGCTTCCAAGGTTACTGTTGGTAATACACTAAGATGTCATGGTTTGAAATCATGCATGGCACGGAAGGTTCCCCTGCTTAAACCAGCACATGTCCAGGCCCGACTTAAGTTTGCCAATGACCATTTGGATGATCCAGAGGAGTCATGGGAGAAAGTCATGTGGTCAGATGAGACCAAAATAGAACTTTTTGGTCATAATTCCACTAAACGTGTTTGGAGGAAGAAGAATGATGAGTACCATCCCAAGAACACCATCCCTACTGTGAAGCATGGGGTGGTAGCATCATGCTTTGGGGTGTTTTTCTGCACATGGGACAGGGCAACTGCACTGTATTAAGGAGAGGATGACCGGGGCCATGTATTGCGAGATTTTGGGAACAACCTCCTTCCCTCAGTTAGAGCATTGAAGATGGGTCGAGGCTGGGTCTTCCAACATGACAATGACCAAGCACACAGCCAGGATAACCAAGGAGTGGCTCTGTAAGAAGCATATCAAGGTTCTGGCGTGGCCTAGCCAGTCTCCAGACCTAAACCCAATAGAGAATCTTTGAGGGAGCTCAAACTCCGTGTTTCTCAGCGACAGGCCAGAAACCTGACTGATCTAGAGAAGATCTGTGTGGAGGAGTGGGCCAAAATCCTCCTGCAGTGTGTGCAAACCTGGTGAAAAACTACAGGAAACGCTTTGACCTCTGTAATTGCAAACAAAGGCTACTGTACCAAATATTAACATTGATTTTCTCAGGTGTTCAAATACTTATTTGCAGCTGTATCATACAAATAAATAGTTAAAAATCATACATTGTGATTTCTGGATTTTTTTTTTAGATTATGTCTCTCACAGTGGACATGCACCTACGATGACAATTTCAGACCCCTCCATGATTTCTAAGTGGGAGAACTTGCAAAATAGCAGGGTGTTCAAATACTTATTTTCCTCACTGTATATATATATATGTGTGTGTGTGTGTGTGTGTACATCTCACTCATGAAATTAAGGAATAATAACCCTATAAATTAAATTAAAGTATTCAATTAAATATCAATTTGTCTTTTTACTTCAAAATAAAATCATAATTTCTTCCCTCCACAAATCTAGAAAATGTAATGTGTCCACAAATCTCTCATTAACAAACAGACAGATATATATATATATATATATATATATATTCAACATAATACAATGTCACAGGTAACTATTTTCCAGAGACACAAAACTGTTTTGACTGACTAAATCTTTCAAATTTTGATATTCAGAATGATGTTAAATGTATTGAGATGAAATTTTGTGCTATCTGTATAAAAGAAAAAATATATATATATACTGTATCTTACCCTGCCATGCAATTATTAAAGGGACATTGGTCTGAAGCACCTTGGGGTTAAAAGTTAGGCAGCTGAGGTCAAAACTGCACAATGGAGCAAAATACTGCAGTAAAAATACTGCAGTAAAATGTCAACTAAGATATTTGAGGAAGAGAAATGTTTATGATAGCGGAAAGTATCCTTTTTTATAGTTCTTTTAAATTTTTCGGTCAAGGTGAGTGTGAATAGGGAAGGTGAAAGTGATTAAATTATTCCCTAAGGACATGACAAGGTGATGTCATCAGACACTACAAAAGAGGGCCCTTTTACCGACTTAAACAGGGATTTTAATTTTAGATGAGTCTTCAATAGTTCATGTCCTAATGAAATGATCACTATGTTAAAACACTGACTTTCACATTAAAGAGAGTGTTGTTTGGTGCTTCTGGAGGTTTTATTACCATCTCTTACAGATTTAGTATTCCATAGGGACTAATCAGAGAAAGAGTTGTCGTGACCAGTGGCTGGGCGATCACTTAAGTTCATAAATCAGGCACACAGTAAGCGATCTATAGATGGTGACAAAATAGAAAGACATGCTGTAAGTATTCTCAGCAGAATCAGTGATGTAAAGACCCAGGGACCCAGTACAAAACATTTTTCAAAAATGACTTTCTCAGTGACATTTCATAATATCTTTGATTTAAAAAATGTTAATGACATTATATATTGAAAACCTGATAATATAAGTAGGAAAGGTCATGACAATGTTTAAAGAAAATACTATGAGTTTTATGCCTATAGGCAGTTCCTTCATGGACCCCTAGAGGTCTACATACCCCTGTTTGAAAGCCCTGATTTTAACCATAACTTGTCTTAGAAAATGTATTTTACAATATTGTATTCATTAGTTAGTTTTTTTTACAATATAATTGTAATAATAATAAAAGTAAATGAAAAGTTGTGTTTGCAGTCTTTTTGTGTATAAATTAAAAGAATAGTTTACAGAGGAGGCAGCAGGATAAAGTGGACGCAAAGACATCTGAATGTTTAAATTGAATGTTTGGTTAAAATGGACGATAATATGCTTCAAATAGAATTTTTGGGCTGCTATGCTGGTTGGATTGCTTTATATAACAGTTAACAATCTATTTTTATCATTTTGTATGTAGGTCTACTGTTAAATATGGATAATAAACAAAATACATTTAAATGTTATTGTCAAGAATCCTCTACAATATAACAAGACGACCTGTGCTTTGTTGAGTGTCCACCCACAAATCTTCGTCACCGGAAACGAGCCGTGAGTGTAAAGCGGAAGTCATAAAGGGTGGTGCAGCTCAGTCTGGAAAGCAAAGTGTCTTATTTTACGACTGGAAAGTAACGGGTGAAAGGTGAGTGTATTTTAAATTTAAACATGTAACATTAAACTTACTTTTACAAGTTTATTAATCACCTCGAGGCTGCGGGGCGGGGCGGGGCGGGGGTGACATAAAGTTTTCGTCTGTATGCTAACCGGCTAGCCGCCCAAAAAAAATATTCACGGAGAGAGCTAATATTTAAAGTGCCGTTTTTGATAAATGACGTTAAACGTTTAAGCATTTTGACCATGAACTTAAAAAAATTACATAATCCATTAAGTACACAATCGTTTGGCATTGTGTCTCGATTGTGTTTGTTTATATAAGAGGGCGGTGGCTAAAGCGCTAGTGTGATTAGCTCTTTGTTACCAAGCAACCAGGTATTCGAAAAATGCGATTGTAAACAAACAACTGTAGTAATTGCTGTCGATAAAAAAGTTTGATTTTATAGATGTCACATGTATTTCTGCATTTACATCACCTGCATTTAATGAGGGACATTGCGTTCAGTGTGCTGGGATAAATGCTCGGCCGAACCTTAAATTAGAGTAACCAAACCTAATTGGTGAGGTTTAATTGCCGGTAAATAAGTTATATGATATTAGTTAATGCGAATGTACTGCATGGTAAATTGTTCAGCTGAACTTTTAACCAGTCAAAACAACTGCAACAACTCGGCAACATGAAATTCAATAACTAGATCGGGAGTGGAGCGCTGGCATCACCTCGGCTGTATTGAATTTTAAAACCCAGCGGGGTGTGGGGAATGTCCTGAGATACTGTTTCCCTGTCGTCGTTTTTATGACTTGGACCTTTTTTCTATTCTGGTGTGGTCAGATGCGGCGTTCTAAGCGGATGCGGTCGCCGGATGGCTGGATCGCGGAGTATAGCTGGGAGGAGAGAGTGGAGGTGCACAAGAGACCGAAGCGCAGCTCTCGCAGCGGGGAAAGAGAGCGGCAGCCCGGCAGAGCTCATCACTATAAGACATACGAGAGGTAAGTAAGATTTACTCAATTTTAAAATTTGAAATTGGCACACTTATTTTTTTTTCAGGTCGAATGGTGTTGTTAGACTGTTGGATTTGTTGTTGGCATTGAGCGCTGTCAGCTTGTCCTGCGTGTTTGCAGTGCCTTGAAATGATATAGTGTAGCATGTTCTTGGTTTCAGAAACAAACTGTCAAACTGTAATCGGGCCCGTCAGAGGGCCCTGATCGGTGTTTGCAATTCAGAGAATCCCACTGATGTAAAATCCTTCTGACATTAGATTGCCAGTGGAACTTGTTTGAACATTTTTGGAGCAATTCATAAGTTTTCAGTGTCTGTCCATAGAGCCAAAGAACTTCTGTACTCTTTGATAGAGCTGCCACATTGATGGTATTTTTTGTACAGTAGAAAATGCAAACAGCCATTTCATTAGTTTTCATTTGACACTCCCAGGCATTTTGAAATGCAAACTGAGAGCTTGTAAATGCCCGTTCACTCCAAGAATGAGATATTAGTGTTCACACCAGTGAAAGGTCACATTGTTTATTATAAATGTGTGTTGCGACTTATATTTTCCGGCCTTTTAACGTTGCTAGGAAATTAAATTATGTTTTCCAAATCATGCTTTATCTTATTGTGAATCATTCATCCATGCATTATTTTTAGTTTCACAATTTCCTTTGACCTCGTAATTTCTAATTAATGTCGTAACTGAATCTTTCTGTAAAAATGACAATCTCGCTTTTGCAGGCTCTCATTCGTCTGTTTCCATTTTTGAGCGCAATATCTCAAAATCTGATCAACAACCGATGAATTGAACAAAATTTCACTTTTTTGATAAACTGTTACACTTGGATGTATGTCAAAACACAGAAAAAATGCCTGTTGCTACTTCTGTCTCATCACAACTTTAAAAGCTCATGCTTTTTAAGTCGGGTGGATTCTAATTAGCGATCAGTGCTCATCAGGTGGGAAAAATAGTAGGTAGTAGGTACAGTTCTAATCAGGCACAGAATAACCTTAACTCTATAATTAACATTATAGGCAACGTCTTTATTGTGAATGGGTATTAAATCTGCCTTTAATTTTCTGAAGTGGAAACTATGCAGAGTGCATCTGATGTTCTTTAAAAAAATGTTACGATCTGTTGAAGTTTGGTTGTGGTAATATGAATCAGGATGGCTTCCAGTTGGCGTAAAACAGGACTGCTTCTGTACTATAGGCTGGCAGCTGTGATTTGGATCGCAAGTTGTTTAAATCAAACACAACGCTTAGGCATCTTCCAAACAGATTTACTGCTGCAACATTGACGGGTTAAAGCATCACTTTCAGTCATAACCGCTCTCTCAGAACTTGTTTCTGTGGCTCTTTCTAAGTATAGCTTGCTTGTGGACGCTTCCCTTTCGAGAAGACACTTGATGCTTTCAGCACCCAGCAGATCGCGATTCAGCATTCCTCATCCCCTGGTGAAAGGGGCGATAAATTGCAGCAAAGTGAAAGCCACCTATAAATTTAGCTGTCAAAGGACTCATTGTCATTGTATGCACAACTCTGTTTTCTTCCTCAGTGTCTGATGTGTGTTATTGACAGGTGTCACATTAGCTCAAAGAGGCTGGAGTGGCGAGAGCACAGGGCCAGAGAGGCCAGTCTGGAGCATGGCGGATATAAGAGTCGGGTGGACCCGGTCCGGGAGACGGAGAGGGAGAAAGACGGGAACCATTGCAGCCAGTCGTCCACGCACAGAGGACGTAGTCGACACAGCAGCAGAGAGCGCCAGCGATCACGCCACCGCAGTCCCCAATCAGACTCGGTAAACGATTTGTCAATATGTTTTTTTTTGTTTGTTTTGTTTTTACTTGAACTGATGTATTTGTTAATGTTGCTGAAGTCCAGATTTACCTTAGAAACCATCTGCTGTAAACATGCAGTAAGGTGGTCAAGGAATCAGTTGACTGATTCACTTGAACTTCACTCATTGGTTGCAGAAATGGCTATTTGTTGATTGCTTGAGGGTCTTGAACAGAATTAGCTGTTCTTAAGTGCACTTCAAAGAAAGTTGTTTCCTGTCTGAAAATGTGTTGCCATGTCTTTCTTCTGTAACACACACTATGGTGGCCCTGTGCCGTTGTTGGCGATGAATTTGAATTTGCTGCTGCCGTCGTGGCCTGGCGCGGGGGTCCGAATCACTCCCTCCCCTTCATCAACCCCCCCTCGCTGAATGAATGAATGATGCGTACGGGCCTGATTCTGACTGGTGTTTGATGGTGGTGATGATGGTGATGATGATTCCTCCTACTCCAGAGAAGTCATCGCAGGAAAAGAACCAAGAGTATTGAGGATGATGAGGAGGGTCACCTGGTCTATCACAATGGAGACATGCTAAGAACAAGATGTATAGAACACAAACCTTTCTCTATATAACTGTCTGTTCTGTGTCTATTAGTGGGACAATTCAGCCTACACTTGGGGGATATAAGGGGACCTTTGAAGACTTCTAATATTAACCACTTTGAATTTAACTATCATGTGTGAAACTTTAATTTGGCACAGAATTTTATATTCAATAAATATGATTTAACTGGAATGAACTTGTCAAGTTCCCGTTAGTACTGTAAAATCTGTTCTTTTGGATGTTGTATCCTCCTGTCCCAAAGCTTTACTTATGACTGCCTCTTTATCCTGTTCATAGATGAGATTATAGGGACTCTGGGCGAAGGAGCCTTTGGAAAAGTGGTGGAGTGTCTTGACCATTCAAAGTAAGCCAGATTTTGTGACTTCTTTGACATACAGGAAATGTTTGTTGTAACTATTTTTTAACACTAACTACATTTACAAACACCCAAATAATTGGATTGATGGCTCAATCGGGTTGAAAAGCATTCATGTAAATAACTCAGTTGAACCAATTGAGCTCAATATGAATAAAAGCTGAGCATGTAAATGTTTGAATATGTCTTTTCAAGTGAATTCAAAAATAACTTGCGCATATGTGCAGTGTTGCCTATGTTTACCAGAGCCCTTTTATAATGGGATCTTGTTTTACTTCTAATGAATGTGCAAGTTTTTATTTAAATCTTACAAACTTGCCAGTGGAATAGACTGAATATTGACAAAACATTTGCAAAAAATGGCAAATATACTTTCGGTAGCTTGGTGGTTTTCTCCAGTTCTGAATGTAATGACTAGGCATTGTACATGCACTGAAGTTTTGTTTGGAATACATAAATGCACATGTAAACAAAAATGTGAATCGGAAAATGGAAACATTCAGGGCCCGGTTGCATGAAAGCCCTTAGTTATAAGGTTAAAGGAACCCTTAGTGAAACTTGGGTTGCAAGAAAAATCCTAAGGGTCAACTTAAAGGAACCTTAAGGCTGTCATTAAGTATTCCCCATTTTGCTTGGGAACTAATGTGGTCGGAACCAAAGTTTACAGGGCTGCATTCTCTGGAATCCTCTCAAGCGGTGGACTTCTACATTCCGATGCCGCTGTGATCGATTGCCGCCGAACCGCATCATAGCTCATTACCATAAAGTTGACCAGATTTCAACTCTCCTCGACGCTCTCACCATCCAAGACGCGCCGCGCCGCTGCTCGCCGCCGGCTCAAATTGAAAATGAATGACTTCCGGCCACTTTGACGCTCTCGCCGCCTGCGGTGTGAACGCACAGTAACTTACATCAGCGTGATAAAATCTACATCAAATGACAAAAACCATGTTTGAAAAATAATATTTGAAGTGAAATTTAATTATTTAGTTTGGCTCATTTAGATTACATGGAGAGGGTGGGGTTTATGACCTATACTGGGGCCAGCCACTTGGAGGCGATGGCTTCACTTTTGAGGACTAGTGCGGCACACTTGAAGTCCCCCTAATACCCCCTAAATTCCTTAAGGACTTTCATGCAACCGGGCCCAGAATCTGAAATTGGATTGTATTCATTTGAATTTATGAAGATTAGGTGCATGTAAACATACCTAGTGTGTGTGTGTTTTTTTTTTTTTTTTTTTCCTCCCAGAAGTAATGCAAGAGTGGCGCTGAAGATCATCAAAAATATTGAGCGCTACCGTGAGGCAGCCTTGTCAGAGGTAGATGTGCTTGAGCGGATAAACTCGCTTGATGAGGAAAAGCGATTGTGAGTGTTTGACGTCAGTGTAGAAATACTTTGTAAATAGATAAGGTTTTTGGCTGTAATGACTTGCTGTCTTTGCAGTGCTTGTGTCCGGATGCTGGACTGGTTCGATCACCACGGCCACATCTGCATAGTGTTTGAGCTGCTGGGACTGAGCACGTATGACTTCCTGAAGGAAAATGGATTCATGCCCTTCTCACTGAACCAGATCAGATGCATGGCAGACCAGATATTTAGAGCCGTTCAGTGTGAGTATAGATGCATAATTGTTACTACAAAAGCTTCAATGCTACAAATCGCTGTTATGCATCATTTCTAAATAAAGATAAATCACTTTTTTTGCCATCAGTTCTGCATCGAAATAAGTTGACACACACTGACCTTAAGCCTGAAAACATTCTGTTTGTGGACTCCAACTACGACATTAAATACAACTCCAAGATAGTAAGTAACAGCATAATAAATAGTTTGGGGTCAGTAAATTAATGCAAGGACACATTAAATTTATCAAAAGAGATTAATATATTACAAAATATTTATATTTCAAATAAATGCTGTTCTTTTGAACTTCTTATTCGTTTTTATTCAAAGAATCCTAAAAAATGTATTATGATTTCCAAGGAAATATCAAACAGCATTGACCCCAAACATTTGAGCAGTAGTATATGTATGTAAGATAGAAAGCAAGTGTTAGTTTATAGTGAAGGAGAGGATGATGACAATTAATGTTCGATGTATTACAGAAGCGAGATGAGAGGACCATGAAGAGGTTGGATGTGAAAGTTGTGGACTTTGGCAATGCTACCTATGATCACGAGCACCACACCTCTGTGGTGTCAACACGCCACTACAGAGCTCCGGAAGTTATATTGGGTGAGCTGTTTGCACTATTATTTTTGCTTGCTTTTTTTTAAACTTATTTATTTTTTTATCCACTAAAACATGTTCGTGATATTGAACATTGCAAAATCTCTGCTGGCAGAACTTGGCTGGAACCAGGCATGTGACGTGTGGAGTTTGGGCTGTATCCTGATCGAGTTCTATCTGGGATTAACGTTATTCCAGGTGCAAATTCACACATACAGACTTTATTATTCTACTAAATGCCTTGTGGCTTGATTTTTAAATGCAAAATACTTACAAAAACTCCCTCTTTTCAGACTCACGACAGTAAGGAGCATCTGGCAATGATGGAGAGGGTTCTAGGCCCCATACCTGTACACCTGCTTCAGAAAACCAGGTGCAGTATCATAACTTGAGACTAGGCGTTTGTCACTTGTTTCTGAATACATGTTTCTTACATGATCAAAGATGTGAGAGGTTTTTAGATTTGTCATGGTCTGACTGATGCGTGACTATGCTTCATTGTCAGGAAGCGGCGTTATGTGCATCATGACAAATTGGACTGGGATGAGTACAGCTCAGCAGGGAGATACGTGAGGAAACACTGTAAACCTCTAAAGGTAAAGATCATGGAATACTGACTACTAAATATTGAACCGCTTAATATTGATTACATTATGCTGCAGATACTGACTCTTTAAGAAAATGTATTCATGTAAACCAGTTTATTATAGCTATAGCCTCAAAGTTGTTTTGATCACTTTGTACTATTTATAAGAACAAGTACGAAATGTTAAAGGTTTTGGAATGAAAACACTGAATGTTTTTCTCTGAAATTATGGTTGTTTTCTGGTGACACATTCCAGTGGTCTTCCTCCAGTAACTGCGCTGTATGTTTAATACTTAATTAAAAGCCTTGTGGACTACTAATTTTGGAGATGTACTGATGCCAGTATGTTAATGAGACACATTTCTGTTTGGGTTGCCTTGATGAAAATAATAAAGTGGACTCTCTGCTCCTTCCTCAGCAATACATGTCCTCTAAAAGCCCGGAGCACGAGCTGCTTTTTGACCTGCTGCAGAAGATGATGGAGTATGATTCTTCCAAACGAATCACCCTGGAGCAGGCCATTGGACATCCCTTTTTCAACCCGATAAGAAAAGAAAGAAAGTGACTTTGAGGCGACACAAAATGAACCTTACTGCTCCCAGGGAGACTGCTGCTGACTGTATCAGTCTTTAAGACTGCCTGCTTCATTACCTCTGTCCATATTTATTGTCAATTTGATTATATGGGCCAAATTTATCTGTGCAAATTAAACTTGAATGCTTTGAATACACACCATTTGTGTCTTTATTTTTTCATTCTTTTTAATCGTACTTAACTGACATTCAGAATTAGTGTATAGTGATGCAGAATTTTAGGCTCTTTTTCCCCCCCAGTTCTATTATAATCTCTGTCCTGCAGATGGCACCAAAAGGCCTTTTACTTACAAATGCTCTTCTATTTCTGCAGTCTTTAGTTCTGATGTATTTTCGAGCAGAGGACGAAATGCAAATAATCTTTGTTGCAACTAAATTCTGTTTTTATTACAGACAGATACAAACAATTCCTGCAGTAAAGCACTAATAATTTGACATTCAGAGGCACATGTATTGTGCTATGCACAAAAAGTCATCCTTTGACCCTTGCGTGTGTTTAATGTGAGTTTATTTTGGACACTCTGTCTTATATCTACAGTTTTCTTGTCAAGTTCAATTTGCGCAATCGAAATGGTATTTTGGCGCGCATAGCGCAGTGAGTTTAAACAAAAGTTATGTTTTGGACCTCTAGTGGTTGAAACTACGAATTACTCGCGAAGGAACAGTTGGTTTGGCAATTACTTGAGTGTGGCTTGGCTTAATTTTTGCGAGATATCACAAACAGGAAAAAAATGAAAGGAGAAAGTAAAAATACACAGCCTGTCATGTTTTCATGTTTTTAACCAAGCCTTCTCCTTGCCATACATGCCCTACATTCGCAGAATCTTTCATTTGCTATGCTATACATCAAATATTAGCATTTTTTCTATGTTCGAGGATTAACGTTTAAGTATTTTGTTTGTGTTTTTGTTTATATTTGATTTATCATAAAATCTTAAGATATTGACAGTTCTTCGAAAGCGCTTGAGCGGCTGTACTATTTCAGACGCGCAACTTTTGTTCATTTCCTTGATTAATTCATAGCCTTATCTCACTTTTGTGTTCACCAACGTTTGAAACATATAGTAAAAGAATAGATGCTCTTAAGACCCCCGTCAACCTTTTTTTTTTTTTTTCTTTTGACCTTTGGGGCAAAGAGGGAAGACCCCGCGCGCGCGCACACACACACACACACACACACACATACATACATAGCCTACTATTCGCACTCTGTCGTTTACATAGTTTTGTTGACGGCAGCCCAGCAGCGAAAAAAGGGGCTGACTGGATTCTCTGAGACACACTTCTTCAGAGGGAAACAATTTAACCTGCTTTCGAGACGCAGAGAGGCGCGCGACCTTCAATAGTACACGCTCTCTTCTAGTGTGCGTCACATCGTCGCTTCTCCTGTCAGCCTCAGTTACGCTGAAGCCATAAACGCCACTTTACTGAAAAAAGGTCTACACGAGTTTTAAAAGAGGATTCAAGAACAAGGATAATATTTAAACCATAATGCCAAAAATGGTTTCAACTGGGGATTCAAAAGATGTGTCAAAGACATCACAGAGCAATGGACATCACACATCACAGATATTTCATTGTTTAACGACCCTCGTATGTTTTATGTTGTCGGCGTCTTCGGTGGCAGTTTGTCTGTTCATGAACGTCAAAACATCTAATCTTGAACGTAAAATTGAGCTTCTAGAGATGGAGCGACTGTCTGTGATTCAACCTGTGCACGCGACACTGGATGCGCACGCGACTTTTCGGGATGCGATAGAGAAACTTGTGCAAGAGGTGAGGCGTCGCTGTTTTCATTATTTCCTGCTACTTTTACAAGCAGTTTTTGTTTTTTCATGGTTTATATATATAGGCTAACATTTATTATGTTCTAACATATTTATTATGTAGCCTAACGTATAAATGGAAATTAGAGAATAGCTATTCACATACACTAAAAATATGAAATAAGTTTACTTGTTGATTGTTTTAGGTGTTTCCCAAGTATTTTGAATTACGTGTAGCCTACTGTTTTAGGATTAGCTAAATAAAACATCCTTAAACGTAACGAAAAATATCCTGGTAATTTTAAATCATCAGTGTAGATATGTATATCATATAAATATATATTTGTTTTCTCAGAGACTCAAAGAGGGAGTGTCAAAAATTCGCACAGCTCGAGAAGCAGCGCAAGAGTGCTCGTGTCCTCCAGGTTTGTTCCTCTGCACGAGACGTTTTTTGTTCTTTTCCCTCCTAAAACGATCATCTGAGGCATATTCACTCTATTTTTATATCAAAATCTGAACTTTGCCTTAAATTGGGTCAATAAATGATGCAGCAGGTGACTTGCTAGCATGTGATGTTGATAAGAATGTTCAGTTCAATGGGGACTTATCTTGTGAAGCTGTTTGCATACTTTTTGCAGGCTGTAGCCTACTTGCATTTCATTATTGCAGTTATAACTTGCGGTATGAATTTAATTCCAGATGAAGAAAATCAATTTGAAACTCTGAAAACTCATAAAAGCGATACGAAACGACCGAAATTATTGTGTAAGTTAAATGGATGGACACAGAGATGTTGTAACGATGAAACATTTTTTACAGCCTGGATAAGTGTCAGTGTTCTGACATGTCAGTGTGACCACATGCAGAACCACAGCTTATATACTTCATGCTGAATTAAATAACTCACATGTGGAAGTTATAAAGATGAGAGTGGCGCTCCTCTGTCCGCAGAGGCCGGTGGATGCCACAGATTTATTGTGTAAGCTCAGCTACGAGACATTAAAATTCATTGCCAGCTATCGGTGCAAAGTAGGGGATAGACAGAAGATACTTAACCTTGCATGAATTTGTTGCTCTGTTCTTATGTTTTAGTCCGTGGAAATTTGGCTGTTGCCTGAGAGAAAATGACAGGTTTACTCCAACACTGTTTAAGAGACGTACCCTCTCAGGGCATAGTGGAATTATGCATGGGGAAATTTACTAGCCTATGAAGATTTCATGGTAGCGGTGCCTACCAAAAGAGGGCCTCCCATGTACCCTCTGATGTTGTTGCTAAAATGTGGGTATAATTTAACTTGTAGCCCTGTCCCATATAGGACACTACAGTTTCAATTAAACTCAAAGCTCTTTTATCTTTGTTCTCTGTATTCTCTTTCAAGGACTGGTTTCATATCTATTCATACATAACCTTATAATGCACATTGTTTCTTTAAATGCTTAAAACTTTGCCATGAGCTAAGAGTTTTGCTTCTCATATCGTCATCCTGAGGTATTGTGGCTAGAAATGAAATCCAGTCTTTTTCATCCCTGATATTGAAATATCTAAGAGGATAGAAGAATAGAAGAACATGAAAGACATCAAAAGTCATCTTGTAAGATCAGTGAACCTTGATAACTTAAAAATGTACATTATCTTATATATTCTAAGAGATCTGTTTTAGCTCTTATGGCAGACATTTCGAAGAAACACGAGATGTATTTAAGGTAAATCTGTTTTACTGTTTTATCAATTTATCTTTGGAGGAACCATCAGTCCATAATGAGTTTTGTGTAGATTGTATTAACATTTATCAGATACTTAATAGCCTACTTGTCTGTGATGTTCTTTTTACTGGCGCTTGGTAAGCAAACCATCATCATCATTATCACTTTTCTGAGCAATCAAATGATTTACACCTATATATATATATATATATATATATATATATATTACACCTATATAACAAGCAAACAATCCCATATACTTACACCGAAGGAGCCTCAACTAGGAGCCAGAAAATAATACCGATCACATAAAGAGTGAGCTTTATGATATTCTTTGTGATTTTTAATAGTTAGTATTTGATCATTTACATTTGATAATTCACTGTTTACATCAAAATAGTAAATAGTCAGTGCTATTTAAGGAAAAGTCAACCCTTTTTATAATGCTCATGGGAGCTTTTTATTGGCAGTTTCACGAATTATTTCATGACGCTTGTTAAGGGTATCTATAATTTACAGGCTGGCAGCTAGTATAATATGGACATTTAAACGTTATTTACTGTGGTATAAAGTTTTTTAAAACATAAATATACTATAAAGGTATTTGTTATTGTATAATAAGTATAGTATAGTAAGAGGCTTGTAAACAAAACATGCATTGACTTTATTTTAAATAATATAATTGCAGTTTGTTGGAAGTAGGAATTGTTTCTTAGTTCTTAACAGTGAATAGACCTTTTGTCTTCACTTATGTTGCACTTCCTGTCTCCAATTAAAGGCTCAGGTGCTTTTGGTGAATCAAACTGTTTTCTTTAGCTGAATGGTAAACCTGAGTCATCCGTCTGTGCAATTTGCTGTTCCTTCCTTTGCTTTTAATGGGCTTCTTTTCAAGGCAGACATCAGAAAACACACTTGAACTACAGACACAAAAGGACCAAGACCTGCGGACCATGAACTAATGAGCTCAACAAAGCATTTAATTGACCCTGGCCTCATCAAAGCTGAAGCCACTCAGACTTGGGCTTCCTCTGAACCTGAAACAACGACACACTGGTCACTTAGAGCTCAAAATGAACAAGATACTGAAACAATTAGCCTCTCAGACACTTCCCTATGACATTTAAATTCATTGTAGCTACGAGTTAAGTAGAAATACATTTAAACAACCTTCATAATTCACAAACTATACCACTGGAAAAAAAATGGTATGGTATATATTTTTTAATCATTAAAAAGCCAACCTTTTGTGAAATGAAAAGGTTCAAAGGATGTTAAAGGTTCTTCTTGGAATCATAGATGCCAATAAAAAACTCTTATTTTCAAGAGTTTATGTACTAAAATGCAAGTTTTGAGCCCGTTCTATACGAGTTTAAGTTTCAAAACCCTCCTCTTTTGGTTGCACATGAATCTCTGTGATCAATGTGCAGAAAGAACTTGTCATAATCATTATTACTTTCTTTTTTTTTGTAGTATTGTCTTGTCAGTGATGTAAAATATTACCGAATCGTCATTTCAAAGTGCTCTACTCTACATATTGCAACACAGCAAGAATCCCAGCCACATCACCAGAATACAGATGTTTGCATTCATTGCGAGTCTCTATTGATAGATACCACATTCATAACAGAGTTCAATAATACAGCTGCGTTTGTTTCACAAGTGAGCCTGCAGCTATACTTGCCATTGCTCAGAAAACCTCTGTTATTGCCACTACGGACAAACACATTATCTTAAAACCAAAATCTGAGCGTGACTGTGAAAAGCTACAGTAGGAAAAATCCAAATGCTTCACATAACTGTGTGACCCCATACCCGAGCCTCAGGGCGATGTAGATCCCAACCCGTCATGGATCCGGACACCTTGTCTCCTCTCTCAGGTTAGGAGGTTGTTCTGGAAACAGCGCGACGTGCTTGGATAAACGTGCTTCTTAAGAATGTAATCCGCCCTTGTTTTATTGGCCTACCCATTGAGAAGGCTGTAAGCTTTAATGCTTCCTCCAAACGCCGTCTAGGGCTCTAAGGGTTTCGCTGTGGGTGAGATGGAGGGGTACAGATTATCTGTTGGCCTCTATGTTGGTTTTGAACTTTTTCATGTCTGATCTACGTTAAGCTTTCCCCTCTGTGCATAAGTGTAGTCATATGCTATACCTTCATGTTGATTTAAGTAGGCATGAAGCGGGGTAACGTGAAAATCTAGTCCTCTCAGTGCACACTGGGTGCTTATGTGTTTCTCCACACCGTGTTAGAAGGCTTTTCACTTTGCTGAGAAAAAGCGGATATCTCAAAACCTGTGGCCGAGGAGATGCACTGGAAAATGAATAAATATTTTTCTCCAGAACTGACTGGCCAACTTTAGCGATTGAATCTCCAGCACACATATTGCATTGCGTTCTCAAGGCGACTCGAAAAATAATACTGCAGATCGATTTTTTGTTTGTTTTTTAATCTGCGGAACATAAAAATATTTAAGAAACTTTTTTTTTTTTCATCCAAGCAATGGAAGTCAATGGTAACCAAAACAGTTTGGCTACCAACATTTTTCAAAATATCTTCTTTAATGTTCCACAGAAGAAAGAAAGCCATACAGGTTTGAAATGACATGAGGGTGATGACATAATTTTCATTTTTGGGTGAACTTTTAAGTGCAGTCTGTGAGTACATGTGTGGTACAAACTTTTCTTATTACTTTCAATTGACATGAGTCTGTAGCTGCATGGCTTTGCGAAATAGGCGGTCAGAATGTATCTCCATCAGGATCTAGCTAAATAAATACAAAATAAAGGCAATAGCGGTATGGGTTCTGCACTCTTGGCTTATTAAAAGCATCTGTCTGTAGTTTGTGGGAGGGCATTCTGGCATACTCTCAACATCACTGTAAAACCTCCCTCTCTGTTTGGCTGCAACATTTCCCAATTTCATTTGAATGAAATGTGAGGCCATGTACCCGCTGAAAATAGAGAGGAGATATGGAAGCAATTATGGTATGTTAGGTCTGATTATCAGAAAAAATAGGTGATTTGTTGATCATATGGTAGACTCGCACTTTTTCACTCCCTCTCATCTCACACCTCACAAGAATTTATACATTTGGAGAACATTTATACCTCCTTGCTCAATCCTAGATGATTTTAAAGATCTCCAATTACAGTAAAATAAAACCAGGGTTCTTTTGTAACTATTTGATAACTGCAATGAAAACACATTCTACGTTTTTCATCTTTGTCAAAAGTAATCAATGTTATCTTTTCTCTTTAATCTTAAAAATGATGTAAATTTACATATGATAAGAGCACTGTTGCGCAGTCCTGATTTTCATGCATGTGAAGACCTCTTTTTTAGTGGTTAAAAGTTGATCTTACCCATCAGATCTTGGCTCAGCATTTTGTTTGTTTCGGTCTGCATGCACAGAAAAGTTGGCAGGGCTGTTGCTGTTTTAATTTGTCTCCTAATTTGTTAAACAAGTGTTAAAATGCTCGTTAAGCACTTGCGGTTGACAGAACAGGGTAGTTCTCAGACTATCTGAAATACAAGAAAGACATTAATTGAGTGTTTTCATAACAGCTTACTGGAACCTGTCATTGTTCATTCATCTTCATGTCGTTCCAAATCTGTATTCTTGACTCTTATGAGCCCGTTCTTTTGACAGTGCGTGAAACACAGAACAGCAAATATAGCATGTCCAGCGTTGTTTGATTCTCGAAACAAATGACTAATTCAAGCTGGTTCTATAAATAAAGTACTAATTTCAGTTACTTTGAAACACTGCCTTAACAAAAAAGAACATTTCTTTAATATGTAAAAAAAAAATGGACAGTGAAATTTAGCTAAGTGAATCAGAATCAAATTAAATCAAGAGCTTGTGAATCAGAATCAAATTGGGAAACTTGAATAGCTAAAAATCCCTTTCTCTCTCTCTCACAGAGACAGAAAGAATCCACCTTTATTTTAATCTAGTCTCTCCACTGAGCCATTCATTATAATCTCATTCACATATCCATTTTCTCCCAGTCATTCCTGCTCTTTCAATGGGGTTTCGTCGCCGATTGAGTTGCAAATGCATCATGCTGTCTGTTTGCATGATTATGTGTACTGAGGGAGCCTGATCCTTGTCCTTGCGTTGTCAGGCCTAATCTTAATTGCAAATCTCTCAAATGCCTCCAGTGAGCCAGAGAATTTATTTTCTCCCTCTGTTGTATCCCCCATCTGTGTGGCAGCATGCCACGTCTTTTCACATTTTAAACTTCTCCCCTAACTGTACTTTTGGGTTGCATGGTCCATGGCAGAACCTTGGAGCTGTGCAAGGCTTGGAGCCTTGTTTCCTAGACTGAGATTTTGAACAGGGTTGCACTTTTTTCGCTGCCATGGGGAGATCTTGCCATTTTCCTGCAACATTTTTTACTGTCAAGCTGTGAGGTTTGTTTTGCATCGTTTTCACCTGGGGCTTTTCTGGAAACTTGTCTTGAGTGATTAAAAAAAGAAAAAAGTATCCCTAACCGCTTTCAGATTGGGCTATTTAGGCTACATGTTGCTTAACTTAATGTCAAACAGTGGAAAGACGGTAACGGTTCCTCGCCATTCCCAGTCTGGTAGTAACTCAAACTAGATTTTTATCAGAATGTCAGAATGTCAGTTTACATGGTGGCTTTCGAATCAAAAGGTTGAGAAATGCTGCTGAAGTGGATCTTGAGTGACATGTGCAACTTCTCAACATTACATGTGGATCTCCAGTGACTCTTCATGCTCAGTTTCTGCACCCCTGTCCTGATTCATTCTGGGACATCTGATGAACAAACCTCAGGCTGATTGGCCTTTGAGCAGCTGCATTCAGTCATCTAAAAAGAAAGAATTCAAATCCGTGTGAAGACTATTTTGCAGACTTAGTCAGAGTTGCGTGCAGTTGGATTCGGGACGATTGTAATCTCCTAATTATGTGTGTTATTGTAGCCCTGTTTTGATTGGCTGGGAGATAAGATGCCTTCCTCCTTCAACCAGACTCTATTGAAGAGCAATTCAACAGATGTCATTTATATATATTTTTTATGTATCTTCACCGGAGGAAAAACACACTCTACATTTTATAAGTGTACTGTGCTGACCTGTTAAAATTTAGGATAAATTCTCCCAGGATAGACAGACTCTTGTTGGGAAAGTTTTTCCTGTATTTTCTATTAAGCGTATACAGCTTGTTTATATGTGTGTGTTGGCTCTGGAAGGCTGTGTGTTTGTATGTGTGTGTGTGTTTGTGGTTTTTGAGTCTGAGTGAATGTGTAGGCCTCCAGCACTTGGTGGGGGGTTGTATGCTGAACGTCTGGCAACCCTCTGATAGTCTAAGTCAGACTTTGTCCACTGCTAGTGATCTGTGCCAAATAAACATCATCCTGCTTTGGACAACAAGTGTTGATTACACACAGTTGTAAAGTAGATTTTAAACAGTATGTTAGAAAAATAATGTTTAATTGTTAATAAACTGCATTGTGGAATTTCAAGATAAATGAATAAAATACATGAATTCAGTATACACGTAAATATTTTCAATGTTTTTAATGTTTTTGAAAGAAGTCGCATACTCATTTATTGTACAATTTGACATTACAAGCATTGTACCATCTAAACTTCAGTTCCTTTTTATTTCTATATTTTGTTTTCATTAAATGCATATTTGCTAAGAAGACATTTGAAACCCTGACAAAAAAGGTATCCTCATGAAGAAAGATAAAGAAGCACTTAAAAGAGAACCAAATGAAAAATATTTTCTTTGTCATTTATTTATTGAGAAAAATTATCCAGTGTTACATATCTGTGCGGTGCAAAAGTATGTGAATCTCTTGGATTAGCAGTTAATTTAAAGGTGAAATTAGAGTCCATCTGTGCAGAGGTGTTTTCAGTCAGTGCAATGACTATGTCAGTACGTGACCTGTTTTATTCAAAGAACAGGGATCTATCAAAGTCTGATCATGTTTGTGGAAGTGAATCATGTCACGAACAAAGGAGATTACTGAGGACCTCGGAAAAAGAGTTGATGTTGCTCATCAGGCTAGAAAAAGTTACAAAACCATCTCTAAAGACAGACAGAGATTGTGTACAAATGGAGGAAATTCAAGACCACTGTTACCTTCCCGAGAAGTGGTCGACCAACAAAGATCACTGCAAAGCAGAACGTGTAATAGCCTGCAAGGTTGCAAAAGTTCCCAGGGTAACTTCTAAGCAACTAAAGGCCTTTCTCACATTGGCTAATGTTAATGTTCGTGAGTCCACCATCAGGAGAACACTGAGGAACCATGGTGTGCATGGCAGAATTGCTAAAGATCATGTGGACAAGCCAGAGGACTATTGGAGAAAGGTTTAATGGATGGATGAAACCAAAATAGAACTTATTGGTTTAAATGAGAAGCTATTATGTTCGGAGAAAAGAACACACTGCATTCCATCTTAAGAATCTTATCCCATCTGTGAAACATGGTGGTGCTAGTATCATGGCTTGGGCCTGTTTTGCTGCATCTTGGCCAGGACAGCCTGCCATCATTGATGGAACAATGAATTCTAAATTATACCAGCAAATTCTAAAGGAAAACATCAGGACATCTGTTTAAGAACAGAGTCTCAAGAGAATGTGGCTCATGCAGCAAGACAACAACCCCAAGCACACAAGTCATTCTACCAAAGAATGGTTAAAGAAGAACAAAGTTAATGTTTTGGAATGGCTGAGTCAAAGTCCAGACCTTAATTCAATTAAAATGTTGTGGAAGGACCTAAGCACGCAGTTCATAGGAGGAAACCCACCAACATCACAGAGTTTAAGTGGTTCTGCACTAAGGAATGGGCTAAAACTCCTACATTTTATTTTGCAGGACTGATCAGCATTTACAGGAAACTTTATCTTCAGTTACTGCAGCAAAAGCGGGTCACACCAGATACTGAAAGCAAAGATTCGCATACTTTTGCAATGCACAGATACACAACACTGGATCATTTTTCTCAATGAAAAATGAAAATCTGATGATGTTTTGGGTCATTTTTACGCAGAAATATAGAAAATTCTAAAGGGTTCACAAACTTTCAAGCAGCACTGTAGACATATTAATGACTCACATCACATACTGTCTACATCCCTCTCATCCTTCACTGAGAAAAACTAACTTCTGGATTTCCCCCTAGCGTTCATGTCCTGGTGAGAGTCTGTCAGTGTGTGTTGGAGAACAGAGGTGGGTCTGTTTCTCCCACCTACTTAGAAAATGTTTGTTTATGTTACTCTATAGTGGAACAACAAAACAGATTACGAAAAACCGAGAAATGAGCCGGAATAAATACCCCCTAATTTTTTCCACTATCTCGCACATGGCTTTTGTCGAACATTAAAAATGTTGAGTCTGGTTTACAAAGGAACATCCCGAGCTTGAGAGGTCATTGAAGTGTTAGGATGGATTAGAGGTTTGCCTAAACAATGTGAGTCTGGTTTAGTGTTATGGCCTGCAATGAGCACTTTAAGTGAGTGATGGAAATCAATAGATTAAGCATAACAATGTGAAGGAGTAACGTTTACTACACTGTGTAAACCAGGATAGCTTGTGTCAGTGAGACCATGGACTGTTATCTAGGCCGACGACTCCCCTGTCAGCTTGGACACAGTCCACACGAAGTCAACTAAAGGTCAGACAACAGCCAAAAAATGTGATGTAATCCAAACAACATGTATCAATGGGATGCAATTCCATTGCAATTCGAGAATTTAATTTTATTATTTAATTTAATTTTATTATTTAATTTAATTTTATTTTATTTTATTTTATTTTATTTTATTTTATTTTATTTTATTTTATTTATTATATTATATTATATTATATTATATTATATTATATTATATTATATTATATTATATTATATTATATTATATTATATTATATTATATTATATTATATTATATTACATGCTTGACTGCCTTATTATCCAGATGTTAGATATACCAAACATTTTAACAATTTTAAGTTTTACAACCTGAAATACTAGATGCTCCTGTAATAAATGTATGCCAAAATGAAATAACAGTTGGTTAAAGAATGTTTTGTGTATATATATATATATATATATATATATATATATATATATATATATACTGTATATGCTTGTTGGCAGTTCATAGAAAAATGGTTATGAATATACAGTGTTGTTTTTTCTTTATGTGTGCCCTGGTTTCATTGACCTCTGAGTTCTTGCCATTCACTCATCTGCACATCTGCTGCTGTTTGCACACACACACAATCACACATTACACACCAGACAATCTAGATAGTGACTCATCTGCAACTAAACATACAAACTGTCTTTTTACAGTTAATCCACTGCCCAGGAAATTCCTGCTGAACCTTCTTTCACTTTTGACTATTCTGTCTTCTCCACTTAGTAATACAGCGCATCTGTCCCAGTTTGGCTCAGCTTTCTATTAATGCTCATCCAAGACCGGGACCATTTAATTTAGCCATCTGCAGATGTGATTATAGTAATTCCAGGGAATCTTCATTGAGTTTACTGAGCCTTGTTTTATATCACTACTGTTGATGCTAAAGTTCAGTTAACCGTGTCTGATCTGCATCAGTTATATCATGGAACTCTAAAGCTCATTGCATTAAACAGTTGTAAAATTAGCCAATATCACATGAGAAAGAGTGCTGTTGTACTTAATATTAGAATGACTGTAATTCGGCTGCAAGCGGTGAAATGTTCAGTACAACCAGGGGTTGTGAAGAAGCTTAACAATAAGTTAAAAGTAAAAAATTATGGTAAAATGTACAGACTTTTTCATTATTACTGTTTCATTCTGCTATTAGTTTATAGTCGTAGTTTTATGTTTTTCTTTATGTTTATATTTCTAACGGTGGGTAGAAAAAAGAAATATAAATACTATTCTATTGTAACTTTTTATTTGAATTTTAAATGTATTGTTTATATTTTTATAATTTTTAAAGCTAAAGTTAAAAAGATAAAGTTCAGCTAAATATTTTGTCCCTCCAATATTAAAATTAAACTGTAATGTCAAATATCCATCCATTTTTCAATCTTCTTGTCCTGTGTTGGACTGCAGGCAATTTAAAATTAATGACTTATTCATTTAAGCACCATTAAGACAATGTAAGCTTAATAAAAAAGTATGTAAATACATTAATATGGCATGTTTTAAAATGTGACATGTAACAGAGATCCCTGATCCATCTGTTTATCCAGTAAGGAGCCGTTGGCCTGAAAAAGGTTGAAGACCCCTGGTTCAGATGTAAGATATTTTAAGTATATACGTCATTATGTTTGTGTTTGCTCGGTGCATGAGAACTGAGCAAAGCCCCATAAGCGTTGTTCCTCTGTGTGTTATTATTGCTTCTTTTTTGTGGGATCCTGTTAGGATGCCCGACCCCTATAAAAGGCTTGAAGGCTTGTATTTACCATTAATCTAAACAGATACTTAGCACCCAGCTTTCCCAGAGCCTCCGAGATCACGGGCAGTGCAGGTGTACACCAGTAGCAAAGCTCTTCTGATGAAATATAGTCCAGACTTTAGACCTGTGTTTCTCATTACCACGCGTCAAGATTTAAGCTTTCTGCAGTGGCGTCTTCCCTCCCTCGCTTCTAATGGAAAGAGTGTGAGATCTGGGCACAGCAGAGATACAGGAGGAAACTCAGGAGACAGACAGGGCTTCTGGCCTACATATGTTAATGTCGTTACTTCTTTCAGTTAACGAGGACAGACTGGGAGAACAGGTAGTAAAAGTAAACCCAGTAGAACCAAATCCTTCCTGTGTGTTTAACGTTGGACCCTTAACATCAGGTGCAGCTGGACACGCTCCATTAGCAGCTCTGGCCCACCTTTGAACATCAGGTCAGGGATATTGACACTCATTGATCCATTGTCAGTGTGTTTCTTTTTATAATAGACACCTGCCCTAAACCCCACACAAGATGAACTGGCATCACCTTTAAAATCTAGAAACGTTTTAAATGCTTCTGCCTTTAAATTGTAATTCAACTCAGATTATGGGCTTTTTAACTTTTTGAGTCTGCTTTACATTGTTTAAGTTGTTTGACATATTTATAGACTTTAGGAGTAAACACCATATTGAAAGGTTGAGAATTTTGACCAGGAAACTTTGAAGTACTCAAAAAACGTAAAGTAGTTTGTGGAATTAGATGTGACCTATGACCTTAAAGTCAACATAATACAGTAGCCGCTTATTTTACCTCCACAATAGTTATAGTTAAGAGTTATTCAGATATTCAGTGAGGTAAAAATGTAGGACTGAATTTCTGCACAATACCACCAGGAAAGTAAACAGGGTAAATTTTTATTTTACAACAATATTTAATGGATATTGATACAGATTTCCAGATTTGATTATATTCTGATTCACAGATTCTTGATTTGATTTGATTAGATTAGCCTACACTTTTGATTCAATTTGATTTGATTCTAATTCATTTGGGAGTATTTCATTTATGTCTATTTGTTGTCATATGAAACAACTCCCAACTCAATTTCAAATCTGTTCTTTGAAATTTCTGTTCATCAAAGAATCCTAAAAAAAGAATAAGAAAATAAATAAAAGCATGGTTACCACAAAAATATTAAATGTTTTCAACATTGATAATAATAAGAAATGTTTTTGAACACCAAATTAGCATATTAGAATTATTTTTTGAAGGATCGTGTGAAACTGAAGTAACTGCTGCAATAATAAATTACATTTTAAAATATATCAGAAATCAAAAACAGTTACTTTTGACCTAAATAATGACACTACTGTATTTTAGAGCTGTTTTGCAGCAGAAACTGTCTCCAGCGTTGAGTTTCCATGATTGATTCTGCTGTTTCTTGTTTATCTCGGTGAAGCTGCTTTGACACAACCTGTATTTAATAAAGTGCCATAGAAAACATAACGAGGTCGATCAAACACACACAAAGATGATGACCAAGTCAAAACGTCTTTAATAAATCCACAGAAGGCAGGCAGCAGACACACATAGGGGCAACATTCACATACACAAATAATACCAGACAAAGGAGAACTGAACAGGCTAGAACTAAAGTAGGGTTGCTAACGAGGGACTGACAGGTGAGGATGATAAACAAGACACAGGTGAACTAACTAATCAAATCAAACACGGGGAAAAACTGGGTCACACTGAGCACATGGGGGATGAAAACAGAACAAAACGTCCATGGGTGTGACATGACGAATAATTGTCCTATTTTAAATTGTAATAATATGTCACAACATTATGTTTTTACTGCATTTTTTACTGAGATTTCAGTAACACTTAATAAGTTTTAATTTGTTAACATTAGTTAAAATAAACTAACAATGAAAAATACTTAAAACATGATTAATCTTAGTTCATATTAATTGCAACATTTACATTTACATTGACATTTAGTCATTTAGCAGACACTTTTATCCAAAGCGACTTACAAATGAGGACAATAGAAGCAATCAAAACTAACAAAAGAGCAACAATATGTAAGTGCAAATGACAAGTCTTGGTTAGTCTAACGCAGTATACGTAGCAAGGTATTTTTTTTAAAAATGTATACACACACACACACACACACACACACACATACACAAAAAGAAAAGCAAGTGGATTTTTTTTAAATAAAAAAGAAGACAAATAGATAAAGATTTGACCATTTACTACATTATTAAAATCCAAAGTTTTATCTGTTAATATTAATTATTAGACCTGAGCATGAACTAACAATGAAAGGTTGTATTTTTATTAACGTTAACAAAAATTTATAAATACTATAACAAATGTATTGTTCATTTTTAGTTAATATTAGTTAAAGCATTAATTAATGTTAATTAATTATCCTTATTATAAAGTGTAACCAAGATGTCTTTCAAAAACCTTTAAAAAAAACTACCACAAACTTTTGGACAATGTATTTAAATTCTATAAAATATTTTTAAATTCAGAAGTAAATCATGGCTGATAAGAATGTTACTCTGGCTTTTAAACCTAATACTTATCATACCACTAAAATTGGTTTGGGGAGAATGGTTGATAGGAATTTTAAGTAAAAAACAACAAAGATGGTGATCTGGGAACATGTCCTACTTGAGTAAATCATCTGTGATTAATGTCAGGAAGATATCCCAATATCACTATAGCGTCTATAAAACCACCAAACCTTCTCATAGTAACCCTCCGTTCACCCTTACAACACACTGTCTCCTGCAACTCCTCTTCTTGATATGGAATATATATACATTATCTAAAGTGATTCTGACACTTTAAAATGAAAATAATAATGAAATAGCACTTAGATGCTCATAATAACAGCATCTAACAAAGACTATCCGCCTAAAGATCAGCAATCACTGCCTCTAATTGGCAGCTTTATGAAGTGAGAGTCTGCTAAACTTCAAAAACTAAGACTGAAACATGTGGAGTTTCAGGAGGAGTTAGTCACATTCACACAAATGACAGATTATGTAGGTGTTACATGAAGTGCATAGCTGAAGTGTGTGTGACCGTGACTGACTTCTGCGTATTCAGAGCTAATTTAAGTGTCCTGTCTGCAGCCATGTTCCATATATGCCTGTCCCCGCATACATCACAAATACAAGGTCTTGTTCCACCCCAGTTTGCCGCACTCCTTACATCAGGGGTGCTGACACCGGACCTCCCTCTGCCAGCGGGGTGGCGTAACCAGACCACTCATCTAAGCCATCACTCACAGGGTGACAATTTTTCTCTTCTTCACTCTGTCTTCAAGCCATCGTGCATTTCTGGACTCAGCTTACAGCTGCTTATGCTCTTTAACCGGACTTGAATTCTTTACCGTGAAACCTAAAACAGTGGACACAGGTAAAAGCTCTAGCAGACCACTTTCCATTGATGTTTTTTTTTTTTTTTTTAAATCTATGTTGCAACGACTTACGAAACAGACAGTGAGTTCCTTTTAAGGAGCGTAATGCAGCAGACTACCAAAAAAAGAAAAGAAAAAGTCTTTCTATTGTATTGTTCTTGTTGACTGCACACAGAAATATAGTGGGCCAGCAGTGCAATTTGATTCATGATCAAATGACTCTCATGAGTCAGTCAAAAAGTGAGTTATTCAAAAAGACTCGGTAGTTACAAACTCAGTCATTGTTTGAAACAATCTGATGAATCTTTCACAAATGAATCCACTGAATATGTCAGATCAGTTACTGAATCAACATCTTCAAGTTATCATGACTTTCAGTTATGGAATATTTTAACAGTATGTTAAAGGTTAGGGATGGGTCGCCCCATAGAGGTGGATAACTATTTATGTGTTGTTTGTTTTTGTTTGTTTTACATTAATATCTTTAATGACTGTGTTTAAAGGAAATGAGTTTAGAAACTCAATTTCTCACTGAGAGTTTTACTGTGCTGACAGTCCAATTGTTAGATTCAAACTGATGTCTGCAAGGGGGTGCTGGGGGTCTGCCGAACATTTTACTGGTCAGACATCATGAGGTTGATCTTGATTATTTTATTTAGTTTCGAATCCTCATGTATTATTTTTTTAACCTTACTTACATACTCAAGTATTTGTTTGAAACCTGCCCAAATGTTGTCCCAACTTTTCAAATTTAGTCATTTGAGCAATTTTACGCAGCTTGAGATACGTATGTGGTAACTATTATTAAAAAATGATCATTGCTTTACATTTTACCCGCTTATGCTGCTGCTGCTTTTTTCACTGTCATACGGTTCAGAGTTTATATTTTATTGAATTAACATTTATTGATCTTACCGTGTTTGAGATTTGTGTGTTTGTGAGGTATTTGTGCATTACATTGCATCTTTGGGGCTTAATGTATTTATCTATCAGGGTAATATGATGAGATTTTTTTATTCAGGTAACACTTTAGTATAGGGACCAATTATCACTATTAACTAGTTGCTTATTAGCATGCCTATTATTCACATGTTGGCTGTCTATTAGCACTTGTAAAGCACATATTCTGCATGACCATATTCTACAACCCTAATCCTACCCAGTACCTAAACTTAACAACTACCTTACTAACTATTAATAAGCAGCAAATTAGGACGTTATTAAGGAAAAAGTCATAGTGAATGGGTATATTTGAAAATGTATAGTCTTTATATTTTATATTTTTAGGAAGAAAATTTTTTTTTTTTTCTAGCACCAGGATCATCCTATTTAAGGGTCCTTGGCATAATAAAGTTTGAAATCCCTTAAGTGATACTGTCAGCACACTAAAACCCTCTCCAGAAAGTTGCATCTCTAATTTCATTCCCTTTAAAGCGCCACTGCTGCAGCCATCAAAGCAGCACTTTTGTAACAAATCCACTGCCTTCAGTAATCAATTTCTAGACAATTACTGTCAGACTTCAAATCGTCCTTCAAATGTTCCTGTTATTATGCGTAATCCATAGGTCACCACTTTTTTTTGTAAAAGGACTATGGTAGTTCTGTGCAATCAACAGTTAGTTATGTAGAATATTTTTTGGTGAATATCTGTCATATATCCTAAAGCTCTGCAAAGCACGAGTCTAATCCAGTCTCGTGGACGTGACCTGGAAAACCAACCCAATTATATAGGATTTCCACTTGCAATTCGTTCAAAAAAGTGAGTTTTGCAGTAAATGTCAGAGGAGAGTAAATGGCCCTGACTTTTCTTGAAGAAGTGGAGACTGAGAAGGAATGCAGCCCTCCACCTGCATGACGAAAGCCAAATCTACCAACCGCAGTATGTGTGGAATGTGGGCCGTTTGTTGCTTTGGACAGCTGCAACTGGGCAGTTCAGGTATGAAGTCCTGGCATGGCCAATAGATCAACGCCCAGCCCAATGTAATGTTTTTCTTCACTGCAGGAGAGCAACACAGCACCTGCTGCACCATCACTACATTGCTAGGGGCGCAACATTAAAGTATCTCTCTCTCACTTTCTCACTCTGAATCTCCAAGCAAAACAAATGACCTTAACTGCACAAATAAGAATAATTGGAGAGTTTTAATTGCAGTAAATGTCCCAAAAATACCTTCAAACATGACGATGCCATTAAGTCATTTTAAGAAGCTATTTGTAAATGTAATTCATGATTTTTTATTTTTTTTTTCACAAAGTGCACATGTTTTAGATGAGAAACACCTGTAATCCATTAAGCAGCATCAGTGAACTGTTTTTGCATATATTTTGGTAGCACCGAATTCATACTTTGGATTGCTCTATTTTAGAGTGATAATCCGATAATCATTTTATAAAACCGACGAGATCTGTTGTCCATCTGTTGTATTCAGCTCCTCCACTGCCCTTGGAAGATGTAACCTACTGAGAATGTCAGTTTGCATAATGATCGTAGGGCCACGTTTTTAATACACATCTTGCGTAATTCACTCTTTGAGGCTTTGGTCTTCAAGCTTTTAAAGTCTTGGAGAGATCTTTTTTGTATTAAACACAGTGCTTTCTGGGATTGTTGCACAGCTGGGACATAAACTGATCCTTTTGTTCTCATCTAGTTGGTAGATTACAAAAGACAGAACAAAGTTTCATAAAGAACAAAATAAAAATAGCCATTTTAAAATGCAAATAACATTTGCATTTTAAATAATAATTGCAATAAAAAAAACATTTTAAATGTAATAATTTACAAAACAATTTATACATTTTACAAAACTTGTAACTTTTCATTTTAAAAATATTTTACATATAATATACGTAGTAAAATGTATATGTATTTATTCTTATTTTATTTGTCACAGAACGTGGTTGTAGTAAAGATCATTTTCACAACAAAGGACAGGAGAACGAAGTAGCATCAACATACACATATTCGCTTTAATGAACATTAAACCGAGACAAAGAACATACGGAAACTAAAGGCTTATAAAGACAGGGAAACCAAAGGAGCAAACGAGATGATTCATTAACTCAGGTACACAGACTGAAGGTGATCAACTAATAATGAGAACAGGAAACAAACCAAATAAGGACAAACAGGAACTCAAACGTGACAATTTAAGGGTGTATTACATATAATATCTCAAGAATGTAAACTGTTTCTATGTTTACAAAACAAAATACTATTTATTAGAAAAGGACTGGGGTAAAATATGATTTTTTTTCTATAACATTGTAGATTTCCCGTGAATAAGTTGCTTTGAGCTCAATTGTTATTAATGGCATCAGGGGAACTTAATGGGTCATGGTTTGGCCCCTTTCCTGCCTCAGAACAGGGCACTGAACCCTCTGACCTCAGCCGTCCTGCAGCCTGGCATGCCCAATTGAACCAAAGCATTTAGCAGCACTCTCTCTGAATCATTACCACTGCTGATTGCTCCACAAAGACTTTAAGGTCCATGTCCACTGAGTTTACTTGTGTTTATACACAACGCGTGTCCAGTTTCCGTCTTTGGTTGCAGAAAATCGGGGAATAAACACAGTTTCATTACTGAGCAGGCTTTTCAGCAGCTGCACGCTCTTGCTAGTGTTCATTAATTAGCGCTCATTCATTGTGATTACAGAGGGGAATGATGCTGGTGGAGTCGGGCTGGGAAGTAGAGCACAATTATGGGAAGCATTTCCTCCGTGTCTAATGGGACTCTAATAGCTGTGGATTACCGTAGGTTTGGAACGGGTAAAACGGCAGTGGTTTTCTAACACGACCCCAAAGGGACGTCTGCCTGGGCACACAGGGCTCGGTCAGGATGTTACCTCACAATCTACTGCTGCTGATTGGTCATTCTTGAGAGGGTGGGATGGACTTAGGAGTCGGAAAGCGGTGGCTCAGGATTTATGGTGCACGGCGTTTGCACTGACCTTTGCTGTAATGGATTTTCGCTCTGTGTTTAGGAAGCATTAGGAGACAACAGATGCAAAAAATCCTGTTGGAGAGGCTCAGTTGGAGCTCCGGCCTTATGTCGGTGTTGATCGTGTGTGTGTGTGTGTGTGTGTGCTATCCTGCATGCGTCTGTCCCTCATTATAGACATCCACACCCACAGCAGCCACAGCCCAAATGTTTTCTTTGTTAAGAGAACTCAGGCAGAATAAACATTAACACAGTGGCTTTCTGCCCATCAGAGGATAGAGAGAAAGAAAGAAAACAAATAACTACCGCCATATGTGCCCTTCCCGCATATATCCACCGTAAAACCCTCACTGAGAAGGTTAAACGTTTAACTGAGCAATGGAAGCCAACATACCCCTAAGATATTGATGATGATTGTAAACAGTGCACAGACCTTAAATAAACACATACACACATACTTTATCATATGAAAATTCAGGAAATTTTATTTTTCAATTGTGCTATATACTTTCAGTTCTGAGGTACTTCTATTGTAGGTCTTTCTGCAATAGAAGTAGCCTACCTCAGTTTATTTATTTATTTTTTGGCTCATTGACAAAACGTGTGCCAAATTCTGTGCCAAAAAGTTTTGTTTGAAATAGTTTGTTTCATATAGTTTTGAGAAACTTTTATACTATAGACTAGAAAAGTTTCAATTTATATTTACATTTAATCTTTTAGCAGACGCTTTTATCCAAAGTGACTTGACAATTGAGGACAATGAAAGCAATCAAAATCAACAAAAGAGCAATGATATGCAAGTGCTATAACAAGTCTCAATTCGCTTAACACAGTACACGTAGCAAGGTTTTTTTTATTTTTTATTATATAATTAATAAAAAGAAAGCTGATACAATAGAAAAAGAATAGAGCAAGCTAGAAGCCTTTTTTTTTTTTGCTTTTGTTAATTGTATAATAAATAAAAAGAAAACAAATAGAATAAAAAAATATTAGAAAAGCTAGTGTTAGTTAGGTTTTTTTTTAAAGAAGAATAATGACAAAATATAATGTAGTGTAAATGTCAGCTTATTTTCCTTTTAACTTGAATGAATTTGAATATACACATATTATTCTTCATTTTCAATTTCTCTAAAATGTATTTTTTTCTAGCATAGTTACAAAAATGGTGACCCATTGACATGGTCAGTTTTTTTTTTATTATAAATTTTTTTATTTGATTATATATATATATATATATATATATATTTTTTTTTTTTTTTTTGTCACCACATGACCTTGATTTTATGGGAGGGGGGAAAAATGTAAAATTTATAAAAGGGAACCTGTTTTGTTAAAAAGACTTCTTTCTGTTAGTAAGACTTATTTCTTCATTTTGATATCAAAACAGTTGTATCACTGACATTTTATTCTTTATGTTATGCAGTTTAATACACTATTAAAAGATGTGTATTCAGTATTGCCTTTTATGTATTTTGTAATTAATTAATAGCACACAAAAATTGAGAATTACATCATTGACCCTATAACCACTGTTAAATGGCTAGACAGATTTTTCCATCATTGTATGAATTAGATTTGACTTCCCTCCTGAGTTCTGCATGGATGCTTAGTGGAGCATGTGTTTTTAATTTATTCTCTTACAGGTCAGGACTGTATCTGTCCTCAGGGCTAATCAGGTATGATTTGAGTGTGTGATCGGAGCTCTACTGTGTGATTGGATTAATGATTATTTTGCACATTGCATCTCAGAATTGTTGCAGTGCATCACTCATTCACACACATGAAGAAGGAGTTATGAAGAGTGTGAAGGATGACAAGACAATCTAAAGAGATAGATGCGGACAGACAAGCAGGAATGCCCCTTGCTGTGTCGGTGATGCAGTATTGTCCATACACTTCAGGTGAAGTCTATAGTGTCCATTCATATATCACTGGATATGGCAGCGTCAGTCCAGATGGATGTGGTTAGACGTCTGTAAAACTTCTGACCTTTCACATTTCTTGACAGGTCACAGAAGGGGGAAAGGGTGAAATGAGGTGTTGTCATCTGAGGAGGAATTTGAAAAATGATGGCACTTTTTGTAATGTGCTTTTAATTTTAGCCCATTTTTAAAAAAGTTCCATGTGTAGTACTTGTTATTTTGAATTATCTCTGCATTCGAAGCTACACTGAAGAGGTTTTATTTGTGCACAAATTCATAATTCATCTTTTTGAAGTGTCAGTTGCAGGTATAAACCTGGCAGGAGTTATCTGCGTTTGACATGGCAAATAGAGATGTCCAACACTGAAAAGTTGGAGGGCAGAAGGTCCTGTGGATGCTAACTCTTATCCTCCACTGCTGTCTTTCCCCTGGAAGACATGTGGTACGAATCAGTGCAATAGGAAACAAAGCGGTGTGATGCACTAGGGGTCCTTGTCTGTAATAATTCAAAACTTATAAAAGATCATGGGTAAAGCATTGATTGCATGGGAAAGGCAGGAGGAAGGGCCATTAGTATGGCTTGGATCATCTTTGAAGCTCAGCAAATTGTTTTTAGATTTAGACTTGAGGATAAATATCAAAGCATAAAAAGGATTGCTTTATACCCTTCGAAATCAAAAGTCATTTTAGACCGCAACTTTAACTGTGAAAATATTCACCACCAGATTTGTCAGCAGAGAGGTAATCAAAGGGGCTTTCAAAAATGGATTTAACCAGTTAGGTCTAACGTCAAGGTAGGGCCACTTTTTAACATTTGTAAACAAAAGGGTCTAAAATGAAACCATGCATCTCAGTAAAATCATTCACACTGATAATTTGTATTTTATTTTATTTGACATTTATCAGATGCCGATTAATTCATTTTACAGTAGATTTAAAGATGTTTCGACCAAAATTCAGCATTGTTGTTAATGTTTTTGGTGCAATTTTTAAAAAATATAATTATGATATGTGCTATATAGTGTCACATGATCCTTCAGAAATCATTCTAATATGCCTATTTAGTGCTCAAGAAACACTTCTTATTATTTATGTTGAAAACAATTGTGCTGCTTAATATTTTTGTGGAAATTGTGATTCTTTTTTTTTTTTGGACTCATGGATGAATAAAAAAGAACAGCATTTGAAACAGAAATATTTTACTTTAACTGTCACTTTTGACCACTTTAATGCATCCTTGCAGAATAAAAGTATTAAAAAAAAATCATACTGACCCCAAACTTTTGAACAGTAGTGTATGTATTACTCTCTACTGACTGTGGTTGAAACAAAATTGCAGGTTACTTGTGGAGGAACATTGTTTGGTGCCATTTGTGGCAAAGAAATTACACTTTTAATTGTTTTTATAGGCACAAAGACAGGACAGCTTCCTTTGTTGTGATAAAAAAATATGTACCTTTAACAGAATGTCAATAATCAGAAAGTCAGTCGGTACATATTTGTGTCTCTACATTCACAACACATTAAACGGCCCATGAATGTTGTCATACTCAGCGCAAACATGTCGTTCTGGTCATATTTCATTTGCTGTTAGGAAAACAGTTTGGAAGGGATGTTACAACATGGCCTTGATCTCATTCAAATTAATCACACATCCTGTCACACAGCGTCAGTGAGTCAGTCAACACTTTTATGTAGGAGATGGCTTCTTGGCTTGAGCTGCTAAACAAGGGCATACCTAAATAAGAGCAGTGCTCCAGCTGTGAAAGTTCCTCTTGAAATGATGCCACTGCACACTGTGGGAAAGTATCTGATGAGAAGAGGTCTATTCCAACTCTGCGACACACCAGAGGCTTTTACTGTCAACTGACAGCATTGAATAAAATCATTTTTGTCAGGAATTAATTGGTATTTGACATTGGACATTGTTGCGGGGCAGCCTAAATATGTTTATTTTTCCAAACATCCAGACAGTTTCTTGATACTTTCTCCATAACTCATTTTAGCATAGTGTATATTCTTTTTTTTTTTTTTTTTGCAAATTGCCACATGCTTTTCAAGGTTGAACATATGCTTTTGTTATTCAGTGTTTTGGTTTATGAATTTCCTTAGAAATTAATCACTGTGGACATTAGCAGAGAATTTTGACCATTCTGACCATTTGTGGAGGCGTTCACATCCACAGGTGATTTTGTTTTCCCCATCAGAAATGCAAAAATGTGTAAGAAATGTTTTTTTGAGCATCGAATCAGAATATAAGAATGATTTCTTTGAATTCAATTTACTATCACAGGAATAAATTTCATTTTAAATTATATCCAAGTAGAAAACTATGGAATCCTGTTTTTGTCGGAAAAAAATTTAAATGGTAATTGCGACTTTTTATCTCTCAATTCTAACTTTGTAACTCTCAACTGTGAGTTTATATCATCCAATTCTGACTTTAGAACTCACAATTGCAAGATTATATCACACAATTCTGAGAATCTTTTTTTTTTTTTTGGAATTGTGAGAAAAAAAATTCACAATTGTAATATGAAGAGTCATAATTGCCTTTTTAATTTTTATTCAGTGCTGGAAACAAGCTTCTATAGAAAACAGTAGAAACAACTTCAGTATAAACACAAGAAGGTCATCCCAGTTAGAAACATTTATGTGAGAAAATCTCCATAGAGATCTTGTATTAACACAGCATTCGACACTCCATTACACATAATGACCACTGTTGACAATCAATGCCTAAACAGTGCTTAGGTTATCTAATAGCTCACAAGAGATGACAAATTATACACTAAATGGAATGGAGAAGTGAGACTACACTGGAAAGGAAATTCACACTAAACAGATTGATTATGCATGTCCACATCGACCGTAATACGTTTAATAGCTCTGAAGAAGCTCAGTAGTTTCACCCTAATGTTTACAAATGCTGCAACACAACATTGATACAGTTTGGTTTCAATTAAACTGTCTTTGCTATAGCCAGATTTTGTACTGTATATTAATTGGTGACCAAACCAGTGCCAGAACCAGTAACAAAAGTGTTGATACACTGATATTAAAATTCTGGGCGATACCAGTAAGCTAATAAATATTTTCATGTTTTGGCTAACTATACAGGTGCATCTAAAAAAATTAGAATATTGTGAAAAGGTTTTTTTTTTTTTTTTTTTAACTTATTTCAAAAAGTGACAATTTCATATATTCTAGATTCATTGCATATAAAGTAAAACATTTCAAAAGTTTTTTTTGTTTGTTTTAATTTTGATGATTAGAGCTTACAGCTCACGAAAGTCAAAAATCCAGTATCTCAAAATATTAGAATATTTACATTTGAGTTTCATTAAATGACCATCCCTACAGTATAAATTCCGGGTATTACTTGTTTTCTGAAACCACAATATTTGGGAAGACTGCTGACTTGCCAATGGTCCAGAAGACAATCATTGACACCCTCCACAAAGTCACAGAATTATTACTGAAAGGGGTGGCTGTTCACAGAGTGCTGTATCTAAGCATATTAAATGCAAAGTTAACTGGAAGGAAGAAATTGGGTAGGAAAAGGTGCACAAGCAATAGGGATGACCGCAAGCTTGAGAATACTGTCAAGCAAAGCTGATTCAAACACTGAATCAGACTGAAGCTGGATTCAGTGCATCAAGAGTCACCATGCTCAGACGTCTTCAGGAAAAGGGCCACCAAGCCACTTCTGAAACAGAAACAACGTCAGAAGCATCTTACCTGGGCTGTGGAGAAAAAGAACTGGACTGTTGCTCAGTGGTCCAAAGTCCTCTTTTCAGATAAAAGTAAATTTTGCATTTCATTTTGAAATCAAGGTCTGGAGTCTGGAGGAAGACTGGAGATTCACAGAATCCAAGCTGCTTGAAGTCCAGTGTGAAGTTTCTGAAGTCAGTGATGATTTGGGTGCCGTGATGTCTGCTGGTGTTGGTCCATTGTGTTTTATCAAGTCCAAAGTCAATGCAGCCATCTACCGGGAGATTTTGGAGCACTTTATGCTTCCATCTGCTGACAATCTTTATGGAGATGCTGATTTCCTTTTCCATCAGGACTTTAGCACCTGCCTACAGTGCCAAAACCACTTCCAAGTGGTTTGCTGACTATAATATTACTGTGCTTGATTGGCCAGCCAACATCCCTGACCTGAACCCCATATGGAATCTATGGGATATTTTCAAGAGAAAGATGAGAAACAGTCGATCCAACAATACAGACGAGCTGAAGGCTCAATAGTGCCTCAGCAGTGCCACAGGCTGATCGCTTCCATGCCACACCTCACTGATGCTGGAATTTGTGCTAAAGGAGCCCCGACCAAGTATTGAGTGCATAAATGAACATACTTTAAAGAACTTGAACTTTTCTGTTTTGCAAATCCTTTTTTTGATTGATCTTAGGAAATATTCTAATATTTTGAGATACTGGATTTTTGACTTTCATGAGCTATAAGCTCTAATAATCAGAATTAAAACAGAAAAAAACTTTTGAAATGCTTTACTTTACATGTAATGAATCTAGAATATATGAAAGTTTCACTTTTTGAAATGTTACAAAAAAAAAGAAGAACTTTTTTTTTTGAGATGCACCTGTAAATGACTGATATTAAAGTTCTACTATTTTTTTTCTAAGTAAATTAACAATACTAAAAACAAACAAACAAACAAAAAACATTAATTTGTTAAGTAATTCAACATTTTAAAGATTAAATGAAGTGTGTTAAATGACAGCAAAGGTAATGTAAAAATAGGAGGAAGATTGGCAGACAACCATATATGGTACTGTGCAAAATATTAAAATGGTCAGGTATAAAAATGCATTAAGAACAGCAGAACTGTAATTTACTAGCCTCACACATGAAATCAACAACTAAAGCCATATGATATGTTTTTCTCAGAACAGACCTACAATACATTTTTTGGGTTGTGACCTACTGGTGGAATACACTGAAGTATGAGGCTGTGCTTTCTGCAGTGAATAACTTTCACAGGAAATGCTAGTGCTTGAGACATGATCTAGGACTTTATGTTGTATATAAAGACATTAAACCTTGTTCTTGTGAAACTGAGAACGTCCTGTACTCCATCTCTCCACAGTTTCCCAATGCACAGAAGTGTTCTGTGCTGTGATGTAAATGGAGAAAAGAGAGTAAGCGCACGACAGATAAAAACGAGTCAGAGGTCACAAACCAGGGCCAAGCACTGTGTAATCCTTTAGATTTATTGCCCTATCCTGTTGTATTTGGTGTAAAAGTCTGTTATTATGGGAAAGAAGGCAGCACAAACATGATCAAACATCAAGTCTGACTGTCCTCATGGTTTACGTGATAAGACACATTACATGAGAAAACAGGTGACCCGGGGAGCCAGTGTCAGCTGAGCTGACTGATGTGGAAAGCTTCATTTATACACTGTCATGTCCATTTTTCATACAGTGTGTTTTTCCAACTGGAAGGTTGTGACACGGCTCCTCTCCAGGACTCCCGGGGACTGAGTGTGAGTTAATCTCATAGGGATTCGCTGTAATTTCCTCCACGGACCCCATGGCATCAGGCCTGGCTGCTTACTCTGTCAACATTGACTTGGTCCAGTGGGAAATCAAGAAATCCAAAATAAAAAAGACAATCCTTTATTACATGTCCAACCCAGTAAGTGAGGCTCTTCCTTTTTCCCGGCCTGTCGAGGATGAGAGATGATATCTGGCATGCCTCTTGACAAAATGAGTGATAAGGGTTACTTAGTCTTTTTCCCATTAGATCTCATTCCAGTGAAGACGGGATACACACGGCCATTACTTAAAACAGCTCATGTGTTATTGCTATACAAAAATACGCAATCTGTTTTTTTTTTTACGAAGAATGGATCCCCTGAGGTGTAGCCGTTGAATGAGGAGGTGATGCTTACAGTATTGGTCCACAGTCATTCATCGAGAAGGGAGGATGTTGTTTTCTTGACTTCTGACTCCTCTTCTCCTTTTGTGACTCTGTGGAGTGCAGTCGAGAGCAAACAGTCCCTGTGGTCTCTTAACTGAACTGGAACTGCGAAACATGGGTCATGGCACGAGCATGAATTCTCGATCGTTGCACCTATTAAAAGAAGCCTTGATCATCTAAGTGAATGAGGAGTCATTTAGCAGATGCTTCCATTTTTCCTGAGCATCCTGAGCGAGAGAAATTATCTGAAAAAAAAACATGCTGTCCAGATTGAATGTGATGAGATACAATGAAATAAAACAGAAAAAACTTTTGAAATGCTTTACTTTACATGTAATGAATCTAGAATATATGAAAGTTTCACTTTTGAAATGTTACAAAAAAAGAAGAACTTTTTTTTGAGATGCACCTGTAAATGACTGATATTAAAGTTCTACTATTTTTTCTAAGTAAATTAACAATACTAAAACAAACAAACAAACAAAAACATTAATTTGTTAAGTAATTCAACATTTTAAAGATTAAATGAAGTGTGTTAAATGACAGCAAAGGTAATGTAAAAATAGGAGGAAGATTGGCAGACAACCATATATGGTACTGTGCAAAATATTAAAATGGTCAGGTATAAAATGCATTAAGAACAGCAGAACTGTAATTTACTAGCCTCACACATGAAATCAACAACTAAAGCCATATGATATGTTTTTCTCAGAACAGACCTACAATACATTTTTTGGGTTGTGACCTACTGGTGGAATACACTGAAGTATGAGGCTGTGCTTTCTGCAGTGAATAACTTTCACAGGAAATGCTAGTGCTTGAGACATGATCTAGGACTTTATGTTGTATATAAAGACATTAAACCTTGTTCTTGTGAAACTGAGAACGTCCTGTACTCCATCTCTCCACAGTTTCCCAATGCACAGAAGTGTTCTGTGCTGTGATGTAAATGGAGAAAAGAGAGAGTAAGCGCACGACAGATAAAAACGAGTCAGAGGTCACAAACCAGGGCCAAGCACTGTGTAATCCTTTAGATTTATTGCCCTATCCTGTTGTATTTGGTGTAAAAGTCTGTTATTATGGGAAAGAAGGCAGCACAAACATGATCAAACATCAAGTCTGACTGTCCTCATGGTTTACGTGATAAGACACATTACATGAGAAAACAGGTGACCCGGGGAGCCAGTGTCAGCTGAGCTGACTGATGTGGAAAGCTTCATTTATACACTGTCATGTCCATTTTTCATACAGTGTGTTTTTCCAACTGGAAGGTTGTGACACGGCTCCTCTCCAGGACTCCCGGGGACTGAGTGTGAGTTAATCTCATAGGGATTCGCTGTAATTTCCTCCACGGACCCCATGGCATCAGGCCTGGCTGCTTACTCTGTCAACATTGACTTGGTCCAGTGGGAAATCAAGAAATCCAAAATAAAAAGACAATCCTTTATTACATGTCCAACCCAGTAAGTGAGGCTCTTCCTTTTTCCCGGCCTGTCGAGGATGAGAGATGATATCTGGCATGCCTCTTGACAAAATGAGTGATAAGGGTTACTTAGTCTTTTTCCCATTAGATCTCATTCCAGTGAAGACGGGATACACACGGCCATTACTTAAAACAGCTCATGTGTTATTGCTATACAAAAACGAAGAATGGATCCCCTGAGGTGTAGCCGTTGAATGAGGAGGTGATGCTTACAGTATTGGTCCACAGTCATTCATCGAGAAGGGAGGATGTTGTTTTCTTGACTTCTGACTCCTCTTCTCCTTTTGTGACTCTGTGGAGTGCAGTCGAGAGCAAACAGTCCCTGTGGTCTCTTAACTGAACTGGAACTGCGAAACATGGGTCATGGCACGAGCATGAATTCTCGATCGTTGCACCTATTAAAAGAAGCCTTGATCATCTAAGTGAATGAGGAGTCATTTAGCAGATGCTTCCATTTTTTCCTGACCATCCTGAGCGAGAGAAATTATCTGAAAAAAAAAAAACATGCTGTCCAGATTGAATGTGATGAGATACAATGAAATAAAACAGAAAAAAAAGTGACCATTTTTAATCGGCCTAGCAACTCACTGAACACTCCGTAAAGTATATATTGATAGGTTACACTTTATTTCGATAGTCCACTTTAGACATTCTACTAACTATAAGTAACTTTGTAACTACATGGCAGCTACATGCCTACTAATTCTCATTAATTTGCAACTGCATGTCTATTAACTCTCAGTAGGGTAGGTTTAGGGTTAGTAGAATAAGATGACATATACTTGCAAAGTTTCTCATAGTCAGTATGTTGTATGTTGTGGACTCATCAAAATAAAGTGTTAGAAGATATTAAGCAGACAGTCTACTAATACTCTAATGACTGCTAGTTGACATGTAGTTGCAAAGTAACTTACTGTTAGTAGAATGTCTAAAGTGGACTATCGAAATAAAGTATTACCTATTGATAATTCCAAAAAGAACTTTTAACATCCATGGAACCTTTCCAAGGTTCTTAAGGTTCTTAAGATTATTAAAATATTCCTCACACTTATAAAAAATGGTTCTTTTAAGAACTGATCACTGAAAGGTCCTTTGGGAAACCAAAAGAGGTTCTTCTATGGCAGAATGAATCAGCCAGAGAGATTCTTGTAGCGCTGGAAATGAGACAGATTTCCAAATTCGATTCTGATTCAGAAGCTCTCAATTCAATTAGATTCGATTCTGCTCCATTTGATTTAATTCAATTAATTTGTGTAAAATTCAAGTTATATTGCCCATTTTGCTGACATAAAAAATAAATTCTCTCTTTGCTAATTCTGTAATTATAAAGTGTAGTGTTTCTGACCTGAATTAAACCTCCGACTGACTTTTCAATTAGTAATTTTTTTTTTTGCATTGTCTTTTGTCTTTTAATGAAATGCCTTTAACTGAAAATTGAAAATTGAGTGTTTAATCTTATCATTATACATTACTGACACTCTATCCTCTAATTTGATACTGTTAAGTGCTTTGACACAATCTGTATTGTTAAAAGCGCTATATAAATAAAGGTGACTTGACTTGACTTGACTTTTGTCAATAGTGTTGCACACACCTCACACAAAAATCACTTTTTGTTTGTCATTGTGGAAAATCCAAGTCACCAACTTTAACCCGTTGCAAAAGATGCATCGGAAAATATTTTGCTCTCACGCAAAATTCCCATTTGCGTGGATTCCTTTCAAAAAGGCACAACCCCACAAACATTTGCTAAACAACATAAATGTCATAAATGTCAAAAAAAAATTTGAACTAGTCATTAGAAGAACTGACTCATAAAAGTCATTTGGTTCAGGAATCAGGCCACACTGGTTGCTTTGTATGTTTTTGATTCATTCAAAAATAACCGTCTCATAAGAGTCATTTATGCATAAATAGGAATGTCTCTGTTTTATGTTTGTTTTTGCTTACAGTAAGAACTATTACTGTTACCTTCTGATTGGTCGCTGAAGGCATAACCAAATTAGCCCAATATTTAATAAACAAACATGCAAAGGATTTGTAGAATTATATGACTAACAGGAGTTATTTTTCTAGAGAAATTTGCTGAGCTTTTTTGCAATTGTGCACGCCATGTAGGGTCTATTCATGACTCACTCCTTTGCAGAGATCAAGCCAGCATCCATTACATCCATTGCATCTATGAGTTCTAACCACTACACCACACTGTCTGTTTGATATCAGCCTCTTTGTATGGTTTCTTTCTCTTACTTAGAGTGACTTGTATGAACCCTCAGTCTTTTTAGAAACTTTGACCTTTTCAGAAAGCAACATGAAAAATAGCAGTGAAGAATGCATCTATTATTGCCTGCCCAAACTCTTTATAGCTTTCCTCTCTCACTGCAGTAAACCCCAAATGATGAACACTTGAAGATAAATATATGCTGTTAGTCACAAAGACTTATTATTTTCAATGGTTTTTTACCAGTAAGTCGCCTTGTCAGGATTCATCACAGACCACAGGCACCACAAGAGTCATCTCTTCTAATAGTCTGACCATGGGCTTATGTAATAATGATATGCTGTAAAGAAAAATGGGCCTTGCTTTCTGTTATGATAAGCAATCTGGGGAACAGACCGTTTTAGTTGTGATCTCCAATTCAATGGACTCTGAGAAACCAAACAATTCTATTTTTAATCTTGAATTCCCCACTTCAGAATGTGCTGATTTTCTCCCTGTGCTTGAGACCCCGCTGGAGCCCAGCAGAGACTGGCTGGCTGGGGAATGTGTATGAAACTGCACTTTCTGCTAATGGGGAAGCTTCACTGTTGAGCGTTCAGTGTGTCTCATGTGTGGCCAGCTGTCAGGGTGGTGGGTGAAGACAGCGGAGGGTTTTTTGGGGTGGAGGTAGAACTAGAGAGCAGAGGTTAGCCATGAATGACCCTGACGAAGACCAGCACAGCTGAATGTTTTGCTACTAAATTCTGGCAGTATAAATCACCTGCACTTTCTGGAGCTAAATGTCACTGAAGATGGCAGGTCTGGGTTTCACCTCTGACATGTGTACAAGCTGTTTGGGAAAGTTTTGGGAAACTTACTGTAAACTGACTTGTTTTAGTTAATATTGATGTATGTTACTTTATATTGTGAACACATTTACTGCATTATGTGCAAAACTAGAGATAATAAATATTAAAATTAGGGCTATTAAATTGGCTTTTAATTGTTGTTATAGCTAATAATGATAAATGATAGATATTAAAAGTCTGTAATATATCTAATATTCTATAATCACTCATGTTAATTGGTTCAAGTTATGATTTATGCATCACAACATTATAATGTACACAACTGATCGAAAGTTTGGGGTCAGAAAAAAAAAGTATCACAGTTTCCACAAAAATATTAAGCAGCATAACTGTTTTCAACATTGAAAATATAAAATAAATAAATAAATAAATCTTCAGCACAAAGTCAGCAAATTAGAATGATTTTTGAAGGATCATGTGACACTGAAGAGTGGACAAATGCCTGCTGAAAATTCAACTTTGCAAGAATAAATTACATTTTAATATATTTTAAAATAGAAAATAGTTATTTTAAATTGTAAAATTTCACAATATTAGAGTTTTACTGTATTTTCAATCAAATAAATGCTGCTGTCAAAAACATTAAATCAGTAGATGACAGCAAAGGCAATTTAAGTGTAAAAATAGGGGAAATGAGCATGAACAATTATTTGCTTAATATTGGCTAATTTTTTAGGATTAGGATTTTTAGTATATATGCACATCAAACAGATGTGGGCACTGCTTTGAATGATTTGCTATGGCTTGTTAGTGGAGCACCAGTGATCTTTTTGCTCTCCCAAGGAGTATCTCTGTCATTCAACCTCACATCTCCGGTCAGGAGGTACAGAGGTCATGACCCTGCCAGGAATGGATGCTGGGAGAACGTCTTTGTGTCGAAAGAGGTGAGAGGATATCAGAGCCGATGACTGACAGACTTATCCAGGGCCTTGCAGCTCTGACACATACAAACACAAACAGGAAGAGCTTGATGTATATTCACAGAACTTTTTAACTACTTAGAAGAAGCCCTAAGATGGTAGCCCAAGCGAAAGAGAAATATACTAAAATGATTTTAAAATACATTTATTTCATGCTACGTATACTAAAAATACATTTACATATTTATGTACTTAATAAAAATACCCTGCAGTTATAATTTTTGTATACTAAACTGGTATACTTAAAGCCTGCTAAATTGGAACAACTAATTTTGTGCTTAATGCACTTTAACCATGCGGAACTAGTGCTGAAGTCCAAAATTTTGAATATTTAATACTTTGGGTCATTCAAACGCAAACATATTGTATGCACATATCCCATCTAAAGAGCCATCTAAAGAGGGCTGGAAATCATATACATAATTGTTTGCAATTCTCAGAGGAATCTGTTCATTCCTGCTTTTGACACAATCTGCTCTCAATTACTCTGCCCAGAGTTTAATAGATGCTTCAAAAACTCTCCCCTCTCAGCTTGTTAACATCTACCACAACATCTTTGGTTCAGAAAGAAGGGGCAAACCAATGAGGACTCTTTATTTCAATAATGTGAAGTTGGTTTTCTATGACATTTTCTATCAAGACAGCTGCTGCAAAGCAAGTACAGAAATTTGCTCTGCCAATTCATACACTGATACAGTGCTGTGAATATTTAAGACATACTGCTGGTGCACAAGTATCATATATAATAACCCGTAGCAGATCTATACAGGTGGAGCTGGGGAAGGTGGAGGGTTTCAGAGGAACTCAGAAAGTGTGCTGTGAACTGCTCTAGTGAATGCTAAATAGCCATTTAAATGTAAAGTAGCAAACTCTTTGGCTGCGTATGCAACATTAAGCAATCAGTTTGTGCTTAGTAGTTTAATGCTGTGAGTATCATCAGTTTGCAATAACGACCCATCAGTCTGCACCATCTAGAGTTTCATGACATAACTTAGCATTTATGCAGTGTCAGATATTATCATTGCATCTATTTTTGCATTAATTTATAAGGGGTTCTATTATGACTTTTCTCTTTTTTAACTTGTGTGTAATGTTGCTGTTTGAGCATACAAAAGATCTGCAAAGTTACATTCTCAAAGGTAAAATAAAATACACTTTGATTTGTCACATATTTGTGACTTCACATTTGTAATGATGAAGTTGAAATTTAGTACATTTAAAATAAATACAATTTAAGTGTAATATTGAATAACACACTACAATTTCGTATTTAGTGTTTTACCAGCACGTCAAAATAAGCTTATTTATTTAAAGCTGCAGTCTGTAAGTTTTGCCTCTTTGTCGCCAACTCTGTTTGAAAACCTGGAATTGCAGCTGCTTGCAGAATTATCTTCCTTGCGTGGGATGTGCACCAGCATGGCTCCAGCGCGGATGAATCTAATGTTTTTAGGTGAATGTGTTGCTGTCAGTCACCGTACCAGTGTGGATATTTACTGTACTTCGGAATCATAGATTCTAGCCTACGTCTTGGAATATATGACCCAAATAAGAATTTTCACCATAGATTGTCATCTGAACAAGTAAGCAACAAGTCTGCCACATTTGTTCTGACCAACTAAGGAAAAAAGCATTACAGTAAATCGCGCTACCAATGGTGATTAAATCTAACGTCCGGTTAGCTCATATCACATCAAACCATGCAAATTATTATTGTTATACTTTATTCTCAAATTAATAATGTTAACAGCATCAGCATTGCGTGACTATGAGTATACTGTGTATTAACGTATATATTTCAATTTCTGTACAGTCTAATCTAATTGTCATGCCATTCGAATTTCATATTAAGAAGTTATTTTAACCCAAAAAGCAAACTATGCTCCCTTCGAACTGGTATTGTTTAAAATACAAATCTTGTGTAATCCCAGGCTATCTGTAATCAGAAGCACATTTAAAACTGGAATATAATTTAATTTCATTCACATGTGTTTCATAAGAACATAATCCTCTCTGGATTACAATCCGCCATCAAAATGATACATTTAATTATTCTAGCTGCTGTGAGAAGGCTATAAATGATCTGCCACCTGCAGGATCCTCACACGCGATAGCCTAGTAGCCAGGACAACTTCCTTATATTTACAGACGTGACGTAATGACGCAGGGCCATGCTCGAATTTCCCATGAAAAGCTACCCGTACCACTCAAATTAGAAAAAATTATTATAAACTAACCGTAGTGAATCGGGCTAAAGTAAGACAATAGTTTTGAACACTGGCTGGTTATGTACTTGCTCAAATATGTACTTGCTCACATTCAATACAGTTGATTGCACTTCTTTTTCACAAAGCTAGAAGTAAAAGCCCCAAATACCACAAAAAGATTATGCATCTTTTAATGCATTTCAATAACTTACATTATTATAATATGATTTGATACTATGAAACATTTCTGTTTCTCCTTTTTGTTTGTTTATCTTGCTTCAATTCTCCTTCTCTGTCACTCTCTCAGGGGTCAATGTGTAGTGTGTCTTGTCTCTCCATGTGTGCACAGATGATGGAAGTGGTTGAGTTTGGAGATCCCTGAAGTCCAGACAGTGAAATGTGTAACACATTTTTAAACATTTTTATTTTTCTAAAACTGACCTGTCCACTGAAGCAAATGTAATGCAGCTATCATGACAGCACAGGCCAGATCGTCACGTGTTATGTGGTCAGACTGCAGTGAGCCGAATCATGCTGTTGACACACGGTCAGATGGTAGGGATGCAGGCAGAGTGTTCATGTGGTTGGATTAAAGCTGGATAAAAGGGCTATAAGAGCTGTTTTCGGGTAATTTATTTGCACAAGCTGGTGCAGGTTACTCAGATATGATGCTGTTAGCAGTGTTATATCAGTGTAGGCTGGAATGTATACAGTTCACGGGTGCCTCGGCACATCTGTGCAGAGATCCCATGGAGTAGTAAGGCTTTACAACTGTGAGTAGAGCACAAAGATAAACAAGAGGCTTTCACACAAATGCTTGCTTGCTAAGGGGTAAGTCAAAAGTGCCCCTTTCAAAATCTTTATGATATTCTGTTTCCTACACTCTGAAAAATATCATTTTAAATTTATAGTAAAAATTGGCTGCTGTGGTTACTAGAAAGTCACTGTAAAAAATATAGTGACTGTCTCATTTTCAGTTAGTCAGTTTACTGTAAAAAATGATAGGCCTATGATCTATAAGTCATGGCAACATGTTTGTTACTGTAAATAAATGCAATGTGGCTTATGTTTTAAATAAAATAATAATAATAATTTACTGTGAAAGTGTGCATTTTCTTTTTCAGTATTTTACAGAATTAAACTGTAAATTATATTTTGTAATGTAAAAAATGTTAATGTAATGTATTGTAATGTAAATATGTTTTGTAATGTAAAAAAATGCAATTATAATGCAACGTTAAACCAATTATATATATATATATATTTTATTATTGCATATGGTAAGGTAACTTAGAATTAACAATTTGAATGTTTTTACTGTCAAACACTTTCAGTAAAAATTTTTACAGTATAAATATAGTTTGGATTCCTCTGCCAATTTAAGTCAGTGGGATTTTCCGTCCTTTCGCCAGACAGACATTATTACTTATCATTTAGAAAAGTAGTAGCACATCTCCTCAACAAGCCATATGATTTGAGGAATTATTCATGTCCTTAGGAAGTGTTTTTCTCTTTCTTGTCATTTGTTTCCCAAAAGTTTAATCGAAGTATTGCACCTCCTGACCTTCCTCTTGTTCTGCATGAAAGTATCTCCCAGAATTACGCCTCTAAATCATCCTCTGGAGTATCTTACCATAATCAGCCACAGATATGAACAATTTTACATGGATCACAGTGGCATTCTCTGAGTTCCGCTTGCAGGAATACAGCCTCGACTCTGGAGAGCTTTATCACAGAGAGAAAATTACCACATGACCTGCGTGGTTGGACCGGCTCAGCATTTTACAGATATTTTGTGAGCAGAGTGATGGATGCATTTTGTTTTCATTTCGGTATTTCCATATTAAAGAGCCTCTCAGATGTAGCCCATCAAATGGATCATCAAACACATGTTTTTCATCTTTTAGTCGATCATTTCTACTCAATTTGAATGGTTAGATTGTCTTAATCCACACAAATCCCCATGTGAGTTGGTAAACTACTTAACTGACCGCATCATTATCGCTACAGTAAGCACAAAATGCTGTTCCTCATTACACCAGCGGAGATCTGCACCCCTTGCTGAGTTGAACCATGGGCTTCCTCCATGCTGCGTTTCCTCTCAAGTTGTGTGAGTGATACTGGGGCCCAGTGGACCAGGGTGATGACTGCTCTGTTAGCCAATGACCAGGTGAAGATAGGCGCTTATTAAAAACCTGTGCGCTCTCTCACTGAAAGAGTCAACCTTGGCCACCCTTGTGAGAATGGTGGAAATCAGAAGACTCGATGATCAGAGAAAGACTTACACTATTGTGACATACTGTTAATAGGGCTTGTTTTAAAGGAATTTATAAAGGAAAGTATTTTGACTTGTATCTTTTATGGTGGCCAGTATGACCAAAACATTCAATCTAGATCTCAGTGAGAAGTGCCAATTGATGCCATTTCAAAGATGGAGGCAATTAACAAGCATAGGCCCGGTTTCACAGACAGGGTTTAGATTAAACCAGGATTAGGCCATAGTTCAATTAGGACATTTAAGTAGTTTTTATAAATGTGTCATCTTGAGACAAAACAAAGGCACTGATATATTTTAAGATCAGTCAATGCAAGTTTCTTTCAGTTGAAATAGCTGAGACTTACATTTTAGTCTGAGACTAGGCTTAAACCTTGTCTGTGAAACTGGGGGATAGATAGACATTAGTCAGGTTAGACACCATATTGAATTTAATGCATATGAAAATGAAGCTGTGTGAGGAATTGACTTACTGACACGCACTGTATAAAGGTCCTAGATCACATATTTTTCGCAACTTACAACTTTCAGAACTCTTTTATGGAGTTTTGTCTACTAATTTTTTTTTTTTTTTTTTGGAAAAAAACATTTTGTCAGCTGAACAATCGGTATGTTGGTAAACATAAGTACCATCCATTGAATGCACTGTTTTATCCCTCACAGCATGACATTAAGCTTATAATATATTTTTTGGGGGGAGTCATTTTATGGTGCACATATGTGTACAAATGCAAGACTGATTGAAGTGTACAGAAGTCAGAAATTGTAAATTCAAATCTAATTTCCAACTCCGTCTTCGTCTGGAATGCAGTATACGTATTTTTATATTACAGTAACATTATATAGCAGGGCTGTTCAGTTGCAGAGTTTAGTTCCTTTACACACCTGCCTGTAATTTTTAAGTAATCCTGAAGACTCTGGGTCCAGTTGCATAAACATAGCTACTATGTTAAGACTGTTTTTTAAGAGCTAGTTTAACCAACTAGCAGCTAGTCAAGTCTTGATCAGTTTTACTTTTCAGATTTAAATTTAGACAAATCTACCTTTTATGTAACTGACTTTAAAAGTTATGACCATATACCTTGGTTCTTCATCTTAAGTCTGGGATACAATAACTTGACACTTGCACCAGAGGACTTAAGTCTTGCTCAGAAGTTGCTTTTCATTGCCCAAAGATGTATCATACTTAATTGGATTAAAGATAAACCACATTCAATTCCCCAGTGGTTTTAAGAGATTTACAGTATACTTCCATTTAAAAGAATTAGTGCATCACTTAAGGTGAATGTGGATACTTTTAGATGTATCTGGTCTGCTTTTTTGCCATCTTTCCAGACTCAACAAAATAAATTTTAGCGCTCGGCCAGGCAGACAAAACTTGGAAAGTGTAGTCATTTCTTTAAAAAATTTAATGCTGTTGTCATATATGCACACTATCTTGGGGGTGGTTTGGTTGGTTATGTTTTTATGCTTGATTTATGTAAATTTATAAATTTGTTATTTTGTATGTTATTCCTGTTAAAAACCAATAACCATTCAGTAAAAAAAAGACCAGTCTTGATGGAAAAAAAGATGACTAATTTTGAAGATTAAGCACTTTATGCAGCCACCCCCTGATTAGTTGATTCAGGTGTGTTTGATTAGGGCTGGAGCTAAACTCACAGGTCAGCGGCCCTCAAGGACTGGAGTTGAATAGCCCTGGTATATACTGTATATAATTTTGCGGATAATGTTTTTTTATTTATCATAAACAAATGAATTTATCATCAACATTCATTTATTCATCCATTCTCCAAAACACTTACAGGTATCATCAACATGTGATGACTAAACCTGCTGTCATTCCACCCAGACTTGATATTCATTTGTAAAAAGAAGCAAAATGTGTTGCCAGTTATGCTCTTACAATGGAAGTCTTCGGGGCAAGCATAAAATCATTCTGTAAACATTTTTTTTTTGCCTTTACAAGCTGAGTTGAAAATGATTTTCTGTGGTAATCAATAGCATGCCATAGATGTTGTTGAGCTTAAAATGTATTAAGCCCATAATATTGCTTTAAACATTTAGTAGACTGTATTATAGTTTAAAATAAACATGTTCACCCTTGCCAATCATCCAGCACTCAAATTTGAGTGTGTCTGGATTATATTACCACTGAATTCTCTTGCTACAGCATAGCTGATTATAATTTGACTTCTGGGAAATCTACTTGGTAGTCTTGTGTTATTCTGTTTACACATTTTCTCTCTTCAGGGACCATTTTTCTTTGTACACTGATTTTTCAACTTGCACCTAAATTAATGCACATGAAATCTCAGTTTTTTTGGTCATAACCTCTTGTTCTTCACAAGAAGGTTTCTTTGTCAGGTCAATTTTAGAGTAATAGGGAGTAATGAGTTGTATTTATCATTTGCAGTGGCTATATGTTTCATTTCAAATTACTTCCTGAATATATCAGGTTGATATAGTAATTCTGGAAGCAATTCATTGTGCCACAATATATGCAAGTTACCCCTCTGATCAGCCTTACAGGCTCAGTATGGTTAAAGTTAGGAGTAGATTTGTGGTTAGGCTTATATGTCAGTCTGGCAGGCACAATATGGGGCAACTTCCAACAATGAGCATGTTGCATATTCAACAAACACAGTTTACTTCATAACTGTGACAAATTGATGTTTGTACTCTATGAAAAAGAAGAAGCTTGTTTCAAATTTATTTTGAATGTTGTTTGTCCTCACCCTGCCTCTGTTGTTTTGGTCTTGGCTCTCTTAAGTTTTGCCAGAAAGCAGGCCTTTATTCTTGTGCAGTGTGTTGTTTTCCCCAAAAGCTAACTACAAATGCTTCTAATGTTTTGATTGTGCAAATATCTGTAGGATGGATCTGTTGGATCGCAGATGTTGTCCAGTTGTGTAAAATACTAAATCATTACGCAAACAATTTATTTTTCTATTCATGGTCACTAATTCTGGCCCTTATCTCAGCCCTTAAATCTTTGGATTTCAGGAAGAATGTCTTCTTGGGTGTGAAAACTACACTTAGAGCACTGACATAAATATGTCAGACTCAAAAACTCCGTTGAGTCGCTATTTGCAAAATATATTTTCTTCATGAGAATTTTGCCTGCTGTGTTAACATGTCCTCCTCTGCTAGGGGTCAAATTGACCCCAAATATATAATTCATATTTTTGTCTTTGACAAGATACAAGAAAGGTTTTATATTTTTTAGCTAACTTTTTACTGTTTTTCAAACAGTTGATTTTTGGCAAGTTGCATGGAAACCAGTGAAGGTCTATTGGACCACTAACACCATCATAGGCACAAAATTTGTACATCCTTTCCAGAACACATTTATGTGTCAGAATTTTGAATGCACATTCATGACCATAAGTGGGAAAATGTAGTTCAAGTATAGTTAAAATATGAATCAAACTGACCTAAACACAAGGAATAGTTACCCAAACATAAAAATGGTACTTTGTGTGATAAATAGACTAAAATTAAAATTGTTATTCACTAATAATCTGGTCACACTTTATATTAGGTGGCCTTAACTACTATGTACTTACATAAAAAATAAGTACAATGTACTTATTGTGTTCATACTGTATTGCAAAACACTATTGCTGCTATTGGGGTGGGATAGGGGTAAGGTTTGGTAGTATGGGTAGGTTTAAGGATGGGTTAAGGTGTAAGGGATGGGTCAACAGTGTAAGTATAAATGTAATTACATAAATTAATTACAGATGTAATTACATATAGGTATTTAAAAAAATATAAGTACAATGTAAAAACATGTATGTACACAATAAGTGCATTGTACCAAATGATTAATTTAAAAGTAAGTACAAAGTAGTTTAGTTAAGGCAACCAAACATAAAGTGGGACCAATAATCTTCCTATCTGTTCAAAAATCACTAATGTCAAAAAACACTTTTTGTGTAGTAGTCTAACATTTTTGTTCTAGATGCAAATTTGGGCCACAGGATTGGGCAATGGCAATAATTTTCATTTTGCCTCTGACACACAGCTATCATATTGCTATAAAGGACTTTAAATACTGTAAGCACAAGACATATGGATGACTTTTGTGGTTCTTTTGGGGACTTGACAGCCCCTGGCCACTATGAACTATTGTTGTATGTCAAAAATGGAATGACTGCCAAAAATCACACCCATCACACTTCTTTTTTCTCATGTGAAATGAAAAAATTTGTTTGCTAGTAGTGCTTTCTGAGGGACACAGATTGCATATCCACAACACTGAGCGCTGTGGTCCTCTGAATGGTTCAGATGTTTGTTCTCTTTGCTCTGGTCTGTCCTACCTACCGCAGACACTCATATACCAAACAGGTGGATGAATCATTTCACACACACACAGCTACCACACTGAGCTCTCGGGGTGTATATTTTAGGTTCTGCAATTATGCAATTAAAAATAAACCAGTGGTAAGATTGATAGCACAAACTGCAGAAATAAGATTCTGTTCACATAACTCGAATGTGTGTAATTTCTGCTTCAGTGTTTGTATGGCATATTTTGTTGCTCCATCTGGAGTCCAGAATAACTTCCCTTTTGCAGAGGTCTTTGTAGCAACGCTGTTGCTAAAATATATTGATGCCACAGCCATCTACAGTCAGTTCAAGACCTGTTATGTTTTCAAAAGCGTTTTCCTTATAATATCAGGCTGGATTTGTCCGGCTCACTCTTATGTCATCAGTGCACATGGACTGTATTCTTCTGATATGCATGTAAATATCCCAGTCGCTCTAAACCCTTCAGTCAGATGAAGGAGTCGACTTTACAGCCCATCATTTCTCCAGAGACTAACAGTTTGATGCGATCACATGATAGGTGCAAACCCCATTGTCCCCCATCTGGAACCACAGAGGAATGAAATCAATTATGTGCACATAGATGAAAACATACTTCACAATTATATGCAGTATTCTCAAGTATGTCTTTGAGGAGACAATGGATGGCATTGTTCAGAAAGATAAACATACCTCTAAAACTTCATTATGTGGCTTCATTCATGCTTTGCTGGATGTCAGAGATCCAAATAAATCAGAAGATGGAGAAAATGCTCGGGCCTTTCATGGGGCGTTCAGTATTTGTTGTTGAATTATAAAGCCTGTCATTTCTTAGTGGGGTGTCTGAAGGAGACAGGAAGATCAGATGGCCGTCTTGGAATCTGTGGACAACTCATCCCAGATCTAGTTTGCATATGGTCAGACATATTTTTCCACTGCTGTATTTGTGTTTGTGTGCACAAGAAAGAGAGCGAGAAAGAGAAGAAAAGAGGTACTAGCTATTCCAAAGAAAACATTGTTGCGGTATATTGCAAATTTCCTGTATAGTACCACTTTACAGAAAACATCACACTATTTACTGTATGTCGTCATTTTCTCCACAAGACGTGATGGTGCATTTTGATGTATCTTGGCAGCTTGTGTGAATCTGATATACTTCAGTCTTTTTATGTAAAGCCTCTACCTAAAAAAAGACAAAGGCCTTTTCACAGCTTCGTATGTTACGTCAGTAGATTTGTGGGTTTTCCATCCGTATGACCTCACTTAAAGGGGTCATACCACGAGGAATCAAGTTTTCATTGATTTTCTTTTAGATAAAAGAGTTCATTGTTCAATGAAAATGGGTCATTTCAGTACTCAAAACCACCTCGGTGAAAAAAGACCATTTATTTTAAAATAAGTCTTCTCGTTCTGCAATTCTGCAGCATTCTGACGCCAGACAGATATCAATGCATAACTGCCCACAATTACATGTCAACAATTTTCCCCCTTCCATTAAAATGGTAAATCATACTCAATTAAATTTATCTGAGGTATAGTGTGAGATACAAAAGTTGAATGAATATCATTCATAAGTTTGGGGTCAGTAAAAATTGTAGGTTATTTTTTATTTTATTTTATTTTATTTCTAATTAATACTAAAGAATCCTTATGATTTCTGAAGGATAATGTGACATTGAAGACTGGAGTAATGGCTTTGCCATTACAGAATTAAATTACATTTGAAATAAAATAGAAAACAATTATTTTAAATTGTAACAATATTTCACAATCCTATTTTTTTTTTTTTTTTTTTTTAATTCACCTAAATACAGCCTTGGTGAGGATAAGAGACTTCTTTTATCTTTCCTAAATTTTCCTTTGAAAAAAAATACTAGTTTTCAGTCCAGATCAAATCTGTAGTCCAATATCAGTCCCAGGATCATTTTTAAGTATACAGTAGATATGAAATGCCAGCACCACATGCCTTTATTAAGTGAGTAACGCATACATATCAAATTTTTCACTAATACTATAATGATGCACTTCCAAACTTAACTGTGTTCTGTGGTGCCAAAGGAAACATGCTGCGGTACATGGCCAAGCACAGGAGAGGAGAATCAGAGCACTTCTATTGAAAGTGGCGGTTTTACTGTTGACTAATAGAAGGTTGCTCTCACTTACTGTTTGAGTTGCTCTCTGATGGGTGAAGTGCTTGAACAAAATGTTCTGAAAACAGAGATGAATCACAAACTGTGTCTTATTCAAAACAGATCAGCATAAATGATGTGAATTGATTTTAGGTTTAAGAAAAAAAAGGATTTTTCTTTTTTTCAAGTAAAAATATATAAAAATGTACATGTATTGAGAATGAAAACCACATAAGTTATTAAAATTTGTTTTCAGATAATGTATTTGTGTTATACAATACAGTTATCTACAGAGCTGTTAAATACAGTTAGGTTTGTAGGGATGCAACAATATTAAAACTCAGGCTGATAATATTATGGCTGATAACTGATAAATGGCAGCTATAAAAATTGGGTAACATTTCAGAATAGGGAACACTTATTCACTATTAACTACGACTTTTCCCTCAATAAATTCCTAATTTGCTGCTTATTAATAGTTAGTAAGGTAGTTGTTACGTTTAGGTATTGGGTAGGATTAGGGATGTAGAATAAGGAATTAATATGTGCTTAATTACTACTAATAAGCAACTAGTTAAGAGAACTTAAAATAAAGTGTTACCAAAAATTGTATAGACCTACTATTTTGTATAAATAAATGAAAAATAAACACTTAAAACTAAAACCAATTGTTTTAAATGTTAAAAGTGAATGTAGATATAACATTAAAATGTACATTTTTTATAAAATGGATATTCATTTCGCTAAAGATTATGTTTAACAAGTTTTTAAACTTAGATATTAAAACTTAAAGATTAACTTAAATAAGTGTTTTATGACTTCAAAGCTAATCTTTTATTCAGGATAATTTTTAATAATTATGTAATAATGCAGCTTAATGTGAATATAATTCTAAAGAAAAAATTCATACAGGTTTGAAACAACATGACGGTGAGTAAATTATCTATTTCTGCTGACTTCTCTATTATTTCATATGTTGCTCAAATGTTTATGTTTCCTTTATAGCCTTTCTTCCTCCTCTTGCTTCAACTTCATTTTAAGATTTATAGCGTTGTCATATACAAACCCTCTTTATAGTGGCATAACAATAACAATCTTTCATTCCTAATGGAAGGGGAAGAATTATTGAGCTGTCAGTGGGTATTATTCTCAAAGTTATGAGCACTTGGGTTCTTTTCACCTCTTAAGAACAGTCTTTGAAAACACAAAACATATGCACACATCACATAAGATATTTATGTGTGCACATTCACTTCCCTGCATGCATCAAATACACAAGAAGCCGTATACTATAACCTTCTTCTGTACTGTATATCTACATGTGTCCACTTGAAACAATCCACAAAAGAAGGAGTATTTACATGACATGTATCGCATGGAGTCTCGATATTGTCTAGAACTCTAGGGGTGCTAAAGCAGAAGACCGCAGAAATAGGATATGCAGCTTTAATTTTCCTCCGTGGGCCAGAGATCTGTCTTCACCGGCTCATTCTCCACCGTCTTCACTCTTCTAAACAATGACACCCTCCCTGCTGAGATCCCCTCTGGGCAGCTTTCATATCAGCATTAGCTGTGTCTGTTCAGCTGGGTGACAGAAATGTCTCAGACTCTGGGGCCGTCCAATGGGAGTGCTGTTTACAGCCTGTGAAAACACCAGGTCGCCACATCTGGAGCCATCTGGAACCTCCCAACCTTGAGATCTCCCCCAGTCTGTCTACATATGCACAGCGTCTGTCTTCTCTAGAGGCCAGGAGGATACACGCAGACAGTTGTTCCCCAACCTTTTTTGTCTTCCGTACCCCCACAGGCCTATCAGTTAGCATTAAAAGGATAGTTCACCCACAAGTAAAACTTCTGCCATCATGTACTCATGTCGCCTGAATAACACAAAAGAAGTTATTCAGAGGTTTTTTTTTTCTTTTCTCCCCATACAATGAAAATTACTAGAGTCCAATGTTGTTTTGGACCCTGTAGTGATGACCCAGCGGTCAGAGGAAATCATTTTGAATGAGCTGGACAGCGGTTAAGTGAATCCCATTAGGTGGTTTATTAAAGTGAAAAAACAAACATTACAAGGTCAAATCCTAAACTTAAACAGAAACTGCACTATATGGACAAAAATAGTCAAAAACTTTCTTTAAAAAATCTTTAAATATCTTTAGAGTTAATAATGACAATTCTTTTCAGTGAACCGTCCCGACTTTACCCTTAACCAACACCAAACCCCACTTACTTTAATGGACATATATTTATTAAAGTGACCATTATTACACCAGTATAGTCATTATTTTAAACTAAAACATTGCATACTGTGAACTGAAAAAAGCAGACACATTAACTAGGATAAACAATCAAAACATTATTTTCTATAACTTTTGACAGTTTTAGAGTCAATCATTAGGGGAAAACAGACAGTCTATATATTAATGAAATGCAATTAAGTCATAATAAGGGGTGCAACAATATTAAAATTCTACTCATAATGATAAGATGATGCATTTTTGATTGATGCTAAAGATTACATATGACAGTGCTGCAAAATTATTAGTTATTAATTATGAGTTAAATAAAGATTCTGTAACACTTTATTTTAAGGTGTTCTTGTTACACGTTACTTGCACATACTATTTCAATAACAATAAATTATGCATAATGGCATGCAAGTAAACCTAAGCCAAACCCTAATCCTAACCCTAATAGTAAGTGCATGTAGTTAATTAATATTAATCAAAACTTAAATGTAACACTGTAACAAAGACAGTTTAAAATAAAGTGTAACCAAAGATTCAAGTGTGCATTAGATGACAAACGTCTAAATGTAGAAATACATTTTTATTTATTACTATACTTATAATGTAGAATTATTACATTTTTTCGCTTAGTATAAATATAATTGCAACCCCAATTCCAAAAAAAGTTGGGACATTTTGTAAATGCAATAAAAATCAAGAATCTGTGATTTGTTAATTCTCTTTAACCTTTATTTAATTCACTGACCAACTCCAAAAAAGCTGGGACAGAGGCATGTTTAACACTCTGTCACATCACCAGTCCTTTTAATCACAATGTTTAATCATTTGACAATTGAGGATACTAATTGTCAAAGTGCATGCAAAATTTTTGACCAGTCTTGCTTGATACAAGATTTCAGCTGCTCATCAGTCTGTAGACATTATTGTCTGATTCTCCTTTTCATGATGGGCCATACATTTTCAATAGGACACAGATCTGCTGGCTAGTCAGTCACATCTGCGTGTCTACGAAACCATGCTGTTGTAGCACATGCAAAATGAGACCTGGCATTGTCTTGATCTAATATCCATGGACTTCCCATGAAAGACGTCATCTTAATGGCAGTTTATGTCTCTGTACAATCTCCATGTCAGTGGTACCTTCGCACGAATGACATGTCTTGTTTGCTTTTGCATCTATCGCTGGTTAAAGTCTGCATGCTCCCTTTGGTCTCTAGGACTGAGAATTTGAAGTCTGGTTTTCCCAAGAACAAAGTGAAACATGGACTCATCTGACCACAGCATACATTTCCACTGTCTTTTTGACTATCTGAGATGAGCTCTGGCCCAGAGAACCAGACAGCATAAAACTGATGTACAGTCAAACCAAAAATTATTCAGACACACTATAGTTCATTTACGTAAATGAGGATACCAAAATAAAGTAAACTGTGACATGTTATACACAAAAAATTCTTCATACAGTGGACTACCAGTAAAATTAATAAAAAGTTGGGACAAAAATTATTCAGACACTTTGACCTAACCATGTTTTGTTTAAGTGTTTGTTTGTTTTTCTTTAAGTGGCAATGCAATATTTTTTACACCACAGACTGAACAAAATTAGGCATTGCTTGGTAATTGGTTGTCTTAAATTGGTATTATCTAATTGTATACTTAAATTTAACAGCTGACAGCTACTTGACCTAATTCATTACATACCTTTCTATCAAAGATATCTGACATTATCAAGATGAATTTATTCTGACACAGTTTAATTCCGAGTTCTTGTCATATTCTATTAACATTTTCTAAAGCGAATAAACTGTGATAATGTGAGAAATGTTGAAGGTGTCTGAAAATTTTTTGGTTTGACTGTATAGCTTTCTCCTAGCATAACAGAGATTCAAGTTGCATTTCTTGATGCAGCAGCAGACTGTGGTAAATGACAGCGGGTTTCTGAAGTACTCCTGAGCACATGTGGCAGCTGGATGGTTTCTTATGCAGTGCCATGTGAGGGCTCAAAGGTCATGCACATTCAGCTGAGGTTTCCTGCCTTGCCCTATACACAGACTGATATTTCTCTGGATTCCCTGAATCTTTTCTCAAGATTAGTTGGTGAAAGGCCTAAATTCTTTGTGATTTTTGGAAATCTTTTCTTTGTACTTTTGTCAATTAATTAAAAGTTAAAGGGAATTAACAAATCACATGATTCTTGATTTCGCTGCATTTTACAAAATGTCCCAACTTTTTTTGGGGTTGGGGTTGTACATTAAATAAATTTTTATATTTTTTATAATAATAAAAAAAAAAACTCTAGTATCAGCTTATATCCAATATAGCCTATTGGTTAAAGCAAATTCATATTCTATCCAAATACTCCCAGTAACCTGATAGTACCTCTGGTTGGGTTTTACTGGTTTAGGTGAGCAGTGGCCTGTTGTCGTCCCCTCTCTCTTTCTCTCCATGCTTTGAGCCCAGGGTTGCAGGAGAAAGTTTCGGATGGTGGCCAGCATAATGAACAGAGGGAATGTTTTCACAACTGGTGTGCATTTTCCCTTCACTAGAGGCTTTCTTATATACAATAGCATTATTTTCATGAACCACGTTAGTAAATACAAAAGCTGTCCCTGCATTTCCCCGTCTCCGTTATTTCCTGTTTCTTGTGCCAATAAAGCTGTTTAAAAAAAATATTAAAAAAAGAATGCAGCCTTTATGGAGTAGGAGAAACGATTGGTAAGATAAAGGCTATATGATATTGTGTTCAGTGTCTTTACTGTATCATGCTGCAGGGGTCTGAACTGTTAAGTAAAAGCAGAGAACTGTGGGAGATTTACAGGGTAGTCAAAGAAAAAGAGGTCCTTATGATAATGAACAGATAAATCAGGTGGGAGTCTGGGGTACCAGCATGCAGTTGCCCCTGGTATCAGAGACTAACCATCTTTATGTGCTGACTGCTGTTGGCCCCTCGATGAATTGCATCCCATCCTTAAAGGGATACTGCTTAGTATAAGACATGATGACATGATATTTTTGTTTTATTCCTGTAACTCAAACATTTATTCTTTTGGCAGATGCTTTTATCCAAAACAACTCCCATTTAATTTAAGATATCTTTACCAGTTTATAAGTTTCCAGGGAATCAAACCCATGGCCATGGTGTTGCTAGGGCTGAAGTAATGGTGCAAAACACAGCACTAGCAATGCTAAAGTCATGGATTCAATTCCCAGGGAGCACATAAACTGATAAAATGAATTGCGATACAAGTTGCTTCAGATAAAAACATCTGCCAAATGCATAAATGTTAATGGTGTGTTAACATTCATTGATTCCCTCCTTAATGAACTCATTAGTGACAGGAGAGGCCAGAGGTAAATATTATTACTCCATATATAAACTCAATGGATTTGCCTCCCGTATGTGTGTCTGTATAAATTTATGAGAACATTTGGCCAAGCTCAGCTCGTTCATCATAGGTGTGCTTTTCATGATATCAAGCTCAACAAAAGTTTGTGTTCTCCTTTGCCAAAGAGGTGCCGTGCGTATTTTATTTAAGGGTATGATCCTCTGTCTCATGGAAGAAAAAGGGGAGAAAATGATCAGTCTATTCTCTTTTGCTTATATCTCATTTTATTTGACAGCTTGTTTTGATGCCTTCAGCTGTTAAGCCAAAAACTGCAAGCCAAAAAAGACCTGGAGCTTCATTAGTGAACTTATGAAATATAATTTGATGCATAATGACTTATCAGACTTTCCAGAAAATGTGACCTTAATAAGGAGAAAACTGGCTTATTCTCTAATTGTAAACTCTAAACTGCACATTCCATAAAAGACCAAAAAATTTGCCTTTGATTTAAACGATTTCAAAGAATAACAATGCTGTCATGGGTTGTTTTAATAAAGGGATATTAAATATAATTTTCTGAAAGGTCTAGGTCATGCTTTTCTCAGAAGCCTAATTATTACGTCCTTTGGTTTGAATCTAAATAACAAAATACAATCAATTCTGTGTGCACTGACTTAAACCTCTTTCCAATGCAATCTATCTGATTATATATTGCATATCAGTTCACCTGTTGATCTCAGTCTTGTTTTTCCTTATATTGTAGTTCTCTCTTGATTCATTATGTTTGAGTTTCATAATGGAGTTTTCACCCCATCAGAGCTTTATGGTCACTAAATCAAGAGCATTTACTGTAAACCCAGAACCGCTCATACCTTTCTTCTCAACCTTTGCAGGGGCTCTTTGAAGTGAAACACCGGGGTGTCAAAATCAAATCCTGTTGCTCATCAGCTCAAATGAGCTGTTTATTCCAATCCAATGCCATAAAGCTTAATTTGAATCTAAGCTCGGTCCAAATCAGTTATTATAGCCAACATAACGTATTCTGTAATACAGATACCATTGTGCTATTTTGGCAATGTATTATAAATAGACTCTGTGCCAGGGAACTGATACATTTCAGTGCGTGCCGTACACATTACTATTTACTTTGACACTCAGGTTACATTATTAGTAGTAAAGTAAGACCAGACTTGAGAATAATGAAGCCGATTTTGTGGTATGATCCTGTCTGTGGATGATTATTTTATACTAAACGTCATATTCTGACTGTGAGATGCAAAGAAAACATCTTCTCACACAGGATAAGTCAGGTTGTGTGTTCCAACCTGTCATTAGAATTTTCTAGCAAAACGTGACTCAAAAGATCAGGCTGTAAAACGGTTTGCCGCTCACCTCTTGAGGCCATACGCTAACGATTATGATAAGATTATAGCTGCCCGGACTCCTTCCAACCACATCGGTTATTTGAAAAAATGAGTCGAGAATATAAGCATGCTGTTTTTCGAAGTCATCCGAGGTAGAGAACAGCAGTATGTTTTTCTGTCGGATATTCTGCCCTGCAATCTTTCTAACTAAGACAGCTATTGTTCAAGACAGCTGTGAAGGATGAGGTGGCCATTTCAGCTGACCTGCATCCAGTTTTTACAATCAAAATAACTGCGTTTTTTGGAAAGCAAATTGATATGTTTTTTTTTGTTTTTTGTGTGTGTTTTATATCAGTTGCTGAAGACTGTAGTGCTAGCGTTCAAATGTTTACAAGACAAACAATAAAATAAGAAAATAAAAACCCGAAGACTTGCACTGAAAGAAAGTAGCTACAAGCCAGGCACTTGGGCTCATTGGACTGGAAAACCCTAAAAAGAGTTTAGGTGTTACTTAAAACGCCACAGCTGTGAGTTGTTCACAGGCAAGTGCAGCTGACATTTTCTTCATAACATGCAAAAATCTAGGTGTGAACCTAACTATGCTTAATTAGATTTTCTTAGAGTTGTTTAAAAGCATCAGTTCATCTGTTCTACGGTTTGTTTTTTCATATGTTCTTAGAAGAGTTCTGGAAAGACTGCACACTATAATCACTTGACTGATTCATTGTTGCAGTTCTTTAACCACGTGTAACTGCAGCTGAATAGCTTATATGGATCATATTAAATCAAAATCAGGACCATGGCTGTTTTGTTATACTGGTTTCTCTAGAACGTGCTCCATGCAAAACGTCTGAGCATTTGATTTCTATTTATAACCCCCATAAATAAGAGTCTAGGCAGAGACTTGATTTATTGTCTTTTATCTATCGTGAGAGATGTCTGTAGACAGTAGCAGGAAAAGAGGGCTGTGGAGACAGATATCGGCACTAAAGTTCTTCCAAGGAGAGAGATACAGCAGATCACTGGGATACAGGGGTTCAACATGGGGTTAAAGGTTTGAAGATCAGTTCAGAAATGCATCAGAAAATCCTTAACTAATGCACCACAATCACAGTATTTTTGCTTAGTGCCAAAACCAGCATTTTTTTTTCTGTAACAAATATATTTCTGTTTTTTCACATAATATACTGAGCGTGATAAGACCATTGTAAGTTTAAACATAATGACATACGAGTCAACCAACTAAAAGATCAAACCATCTGGTCAAGTATTTCAGAAAGATTATTTTTAAAGAACATTATTTGAATGGGGAAATGGAGGATGTAATGCAGGATGTTTTAAGATTAAATAAAATGTTAGTAGATTTTTTTAATTCTATGAAATCTGTAAAAAGTATTGGTAATGAATGAGGCATGCACACTGACTAATATTCCAATGAAAAACGTTACAAATAAAACTACAAACTAAAAAACAAAACTTTCTACTTCAAAATTCACATTTTATTCAGTGTGTAACTAGTCGTTTCTTTAAAATGATTTAAAAAAAAATTAAAAGCATCGCAGATTCCTGAGTTCTTTGTTGGCCATCCAAGCCAAACCATGCTCACTGTTTCGTGTTATGAAGCTTTTAAAGACATCATAATACTATATAATAGAAATACACCCTAGATCAGGGGTCTCCAAACCTGTTCCTGGAGGGCCACTGCCCTGCAGTGTTTAGATCCAACCATAAACACACCTGAACCAACTAATCAAGATCTTCAAACTTCTCGGCAAGTGTGTTAGAGCTGGTTGGAGCTAAACTCTGCAGGACATTGGCCCTCCAGGAACAGGTTTGGACACCCCTGCCCTATATATTATATAGGCAGATCTTATGAAAGTGATGCATATTAGTCCTGGTAGGTAGGTGCTTTGAACATCTGCCATCACTGTTGTATAAATCTTAAGTCTTCTATTCTTTTCAGATAGGCCTAACGGGTTAATTTAGTCATGGTTTTCATCCTAGTCTTTGATCTTTGTTTAACTTTATTTTTTTTTAACAATATGCGTTTTGAATCTGATGCTGTGATCTTTATTTCCAGCAGATCAAGAATAGCATGTTTGGAAAAGTGTACCACCACTATGCTACCATGAGCGTACTTTCACAAATGCTTCATTACATAGTAGGCTTATATACACTGTTCACAGTACGTACATCTTTTGTAACTTTTTATTTAGTTTTTTAGTGTAACCAAGAAAAATAGTTTCATATTAAGGTGTTAAAGCACATCTGTGGTTCAAGGAGAGAATGAACACATTCTGTTGTAGCAGTTGAGACTATTGGTTAGTGTTGGCGGCAGTGGTCTGCAGCGGAGCCTTGATATCTTAATATGTGGATCAGCCGTCTTCATCTCAGTCTGGTCTGAATTTGATCTTGGGTGGGTGGGTGGATAACGAGGGGGCAATTAACGGCTTTTCCTCCCTCTTTTCACACCCTTACTGCCAAATGAGCCTGTTCTCTGGTGTTAAAAATTAACGTCTTAACATATAACACCTGTTCAATTAATGCCCAAGGAATTCAGAATAAAAGACCCCCTTAATTACACACTCTCAGGCCGCTCTTTAATACAACACCGATGGAGGGTCGAAGCTTTTCCAAGCACCTGACAATACTTTGCAATCAAAGTTTTAAGGAATGAATTAACGTTAAGTCTTTTTGAAAGCAAGGTGTAAATGTTATCAAGGGCCGGTTCCTTTTTATGTACACTCATGTTGGTCTTAAAGCATTCACGAAGGAAATGTCTTGCATGAACGTGCCGGATTTCATTAACTTGCTGCATTTAAAGTTACTGGCTGTAGCTGCAGAATATGTGAATGACCCAAATGCTTTGTGTGTGACTTTGTTGAGATCCATAGTCAGATACTGATATTGAAGATCTGATTCAGGTTCATTTAACGCAAAAAAAATAAATAAATTATTGTTTAAAGCCAAATCTGTTTCATTAAGTGCACTTAATGAAACAGATTTGGCTTTAAACAATAATTTATTTATTTTTTTTGCGTTAGGTAGTAATTTTTGCACTTTTTCAGTAGCCTAGTTTTACATTGTTATGCCAGTAGGTGGCGATCGGTGTCTTTGAGTCAATGATTCTGTCAGAAACAAATGATTTGCCTTCATGAGCGAGTCTTTGAATCATTCACTCAACCAATTATTAAAAAACAAGGAATGAAAAACCGTCCAGTCTTTGGATGTGTAGACAATCCTGGCCCCTATACGCTCACTAATATAGTATATCAAATGCGTGAATGAAAACATGGAGGTGCTGGGGATGCCATCTTCTGGTGAGAAGCAGAATTCATTTGACACTACGCTGACAATGAATGAGTATTTACTAGTGGATAGTTGTTAAGTGTACATCGTTGTACACGTGTTACTGATGCTGCATTCACGCCATGTTGTAATTACCATAATTTGGAAATGTGACATCAAATCACGTGACGTTTGTGTCCTTGGACTTGCAATTATGCTTTTCTATGGCAACACTATTAACGCCAAATAGGCTGAAACTGCAACGGTCAGGTGATACAAATTGTAGCTCTCAGAGAATTCCCAGTTTATCAGGTGTAATTACGAGGTCTACGAGGACATGAACACCTTTTACAAGTTGCAATCTCATAATTATGATAATTACGATATGGCGTGAATGCATTTTGAGGTACATTGTGGGATGGAACGTGTGTTTACTTGATATTGTGCTCTAGTGCACTGGGTATAGAGGGCAATTTCAGACATAGTTTTTGAGTTATATACTCAACCAACGAGAGATTCTCCTTTGGATTTCTTTGGTCTAGCGAAGCAAAAACTGACAAAGTGACAATATTTGTGTCTAAAATGTTTCTAGATATTTTTTGTTTGTTGAAATGTTTTATAAAAGCTATCATACTTTTAATGATGCTGTTGGTATTGATTTGGAACAGCAGCATTCTTGTGTGTGTTATTGCTTAGATACACTTCTGCAAAGTGCAGAAGTGCACTTGAAGTAATGTGGATTTTGATGTATTCTGGGTTTTGATAAAGCAACATTTGCTGCTAACATAGGGCCTTGGTCACACAGTCATGAGCTTGTGTATGTGACTGAAGCGAGATGAGCGTGCTGGAGGTTAGAGGATGAACCAGTGGATTTGTAGAGATATTCATAGTATCAAAAGGGCTTAACAGACAGGCTTTTGGATAAGGCATCGGGTTTTACACTAAAATCTCTCTTCTGTTTTCACCATGAGGATTTATTTAAAATAAACGACTGTTTATTTTGTATGCTTTAATGGATGCAGTTCTTAGATAAGAGTGTACTGAAAATGATCAAGCGCAATGAGTAAGCTATAATTGCCCACGACCATGTTTACTGATCAGGCTTAATTGTTTATTTTGAGATGTTTAAATTCTTACTTTGTCTATTTTGCAAACCAGCATGTTTTAGTTAATGCAGTTTGGGTTTTAATGTAAACTTGTTGACAAGCATTATGGTGGTTTCAATTAGGAGAACAGGAAGTAAACTCTACCTCCAAGCATATTTGGCAAGGGCAATTTCAACAGTTAAAGATGCATAAGCTAAAAAGTGCCTGACCCAGGCTTTCCCTGCGATAAATCTCCCACGCCAAGCTCATGCCCTGTGGAGTGGAGCTGATGTTTATGCGAGACATTATAAGGGTGTTGGTATAGATTACCACAGATCGTAGAGCAGAGTGTGCGAAATGTCTTCCATATGACACTCACATATTCAAAACCAGACATTATGGCTGTCAGTCATTCAGTTCATGAAACATTTTCACACAGACCATCATTTTTTTGTGAGAATCCCTCAAATGCTAAATAGCACCAAATATAGTGTGTTTGCATGATGTGGTGACAAATATCTTACTCAACATGATTGCAAACTTTGAGACTTTGTTGTATAATCAGGTTTATGTGAGTAATAAAAGCTATAAATTAATTTCATATGCCTCACCTTTTAACACAGGGCCTGTTGCAAAGGTTGGGGTAGAAGTATGTCTTTTCCTACAAATAAAAGCTTGTATGAATTAGAATTTAATTTAATTTCAGTAAAGGAACAATGTGTACAGTATTGTCTGAGGGATAAACATCTTTATTACACCCAGTTGTTTGGCAAATCAAGAAACACCATACTTCACTTGCCACTAACTTGATCAATTTGATGCATAACATCCCAGTGGAGAAAATGAATCCAGAAGGTCTCAGAAGAGCCCTGCCCATGTAGATGAGAGAGAGCATCTATGAAAAGGTCAGAAGTAACACAAACACAGCCGAAAAATGAACACAGGTCACTTTTGGTCCACTATAGTTTGTAGTTTTTCAGAAGTACTGTACGCAATAAAATGCTTTACGAAGAAGGAGAAGAGGAAGAACAACAACAACAACAACAAAAAAGATATACCTTCAGTGCTGTTGCTTCCTAGAAAGAAGCATTAGGAGGGCTGCAGCTTCTGATTATGAAAAATGTTTTTAATAAATGATCTGAAATTGATCCAAGTTCTAGTGGTGGCATCTTAAATTACAAATTTATATAGTCAAGTCAAGTCACCTTTATTTGTATAGAGCTTTTAACAATACAGATTGTGTCAAAGCACTTAACAGTATCAAACTGGAAGATAGAGTGTCAGTAATGTATAATGATAAGATTAAACACTAAATTTTCAGTTAAAGGCATTTCATTTTTGAATTCAGAGATGTCATTGTCTAGCTCAGTTTAGTTTAAATAGCATGTGTGCAATCAAATCGGCGATAATCGCTAGAAATTAAGTGTCCCCAACTGAGCAAGCCAGAGGCGACAGCGGCAAGGAACCAAAACTCCCTCTGTGACAGAATGGAGAAAAAAAAACCTTGGGAGAAACCAGGCTCAGTCGGGGGGCCAGTTCTCCTCTGGCCAGACGAAACCCGTTTTTTTTTTGTTATATTTTTAGTTTTATTGTTATATAGTCTATTCCAGGGGTGTCTAAACCTGTTCTTGGATGGCCACTGACATGCAGAGTTTAGCTCCAACCCTAATTAAATGCACCTGAAGCATCTAAACCATCTTCACACCCAACTTCCAGGCAAGTGTGTTTGCAACAGGTTGAGGCTAAACTCTGCAGGAAGTCGGCCCTCCAGGAGTAGGATTGGACACCCCTGATGCAAACCATTTAGTATTTAAATTGTAGTTAAATTATTCTAATGCACACACAACCCTTTGTAGTATTTTCCTGTAGTTCAAACAGTAGAGCATGGCACTGTTAGATGCGTAAATGTAATTCAGCTTTTCACAAAGCTTCCTTTTCTGGGATCTGCTAAATTCAGACTTCCTGTATTTTCTCTTGTTTCTGCTACTCTACTTTGAGAGAAGTCTTTGTGTTTGTTTGGCTGGACCTATATGATGTCATTCTTGGCTACTATTATGCTGTAGAAGGGGACTGCAAAAATCGTCTTTCCTTGTGTCTGTCGCAAGGCGTCTTTTCCCACCTCTCTTATCTGGGGGTGGAGACTCCCGGGGAAGTTTCCACCAGAACTATCAGCCCAGCTTGTGGAAAAGGATGTGTTCCTCTCACATTGAGGAAGGGATCAGTGATATCTGCACAGCCTGTTGCTAAAGACAAGAGTTTCTATCACATATACAAATTAATTGGTCATGTTTACCACTGCATGATGAAAAGTTCCCTATGAAGATTTTGCTCATTTTCAAGTTTTTAAAGTGAATTTGCTGCATTGACCTACAGAAAGCTGCTTGGTTTACAATGACTACTGTGTGGATGGTGCTTCATTTCACAACACTATTTACAGTAGACAGATTAATTTTTTTTTTTGCATGTGAAATTTCACTGAAATTTCTCTAGTATGACCACAGCTATAGTGGTCAATGACCAATCAAAGTCATAAATTATACATAAATATATATGCAATTCACCCACTGTTACCCTCTTTTCACAGGTCCTCCAGGAAAACGTGGAAGAAAAGGCAACCCTGGTGAGTACCTGTACATGACACACAAGTTTATACACATCCAATAGTTTAAAAATGACCTGAACCTAACCTAAAATTTCAGCAAAACAAATACTAAGTGACTTTCAGCTGTTCTCCAGGATAAAGACTGTCAGGATCCTCTCATGTGTTCCAGACCTTTCATTTTTCATGTCATGTTTGATTTGTATTTCACTGAGGAACGATTGAACAGATGGAAATGTCTGTTCATATTATGCAGTTGGGAAAAGGCCTTTTCTCTGTGGTAGTCATTGTGACGTTTCTATCATGTTGATCGTGGGGGTTGAAGAGGGACGTTCTCCTTGTCTTCAGTCATTTTCCCAGCATGCTGTTTATTTTACTGCTTATCTTCTAACCTCAGAAACCTTAGAGTACTTTGAAGGCAAAATGATCATAATTATGATGCAGCTGCATATGGAAAGTGCTTAACCTAAACTGAAATCAGTGCCTTGCAGTCATTATATGGGTACGGTACTTTGTCCACTAGCATTTGTAGACATCATCTTATTGTACATTTTGTTGCTCAGTTGAGAATTAGTAGGCAAGGCCTTGCCCCCTGTCCCAAACTCCACAGACAGAATTGTATATTTGACTAAAGTATTTTAAAGAAATTCTGTATTAACACATTCGCAGTGGCCATGGGTCCTGATGTATTTTGTCCATAGACATTTATAAAATAAATTATACAAAGTTTTAGATCTTGAAATAAGCCAACAAGCAGTGTTTTTTTTTTTCCAGAAGTGTTTCTCTATCACTCATATGCAGCAGATTTCGCCCCTTCATTGAAAATATATTGTAGTCTAGTGCAGTGCAGCTCTCTGTGCAGCTTTCTCAATTTGGCTTTCTGTATTGTGGAAAAATAAGCAGTCAGCCCATGATAATAAAAATACAAAATCAGGTGCAGTTCCACACTTAATATCAAGTGACATACAATTACAATTATATAAATAACTATATACACACACACACGCACACATATTTACATACACACTCACCGGCCACTTTATCAAATGCCCGTTTAACTGCTCGTTAACACAAATATCTAATCAGCCAATCACTCGTTGCATTTAGACTTGTTGACTTGCATCATGTCATCACCAGACATGAACGACACTACACTACATGACAAAAGACGGTATAGACATGGTGTTGGTCAAGACAATCTGCTGAAGTTCAAACCAAGCATCAGAATGGGGAAGAAAGGTAATTTAAGTGACTTTGAATGTGGCTTTGAAGATTGGGAAAATGTTGCCTGGTCTAATGAGTCATGATTTCTGTGACATTTAGATGGTAGAGTCAGAATTTGGTGTAAACAACATGAAAGCATGGATCCATCCTGTTTTGTATCAGCGGTTCAGGCTGCTGCTTGTGGTGAAATGGTGTGGGAGCAGGCCTGGATTAAGAACACATAGGGCCCTCTTTTTTCTCTTAATTCTCCAACACACAAAGATACAAGGAGTATGCGTACTAAATCTTCCAGACTACAACATATTAGTTTTCTTTAACTGCTTACATACAAAATCTTTACTTGTCACGCAATTTCTGAAACCTGACACTCAAACAGCAGAACCACACTCCAAATCTGCAAAAGCAGATTAATTAACTAATTCTTGGCCTTTGACTCAGTTTTCAGTTTCATAAAACACTTTTTACAATTCTGTATGTAACACACAAACATCTAACAGGAAGTACAGTTTTTCTCAGTTGCTTTGGTGCATTTCTCAGATCAGAAATAAAATTCTCAAAACTACTTGTTCAACCTCCACATCATCTAGTCACTTAATAGCAGTTTCTCATTCTTTTGAACAAGTTGCGATTGCTTTAGTACATTCATGCAATTGATTATGTACATTTGTCTGCGGTTTCCTACATTATTAGTTTCTATGTCATGTTGCTCAAAATGTGTTATATAGCTCTCTGTGCAGTAGTCTGTCTTACCCCCAAAACATCTAGTCATTAGTTCATCATATATGTCATTAAATGCAAAATGGTTGATCTAGTTGTCATAAACTGTCAAGCATATTTCTACACATTTCTGTTAGTCTTTTTGTCAGTTTGCCATGAAGTCAGACCACTAGTAAAAGTGTAACTGTAAATCCTATCCAATCTCTTTCAATCAATATCCCCACATACAATGTGTAAATTTGTACTTTTGAAATGGACATATGGCATACATACTGTAAGAAGTGCAGCCTTCTGCATTTCAGTACAGTACCTGTTATCTAAACTGTTGCCATAGTTTACATCAGGTAATAATAACAGAGTGCAGCATTATATTGACAACATGACTAAGCATTTTGACTATCTTGTTTGTGAACAATGACACAAGGACTTTTCATTCTGATGGTACTGATATGTTCATTGACTTAAATACTGATTTTTGAGAGATGAATTAAAGATTTTGAGTAAGTTACAGGCTTTGCAGGTAATCCATTGTGTGGTGCTATTTGTACAAATTGTTTTGAGAAATGCACATACTTCTTTGCAAATATTAAGGATGATTCGAGAAATGCACCAAAGCGACTGAGAAAAACTGTATTATGGCAAATGTATTTATAAATGTTTGCTTTTGAGATGTGTTTGTGATATTTTGAATGCAGTTCTTAATTTTGCAAGAAATGTGAGGCATTTTGTGTGTGCAATTCTTGGATTTGTGTGTAAAGTTTTGAAAAAAAAGAGGCAAAGTTTTGAAAATGTGTGTAAGCAGTTGAAAAAAAAAACGTAAAAACATAAATTCATTAACACCATATACATGAGAGCTAAAATTCATACAATAAATACAGGACAGAAATAGTAATACATGTAGATATTTTCTTAAATACATGAAACTAAAACAATCTTTATAAAAGTGAAATTTTGCCCTTATATTGTGGCCTGGTTTCACAGACAGGTTTTAAACTAAGTCAGGATTAGGCCATAGTTCAGTTAGGACATATAAGTAATTTTTTAGAATATTTAAATTTAGTAAAAATTTAGAAAAAAAACCCCGGTGTGCACAAAGACACTGATATATTTTAAGATCAGTCAATGCAAGTTTCTTTCAGTTTCTAGGCTTAAGCCTTGTCTGTGAAACGGGTGGAATATTTAATATTAGTAGCTTATAACAATAGTGACATTAATAATAACCCAAATGCCATAATTCAACAGCTTTAGTAACTGTATGGTAAAACTGTATGGGGTGGTGCTGTGTGGACTGAAATGCTTGCATTTTCTGTTGGGTACAGATTACTTCAAGACTTCAGTTTTACATGGAGCTATTAAATCTGAATTCATCCAGCTTCCCCACAGAGTCTTTGTTCACATACAATGTTGTGCGTGTCATTGGTCGAATTATAATGGATAAAACGCTGGTTGTCACCTTCAATAGAGCGGCAACAGCCTCAATCTAGTTCATAAGCTCTGTGCCAGTCACTGGTCTGGTCCAGCTGTTCTCTCATGCTGTGCAGTTTAATCAGGTAGTGTCATTCCATCACATGGCTTTTGGTGTTTGTTTCTCATGCACTCCAGTAAAGCCGAAGTGATTAAGACACTACTTACAATGAGTAGAATGACACTGCATCACTCAAAACGTTTTGAGAGAAATAGTGCAGTCCTTTGACAAGGATAAATAATGTGCGCGTTTGGGAGCTCCCATTGGCCAATCAATATAGGCCTACCTTTCCTTTCCGTTCCTCCGCAACCAATCACGGCCCCCTCATTGCTCGGGCCCTGTGATGTTAATTTGGCCCTATGTGGGAGTTATTTTCTTGGCACACTTTTGTACCAAACTTTAACACCACAGCTTACCTTATGCCGAGTTCACACTGCACGATTTTCAAACTCGTCGGATCGCTGTTGTTTTCACACTGCGTGACTATCTGGGGTAGCATTCAGTCGCTGCTGTGTTCACATTGCACGATGGATCGGCGACAGGGGCTTTCACATTGCACGATTTCACAATAGGAAGAATCGCCGACAACTCTGTCTGACCCGCAAATTACGTTTCACAACAAAACGCACGCGAGGAGTGATAAGGAAATAACGCGAGAACCTGCGTGCGTCAGCCCGTTGTTCTGGAGCGAGACTGGAAGTATTAAAAAAATATAGCCCGCAAATTGTCTGTGCGCTGATTTCCGGCTACAAAAACAGATTATGCAGGAGGGAGATGCAGGGATTGTGTTCTGCAAAGAGTGGTAAATAATAATTTGCAGTAACTGTTACGCTGATGTTGTGGCTGGTCAAGTGTTTGTGCTCGTTTCTGTATGATATAATTGTACATATTAAAATACTGATATGGTCTATAACTCCTCACTGAACTTCCCTCTGCCCTGTATCTTTGTCTCTCATTGGCTGAAGGTCATCGTGATGTAGTTTTCAGTCAGAAATCATTGCACACAGCGTGATTGTGAATCGCCGACAGCTCCAGATATTTAGCATGCCAAATATTTCACAGGCGTCGGCGACGTGTCGGCGATTCCCTCAGATCGCGTCTTTGATAATTCACACTGCGCGATTGTCACTCGCGTGAACGAGCTCCGATTTGCCTCCGATGTCGGGCATTTGTCGGCGATTTATCAAAACCTGTCGGCGAGTGAAAAATCGGGCTAAAATCGTGCAGTGTGAACTCGGCATTAGTATGTCCTTCCCTTTATGACCACAGTGTACCCATCTTGTGATGGCTAGAAAAGCATGTCCCAAAGTGCAAATCATCTGAAATTGGTTTCTTGAACATGATAATGAGTTCACTATACTCAAATGGCCTCCACATTCACCAGATCTCAATCCAATAGGGCGCTTTTGGGCAGAGGTGGACAGTAGTGAAGTATTTTTACTCTGCTTTAAAAGTACTTTTCAAGTGTTTGCACTTTATCAGAGTGTTTTTCTTTAGAAAACTTTACTTCACAACATTCCAAAGCATAATATTGTACTTTTTACTGCACTACATTTCATATTTAATGTCATTTAATACTTAAATACATTAGAAATAGGAACATCAAGTAAAAGCAATTCAAAGATCTACTTGAGTGCTTCATTTTTAATGTTCTTAAGTATTAAAGGTAAAACAAACAACAACCTTTGAAATGTAGTGCAGTAAAAAGTATGACATTATGCTTTGGAGTGAAGTAAAGTTTTCCAAAGAAAAACACTCTGATAAACTACAGATACTTTTTAAATTTACTTAAGTAAAGTAAAAATACTTCACTACTGTCTGCCTCTGCCTTTGGGAGATGGTGGAAAGGGAGATTTGCATCATGGATATACAGCCGACAAATCTGAAGCAACTGTGATATATCATGTCCATATTCACCAAAATCGTTGAGGAATGTTTCCAGCACCTTGCTGAATCTATGCCTACTATTAGTAGTTGTAGTACTGTTACATGCTACTTGCTAAGCTTAAGAACTAGCTTGCTGTATTTATGCTGGGCTTGTTATCTGCTTGACAGATATATAATCAGTCTTGTTTTATGAAATAGTCAAGTATAAACTGCTGTCCAAAAAAAAAATGCTTCCTGAAATTCTTTCCTTCTGGGAGGTCCTTCTCTGCTCCTACCTGGAGTAATGAACATATTATCATATACAGAACATGTAATTCTTGCAAACCAGGCTTAAACACAATAGTTTACACTTGTGAAATGTATTGTGCAGCTATTTACCGACATCTCTGGTGAATTAAACAGCTTTTATAGTCCCTCGGATGCGATATAAAGTGGATTGTTCTGTATCTGGAAACCTTATGCGTAATGCAACGGCCTATGTTCTGATTAATTATTGGGTGGGTGGTAGCAGTAAATAAGGGAGATGTTTTTCTCTGCCATGGGGCTGCTACTCTGGTGGTCCAGTAAATTTGGTGGCAGGCTCACAATGTTCATCTTCAGTTTTAATGTCGTGTTCATGTATATTATCATGCAGGATGAGTACTAATGGACCAAATTCGTTACATCATGCTCGGCATGCAGAGACTGGAAGTGATCTCAAAGCAGATATGACGTGCTAACTGCATGACAACAAAAACGGACCCCATGTATGCTCCATATACACACAGATATTCAAACGCATTGTCAGATGAGAAGAGCTGTGTCTTTGTTCTGTGTTGTGATGACTTTGGCAGGTTGATGAGGACTGACAACCTCCAAAACACACAGCCTGCTGTCCATAAAAAGCTGCTCTCCTGCCGCAGGGATTTGGGTGACCTGAACTTGACACAGTGGGAATCTCCTTTCCTCTATTCACCATGACAGAGACAGATCAAATCTCCCTCGTGGCCGTGTGACTGAAAGCACTCATCACCACAGCCATTTGTAGGAGTTATCGCTTGTTTACTTGGCTCTCTGATCCTGTGCAGGGAAGCTCTGGATCCTCCCAGTGCTGCTTGTGTCTCCAGATCCATTCGGTGTCACATTCCACTCCTACTATCACATCCCTCAGGCAGCAGAGCAGAGAGACATGCCAATGACTGTCTTGTGCATTATGTTCATTGCGCTGATCAAGAGCGAGGGAAGCTGTGCGGCATAGGAAATAACAACCCAGATGTCTACTTGTGATGCTTTTGACACTCCATAAAGGGTTACTGCAGGAGCTTGACCTCACCATGAACTCCTGCGTTTTCCATTGAGAGCATGATTCGGCTTTGTCGGTCTATACCGCATGATTTTGAATAGCTGGAGTGACTTGCCAATATATCAAAACTGATCATGGTAGACTGCAGACCACCGCATACAACTTATTTCATAAGAATGCTCTTTTGGACACCAGCATCGTTCCCACACTCCTGGAATGTGTTGGATTTCTCTCTTGCCTGAATTCATTAAGGATTCTCTAGATTCACAGACTGTTGAATCTGTTAAGTCGGCACCAAATAAGCACTGTTAAACATGAATTTCTGTAGAGTTCTGAAACATTTGGCCTTCTAAGTGCAAAATATCTATGTTAACGCAGAGCCTCCCACTATGTGCAAAGCTCAACTAGAGGAAAACACTGTTATTCTTTTTACAACTCAGAAGACTTAATGGAGCTCTCAGCTATGTCATTTTAGTATCAACTTTGTCTTAGATGTTTCTCATAAAATTCCTTTGCAGAAATAAAACTTGAAACAAATGAGACAATTGTTGACATACAGCAAGAGTACAGAGTTATTAAATGAGCTGCTGAGATAATTTATTGAATAAAGCTTGAGGTAATATGGAAATCTCCATCTTTAGATTGCAGACTTTGGTATTTTGGCAACCTTAGTCAACCTGGGATTTGAGAAGCTAATTATATCTCTTCTGAAACTAAAGACAAGATGCATGTGAGATGTAGTACTGAGCATTATTGTTTTGAATTCAGCTGATTCAAATTCAAATGTGCCAGCTAGGTAAAGTTATCAACCAAGTTAACGTAGATGAGGTTTTGTCAAAATTTTGAAAATGACTTAGGCGTCTTAGAAGCATCACATATGTTTCACTATATGCCATTTCTAGGTATGTTTTCATAGTGTTTCGTAGTTGTAATATATATTATATTCAGCATAAGTAAGTACAAAATGCAAACGAAATATGGTCCCACTTATACAGTATATTAGGTGTCTTTAAATACTATGTACTCAATAAAATAATGAATTGTTGGGTACAAATGTAACTGTGTTCATGTTGAATTGCATAAAACTTGCTGCTATTGAGATGGGATATGGGTAAGGTTAGGGCAGGTTTGGTGGTATAGTTTAAGGGGTAGAGGTAGGGTCAACATTATAATTATAGATGTAACTATAAATAGAATATGTAAATATAAATTAATTACAGAGTTCTCTAGCTTTGTAGTTTCCTATATTTAAAAATGTAATTTTAATGTAATTTTCAAAGCTAAATGTTCATGACCCTTTGGAAATCATGATAGATTTGGTGTTCAAGAAACATATCTAATTATTATCAATGTTGAAAACAGATGTGCTGCTTAATATATATATATATATATATATAAAAAATTTTTTTTGCAAAACTTGACACATTTTTAGGGATTCTTTGATGAATAGAAAGTTCCAAGGAGCAGTATTTATTTGAAATAGAAACTTTTTTAACATTATAAATGTCTTCACTGACAACGTACACAACTCCATTACTTGAGTAAAAGTACAGATATTGCTGGTCAAATATTACTCCATTACAAGTGAAAGTTGTAAAGACAGATATTTACTTAAGTAAAAGTTACAGAAGTACTTGTATTTAAAAAGTACTTAAGTACCAAAAGTAAATTTCCTTCTTTTTTTTTTTATGTCAACATAAAAATGTTTTATTATTGTTGTATGTACAACCCGAATTCTGGAAATGTTTTTAAAATTTGAATAAAATGAAAACTAAAAGATTTCAAATCACATGAGCCAATATTTTATTCACAATAGAACATAAATGACATAACAAATGTTTAAACTGAGAAATTTTAAAATTTTATGCACAAAATGAGCTCATTTCAAATTTGATACCTGCTACAGGTCTCAAAATAGTTGGGACGGGGGCATGTTTACCATGGTGTAGCATCTCCTCTTCTTTTCAGAACAGTTTGAAGATGTCTGGGAATCAAGGTTATGAGTTTCTGGAGTTTTGGTGTTGGAATTTGGTCCCATTCTTGCCTGATACAGGTTTCCAGCTGCTGAAGAGTTTGTGGTCATCTTTGACGTATTTTTCATTTAATGATCTCTATAGGTGAAAGATCTGGACTGCAGGCAGGCCAATTCAGCACCCTGACTCTTCTACTACAAAGCCATGCTGTTGTAATAGCTGCAGTATGGCCTGGAGGTCATCTGGAGGGGAGCATATGTTGCTCTAAAACCTTTATATTTGACCCTGGACCACAAAACCAGTCTTAAGTCGATGGGGTATATTTGTAGCAATAGCCAAAAATACACTGTATGGGTCAAAATTATAGATTTTTCTTTTATGCCAAAAATGATTAGTATATTAAGTAAAGATCATATTCCATGAAGATATTTTGTAAATGTACTACTGTAAATATATCAAAACGTCGTTTTTGATTAGTAATATGCATTGCTAAGAATTCATTTGGACAACTTTAAAGGCAATTTTCTCAATATTTAGATTTTTTTGCACCCTCAGATTCCAGATTTTCAAATAGTTGTATCTCGGCCAAATATTGTCCGATCCTAACAAACCATACATCAATGCAAAGCTTATTTATTCACCTTTCAGAAGATGTATAAATCTCAATTTCGAAAATTGACACTTAAGACTGGTTTTGTGGTCCAGGGTCACATATACCTTTCAGCATTCATAGTGCCTTCCAAAACATGCAAGCTGCCCACACCGTATGCACTTTTGCACCCCATACCATCAAAGATGCTGGCTTTTGAACTGAACGCTGATAACACGCTGGAAGGCCTCCCTCCTCTTTAGCCTGGAGGACACTGCGTCCGTGATTTCCAACAAGAATGTCAAATTTTGACTCATCTGACCATAGAACACTTTTCCATTTTGAAACAGTCCATTTTAAATGAGCCTTGGCACACAGGACACGACGGCGCTTCTGGACCATGTTCACATATGGCTTCCTTTTTGCATGATAGAGCTTTAGTTGGCATCTGTACATGGCACGGTGGATTGTGTTTACCAACAGTGGTTTCTGGAAGTATTCCTGGGCCCATTTAGTAATGTCAATGACAGAATCATGCTGATGAGTGATGCAGTGTGGTCTGAGGGCTCGAAGACCATGGACATCCAACAAAGGTCTTGTCCCTTATGTCAAGGTCAGCAGGAAGGGACCCAAATGCAGAGTGAGTGAAACAAATATTTATTGAAAGCACAAGTTCAAGGGAGTGCACAGGGGTGAACAGTCTTGGGACAACTCCAACCACCAGCGGGAGAGAACTATGCCTCCAGAGGTAGACGGTCTGGAGAACAGTCCCAGTCAGTGGCCAATCCAAGCAGCAGAATGGGGAGAAGGCCAGAGCAGAGACCAGTAGGGCGTGCAATCAAAGTGAAGGGGCATAAAGTAGGTTAGTGTCCATGAAAGGCTCTCTGCACCAAGCTTTGTTGGCAGACTGCCTTGGGGAACCAACAGGCAGGAAGTCTCAGGCTGGTAGAGCAGGACAGGCTTGGTTGGCAGACTGCCTTGGGGGACCAACAGGCAGGGAGTCTCAGGCTGGTAGAGCAGGACTGGAAGGAACACACAGCACAAACACACAACAAGACAGCACTCAAAACCACACAACAACAACACGAGAAACATGTAATAAAAGGGAAAATAATAAGTAACTAAAGTAAAATAAAAAGGGTAAAGGAAATATCAAAATATAGACTACTGAAAAACTAGAGTATAAAATCTAAATAGTTCAAAACTCAAAACAAGACTGATGAACAACTAAAGATAATATACAAGTAAATATAAGCAAGATTACTGAGGAACAAAACCAAAAGATAGAAAATAAAAAGCAAAAACTGCAGAAAGGATATACAACAACACGGCAAGACTAGAGTATAGAGCAGCCAAACAATAACTGTCTCTAAGGCACAAGACGAACCCGCAAACACAAGAGGAAAAACAGCACAATATAAAGGGAGGCAAGTACACGAGGGCCAGGTGAGCACAATAAAGGAAACGAGGACAAGACCAGGGCTAAACAAGAGGGCGTGACCAAGGGAAACAAGGAGGTGGGATCACAGGAACACATGGTAGACACAAACAAAGACAAAGCAATGTGTTAAGACACAAGACAACCAAAGAAACATTAAACAAAGACAACACAGACAAGGCTGCCAGGGCAGAGCCCTGACAGTACCCCCCTCCCAAAGGATGCCTCCTGGCATCCAAACCAGTCCAGGAAGGTGGTGACACAACAGGGAACCAAGGGGGTGCCAACTGGGTGGGCTTGAAGGGAGCAGGCATAGCCGAGCCATAGCAGCCACGCAGCACAGGAGAGGGGGTGGGGAGGGTGGGAATAAATCCAGTGTTGTAGCCTGGCAGGGCAGAGTGGAAGGCTGCTGGAGGGGTGGGAAAACCGCAAGTATTTGGTTGCATAGAAGGCGGAGTTGGAGAAACATGAGTGGTGTATCTGGGGGTATTGACTGGCTTGAATAATGGTTGCTTGAAAATGGTGGAGTAGGACAGGGTGCTGTCAGCTGCTTGGGGAGCAGGAATGGCCTTAGCATTGGGGACAGGCTCTGGGCTGAGAATGGGTTTAGGAGTTAACTCCGAGGCCATAACTCCACTGATAGAAAAGGTGGGGAGTTCTGATGATTTTGGAGCAAGACAGGGGACAGCCTCCCTGCCTATGACAAGACTAACAGAGAGAGTGGAGGACTCTGATGGGAGTGGCTCTTGGATACATTCCGGCTGCTTCTGAACTGGGACTGGCTCTGAAACGGACTATAGGACTGATCCCAAAATGGACTTGGGTGGCTCCAGGGCTGGGGCTAACTCCAGCGTAAACTCAGGGAGAGGAGCACTGTCTGAAACTGAAGCACTCTCCAGGGCAGACTCCAAGGACTCTGGGACTGGAGCAGAGTCTGAGATAGGAAACAACTCTGGGGTGAATCTTGAGGGTAGAGTTGAGTCTGGAACTGATGCGGACTCAAAGACTGAGTCTAAAGTCTGGAGGACTGGAGCAGATTCTGAGCCTGTGGCAGTTAGAGCTGGTTGCTCGGGAATGGCCTCAGTGTCATCCATGGACGAAACGGTGACAGTGGGCTGCTTGAGGGTGGCCTCACTGGCCATAACAGGAAGGACAAGCAGCTCAGGGATGATCTCTGTAGGCATGGTACGACTGGCTGGATTAGACTCTGGGAGCATGACATGACTGGCTAAATCTAACTCAGTGGGTACAACATGACTTGCAGGAATGGCTTCTCGGGGCAAAACAGGAGGTTCAGAGACTGTCACCCTTGTTACAGGGCAAAATGACTGCTCAGAGATGTTCTCTGTGGGCTTGACAGGGAGCGCAGATGACTCTGGGATTGCCTCTGTGGTTGTGTCAAGACTAACAGGAACTGCCTCTCGGACTGGGGCCAAGTCTAGAAAAGGCTCCAGGGCTGAAACAGGAATGCCTCTCTGGGCTGCTGGAATGGGCTCAAAGACTGACTCAAGAGTGCCCTCGGGGGCAGCTGAAATGCCCTCAGGGGCTGCAGGAATAGGCTCAGGAGCTGCTTCTGGAGCACCCTCGGGGGCAGCTGAAATGCCCTCCAGGGCTGCAGGAATTGGCTCAGGAGCTGATTCTGGGGTGCCCTCGGGGGCAGCAGAAATGCCCTCCGGGACTGCAGGAACAGAGTTAGGATCTGATTCTGGAGCGCCCTCGGGGGCAGCTGAAATGCCCTCCGGGGCTGCAGGAATTGGCTCAGGAGCTGATTCTGGGGCGCCCTCGGGGGCAGCAGAAATGCCCTCCGGGGCTGCAGGAACAGAGTTAGGATCTGATTCTGGAGCGCCCTCGGGGGCAGCTGAAATGCCCTCCGGGGCTGCAGGAATTGGCTCAGGAGCCAATTCTGGAGAGCCCTCGGGGGCAGCTGAAATGCCCTCCGGGGCTGCAGGAATTGGCTCAGGAGCTGATTCTGGGGTGCCCTCTGGGCTGCAACATTCCGGGCAGCCCTCTTCCTTCTCAGCCGGCGCTTTAATGTGGGAGGCAACAGAGGAACACGATCTTGATTCGAAGAGGAAGGGACGGTGGGGTGGTCTGTGCTGATGGACTCTGGTTGCGAAAGGATTTGCCAATCTTTGCAGTGATGCACATAGTTGGAGAAATCCCAGAAGTCCAAAATTCTTAATTGTTCCATTTCCCACGGAGGCAGTGGATGGTCCAGACAGAGGTTGAAGATATCCTTAAGGGCTGCATCCTGGTAATCGAGGCCCCTGGACATAGTCCAAAAGAACTGGGCAAAGGCCCTCACCTCCAGCCCCTGCTGACGAAGAGCTCCCAGCCCTCGCTGGCGGGCCAGTCTCTCCTGAGAATTTGCAGGGGGCAAGATCTTGAGACTCATTCCGCTGGGTCCTGATTGGCGGGTTTGTAATGTCAAGGTCAGCAGGAAGGCACCCAAATGCAGAGTGAGTGAAACAAATATTTACAGGTTATAAAGGGAGGCAAGTACACGAGGGCCAGGTGAGCACAATAAAGGAAACGAGGACAAGACCAGGGCTAAACAAGAGGGCGTGACCAAGGGAAACAAGGAGGTGGGATCACAGGAACACATGGTAGACACAAACAAAGACAAAGCAATGTGTTAAGACACAAGACAACCAAAGAAACATTGAACAAAGACAACACAGACAAGGCTGCCAGGGCAGAACCCTGACACCTTACGCACAAAGATTTCTCCAGTTTCTCTGAATCTTTTGATGATGTTATGCACTGTAGATGATGAGATTTGCAAACCTTTGCAATTTGACGTTGTGGAATGTCATTTTTAAAGTATTCCACAATCTTTTTATGCACTCTTTATTATTAGTTGCTAGATGTTCTCCCAGCTGAATCTTTTCAAAATTTCTTGCTTTTTCAGTCCCAACGTTTTTGAGACCTGTAGCAGGCATCAAATTTGAAATGAGCTCATTTAGTGGATAAAAGTGTAAAATTTCTGTTTAAACATTTGTTGTGTTTTCTATGTTCTATTGTGAATAAAATATTGGCTCATGTGATTTGAAAGTCTTTTAGTTTTAATTTTATTCAAATTTAAAAAACGTCCCAACATTTCCGAAATTCAGGTTGTAATACCTTATGCCTCTAAAGCATCTTACAATACATTATGCCTACTGGATACACTGACTAGCTTGTAGTGTCTTTGGAATAAAGAGCTTTTAGAATGTTAAAATATAGAAATGAAACAAGTGAGGTGACAAAAAACAAACAAAAAAAAAACAATTGGTAACACTTTAGAATACTGTACCATCATTAATAAAAACTACACAGGAACAAATGACTAATGCACTATTAACTTTCTAGTAACTACTATTAACTAACAAGAAACTCTGATTAGTGATTTAGTAAGTAATAGCGCTAAGTTGAAAGTGATAGTTCACCACACTAGTTAATCATTAATGACAGAACAGTTTTCTAAGTGTTACCAAACAATTTTATTTAACAATAAATCCCTACACCACCACCACAAAAGCATGATGGTAGTGATCTCATACAGCTCTGGCAGTGTGCACACATCTACATGTAGCCATTCATCTTTCATTTAAAAAAAAACCCAGCAACACAACTGTAGGTGTATGCCTTTACAAAAGCAACACTGCTTTAACAAAAAAGCAAAACAGCAACATTTATTTGACATCATCGCTTTTGCAATATTTTGATGTCATACACAGAAAGGTCTGTGCAGTGCTGTGCAGTCAAACACCTATTGTGATTTGTTAAGAAACGCACAACAGTTGTTCTGTGGCTTTATAGGTAATATTTTTGTTTACACAATTTTGCAAAATCAGACAATATTGTTCTTATATATACCAAAATATTAACTTAATGAATTGTTGTAAATACATATTACATTTGCAACTAGTCAGTGTTCAAAAAATACTGGGAAAATCACTTCATGTTAACCCTACAAAAGTGATTACTGATATGCTGTCAAAAAAATTAAATAAAAATAAAAGTAACATTTTAGAGAAGAAAAAAAAAAAATCACCCTCTGATTTTTAAAGCTGCAACATAGTAACGTCTTTCTACTTTAAGGACCTTGATAGAAATGTAGTGGAGTGAAAAGTACAATATTTGTCTTTCAAATATAGTGAAGTTAATTTTTTTTAATTTAATTTAATTTTTTTTTTTTTGCAGTCCATTCAAATACCTAAATGTTAAGCCCTAAACTTCAGGTTTCTCTTTCCTTTTGGTGCTGCTCAGAGGTGTTCCACCTATCCACTTCCTTTAATCAAATACAGACGTTTGCCAAATCTGGAGTTGTTCAAAAGTGGAAAAGAAACAAGGGTGTATTTTTATCTGTGCCACCATCCTTTGATTGGTCAATACTATGAGCCAGAACCAGGTCTCTTCTTGTGCAGATACTTGAATGCTGTGTTTATATGTACTGTAATCGATTCTGGAATCTAAACATATGCATGGACATGACTTTAATTCCTTACGTTGACAGAAGTGAGACAGCATATTAATCATTGTAAAATGTATTATTATATCATTAATATTCTGCACATGATTACTCTTCAATGCAACAAATAGTTGTGACTGTTACATACAACTGTTTGTTTTTCTTTGTGTTTCAGGAATTCCAGTAAGTACTCCGTTATCACTGAAGCTTTAATTCAGAACAAATGTGAGTTGGTCTGGAGGTGGGCAGATACAGCATGGCATGACGTGTTGGCTTTGCAACCTTGATATAGACTGCAACTGAGGTGAGATAAGATGAAATGGAGAATATATGCTCCAGGAGACAGTTTCTGAATTGATCGCACTCCATTTTTCACTGTCTGGCATCCATCCTGACCGCCTGTATCGTAAAAACCAGGCATGCCTTTAAAAAATAAAAATCCAACAGCTGATTCAAATCTTTTTGTGCCTTCACACAGAATACATAGTAAACACTAGTACATGTTGAAATGTATGTGTACAATCCGTCCTTATCATAGTAACAATGCAGAAGCACAACATCTTTTATTGCTATGGTTGCGTCACATTTCTCAACATGAGCATAAACCCACAATAATAGAGGAGAAGAGTGTGTAAACATGCATGGTTTCCCCAAACACGTTCCATTTTTTTATGAGCTGTTTGTCACATAAGCTGTGTTTATGTATTGCAAATGGACTATTAAAGACAATGACAACAATGCAGTATCGGAACACTTTAACAAAGTTCATTCTTGTGCCTTTTTTGGGGGGTTTGGGACGTAAGCAAACTTCAAACTTTTTTTTAATTCAGATATAATGTGTTTTTAATTGTACTGTTTCTTTTTCTTTATTAAATCCTAACAGGGCCCTCCAGGACGAGATGGCTACCCGGTAATTGTCACTCCAGTTATACAGTCACTGATCAACTGATCACATCTGCTTTAACCACAAGCTTACACAGGACTTGGGGTCTCATGTAGACCTCAGCTGATAGGCAGTGTTAAGTGTCATAGTGCGCCACCTGCTGGACATATTAGAAATTATTGCTAAAAACCAAGGTTTTTGGGTTTAAAGGTAATTCAAAATTCAGCAATTGACCTTAAAAAAAGAAAAGTTCAATTCATGCATAAACCTGCTGATGCCATTTGGGTGTGTTTTCTAAACGTATCATTAGCCAACTATGGTTGCAAGACACCAACGTAGTTCTAAGATTTGGCATTTCCTGAATCCATAGTTCCAACAAACATTCGTAAACAGTATTGCAAAGTTGTGTGGTTGGATCCTGTGCTTGAACAAAAGCCAGTAGGATCTATATAAATTCTATACATAAAGAAATTTAATTCTATGTTATTTCATTTAAGAGAATTAACACAATGTTTTTAAAGAGTTTGCATGTGCATATGTACTCTGGTACCAAAGAGGAATACAAGACCTCTTATTTCTTTGTGCTTAAATTTTGAGTAAATCAAATGACACAATTGTTCTGATGGGGTTAAACAAGTCAAAATACATCAATGTACTTTTTTCACAAAGGTTTTCAAATGGTATATATAATGGTACAGATAATTGTATGCATATACTGTATAACGTAGCTATTATACAGGTATACAATCCATCTGTATGTATAACCTGCCTATTAAACATGAACCTTAAACCTCATAAAAAAAAAAAAAGTTTAAATTATCAATATTGGATAAGCTAATTTAATCATATCAAATCTTCTTATTTCAAAAGAGTTATTATTTTCAGTTATTATTAAAATAACAAGTTATTCTTGACATTTTTAACCTATATACCTACACAACTCTTACAGAACAAAGAGATTTTGTTCTTTCCAATAGCTTTGCTTTTAAAAGAGGCATTAGTTGCGTGAAGCCTCCCTGACAGGCCATTGCGATCCAGATGCGATCAGTTGCATGCGTTGGCAGCCTCTGCTCCGCATAAAGATCAACTGGGAAATATAGCCCTGTGTGAAGTCTCTCCAAGCATAACAAGAGAGCTGCTCCAAACTGAACCGTGCGCAGGACTACACCACATGTGGCCCTTACCGGATTTCCAACTGCACTCAGAACTATTGCCACACAAGTCATCCATTTCTTCTACATCATGCTGAATAGACTGACATGTGCAGCCCCTGCATGCTTTCTTGTCACCTGTCTGTTGTGAAAGTACAAGCACACACTACCAGATCAAGACAGACAGCTCTGTTGTCTGTGTTTCCTGACTATGTTGTTCAGAATAAAGACATTCAAGTCAGAGAATGATCAGAAATATATGTTTATCACTATATTTGTTTTTAGTCTAATTTTACAATGTGTATACAACATTATGTTGACACATTGTTTTAATAGATGTTGCGTTTAGATCTACACTGCCTGTTTTACATTTATTATGACCTTTTGTTCTAAAGGTTTTCCAATCAGAAAGTGTTCACATTTCATTTAGTTAAGTATGCTGGCTTATATTTTTTCACAGGTCAGAGACTTAGAGAGCACAGACCCCTTTCAGCACCTTCAGTGGCGTGGACAGCGACTTCCTGTCTTTTAGTCTGAGCTTACTGAAGCCAGTGATGATGGACTAAACCTTTTCTTCCTCTAATTATTTATAACAGGGGACCACTAATTATTATTACAAAAATATCATATTTTTGGAGTCCACCAAAGCTAAACTGTATGGTATTGATTTTATTGTGAACGATTAATCTATGCATGTTACTTTTTTTTGACCTCATAATTTTTTAATCAAAATGACCTGAGGGGTTACATTGGTGCCATGACCCAGATGGGAGTGAGGTTTAGGGGGGTGAGTGTAACAGAGTCTCCCCTGATCTTAAGAGGTGCACCAGTGACTGATGCTAGGGACTGTGGTCTTTAGTGTCCTTGTTAGTGCACCCGCCTCACATGACGGCAACCTGGGTTCGAGTTCCACTCGCCTTTTTCAAATAGCCATTTTACTCAGATGCCTGTCCCTATAGGGAGGAAATTATCAAAATCGACAATCAAAATCTAATGTATATGATTGCCCTGAAATAACTATAAAAACTCATCTGAGTCTTTTTCTGTCCCTCTCAGGGTCCGATGGGTATGGATGGTAAGCCTGTAAGTACAACATCACTGGTTTAACTCCAGTTATCTGTAGGGATGTATATTTATTGCTGCACAGTAACACACTGCTCATTATGCTGTAAAAATATATAATAAGGTCTAATAATAATTTCTCTCTTCTTATAGGGACCTCCAGGTCCAAACGGCAGTCAGGTATGTTTTTTCATCATTTCTATCTGAAAACGACTGTATTATTGTGCGTTGTGTAATTCTGTTATGGGCCAGTTTGTAATACATCTTAGATTTCTAACAAAGTCATAACAGCAACATCTGGTATAAACCAGCCCCACCTGTTGGTTTGTACAGCACAGGTAAACTTCATTCTATCACCTCATTCATAAGAGTGTGATGCTGAAAAGTAATGTTTAGATTTTATTCCTCAGGTTACTCCAGGGGCCAGTTGCATAAGCCTGTGCGCAAGTAAAAAAAGTGCATATTAAACTTAATTGAAATTTAACCTTACTTTGAAGGTTGCTCATTGGATCAATAAAGGTAAACATAATTTTTTACAACTACATATTAGAGGTCTTGTGACTTACTAGAGTTGTGCCTTAAGAACAATTGATAGGCCAACCTAAATTAAAGGGATACTACAACCAAAAATTAAAATACTGGCATCATTTACTCGCCCTCATGTTGTTCCAAAACAACAAGACATACTTTGAAGAACTTTGGAAAATAAACAACAATGGAGCCCACTGATTTCAAATGTATTGAAAATGCGCACATCCCACAAACCCAAATAGCGCTCAGGTGCAGGACAAATTTTTTTTCAAACTATAGCAAAGGAACATACGTGATGTCCGCACACTGAATTGACTGCACCATAAAAATATATATTTTATTGCAACTTTTCGACCATCAGGTCTTCGTCAGGCACAAATAACAAACTGAGGTACAACTCTTTTGAACTCTTTATAAGTAACAGGTGATCATCCTAATTAGGCACGTTCAATCACTGTGCAAGTGTAAACTTACTCCCACAGGACAAAAAAGAGAAGAGAGGGGAGAGGGGAGAGGGGAGAGGGGGGTTTAGAGAGAAAAAGCGAGAGAGAGAAGAAAAAAAAGCATACAAGTCAGTACAAAGAAAATACAAATCCGTAGTCACTCTTCAAAATATTCAAACAATACTGAAAACAGATGAAAAAACACACAAAATCCTATAAAAAGGGCTTAATATCAAATTATTCATTCAACCCAAAAGGTGACAACGTATTCAAAGTATAAATCCAAAAACATTCCTCTCAAAACCCCCCCACCCCCCACCGACTGTTTTTGCACCTTCTCTATGCCTAAAGGCACTAACATTATGTCCCACTTTATTAAAATGAGACGCTACAGGATTGCGTTCAACTCCCGTTACTTATATTACGATGTTCACTAATGCGGGTACGTAATGCTCTCGAGGTTTTTCCAACATAAGCAAGACCACACGGACAACGAATAAGGTAGATCACATGTGTAGATGAACAAGTAATTATACCGCGAATCAATATATTACGACCAGTGTGTGTGGCTGAAAGATTTACATTTATATGTATAAGTACACTGGGTACAATTGCCGCATCTATAATTACCAGGAGGAAGAGTAAAGGTAGCAGGTTTCACTACAATAGACGAGCACTCTGATCTTATATGCATGTCACGCAGGTTACTTTGACGTTTAAAAACCAAACGAGGGCCATCTTTAAATATATGAGACAATTTGGAATAGCTAGAAATAATATGCCAATGCTTGTATAAAACCTTACGGAATTCTACACCTAATGCTGAATACTTAACCGAGCAAAACGGACCATTGCCTAATTGTGTTTCATTAGCCATACCACGTAGGTACTATGTTTGAGATGTATCATATGTACAATTTTTTTCTCTCTCTCTCTCTCTCTTTTTTGTCCTGTGGGAGTAAGTTCACACTTACACAGTGATTGAACGTGCCTAATTAGGATGATCACCTGTTACTTATAAAGAGTTAAAAAGAGTTGTACCTCAGTTTGTTATGTGTGCCTGCATGACGAAGACCCGATGGTCGAACCATTGCAATAAAATATATTTTTTTATGGAGCAGTCAATTCAGTGTGCGGACATTACGTTTGTTCCTTTGCTAGTTTTGGAACAACATGAAGATAAGTAAATGATGAGAGAATTCAAATTTTTGGGTGGAGTATCCTATAAGTAAAGAGTTAGTTACAAACTTACTAGCAGTTACTAAGAACCCAATTCTGCACCTTACGTCCCAAATGGCTGGTGCAACCCTATCCATGTCTCTGGTCTTATACTCATATGTTTACATGGGGGAGGCCAGCAGGGCCTCAGTGTCACTGTGTGGGAGAAATGAAGTGGTCGATGCTTCTTTTAAAACCCATTCGAAGGGTAAACATTGGAGCAATTAATTGCTCAGAACTGCATACAAGTTGGGTGAAGCACATCAGTGGAACATCAACAGCTTTTGCCAGTTACATCAAAGTTTAGAGTCACCGATTTAAAATCACGCTCAAGAGGATGAATGTTTTATTGCTAAAAGTGGAAGGGCACTTAAGTTGAGTGTTTACTTGAAGGACCATTGAAAATTAAAGAAAGATGGGTGTGTTTTTGACTGGGCACAAATCAACAAGAAGATCCGCATAAACATATTTATGTAACCAGTGTGTGGGTGGCTGAAAGATTTACATTTATATGTATAAGTACACTGGGCACAATTGCTGCATCTATAATTACCAGGAGGAAGAGTAAAGGTAGCAGGTTTCACTACAATAGACGAGCACTCTGATCTTACAAGCATGTCACGCAGGTTACTTTGACGTTTAAAAACCAAACGAGGGCCATCTTTAAACATATGAGACAATTTGGAATCGCTAGAAATAATATGCCAATGTTTGTATAAAACCTTACGGAATTCTACACCTAATGCTGAATACTTAACCGAGCAAAACGGACCATTGCCTAATTGTGTTTCATTAGCCATACCACGTAGGCACTGTGTTTGAGATGTATCATATGTACAATTTTTTTCTCTCTCTCTCGCTTTTTCTCTCTTTCCATCTCTCTCTCTTTTCTTTTTTGTCCTGTGGGAGTAGGTTTACACTTACACAGTGATTGAACGTGCCTAATTAGGATGATCACCTGTTACTTATAAAGAGTTAAAAAGATGGGTGTGTTTTTGACTGGGCACAAATCAACAAGAAGGTCCGCATAAACATCTTTATGTAACAGGAGAGATGTACAACATCTCAACCTTAGGCAAATGTTCTCCATCTTTGTGTTGAAGTCAGTATCTAGTGTAGCTTTTCCATCACAATCAAAGCATCAGAGGATGAAATCAAGTGATTTGTCCAGTGGCATCATTGTTGGGTCCAACAATAACATCCTTCATTCTGTTCCATATTTTATGTCATATCAAATGCAATCTATAACAATAAAACTCCAGTTCACTTTAAAAATATTAACGGTGACAAAAACTCTTCCAAGATTCCTGCTGTACCATTTTGTAACCCATAAATCCATGTTTTGATCTCAAGTCAACTTTAAGAGCACTTGGGACAAGACTCTCATGTTTAACATTCTTTGAAAAATACCACAACACCACTGCACTGCTTACTGTGATGAAGCTCATACTTATGAAACGGCACACAAAATTACAGCGTTCGAAGAGTTGCAGTGAACACAACACCACAGAGTACGATGGAACTGTGATAATCAGAATGTGTCTTGTTGTTTTTGTGGTCTTGAGCAAAGTTTCCTGCGTAGACCACTGAGCAGAATAAAACCAGAATAATATCATCCGTTCCCTCAAACCAGCTGTCCACTCATGAAATACGAGCTCTTGTGTAAAATTATATGCAGGAATCTTTGCTGTCATCAGGAATGGAATGTCATAAAATTGTTTTATTTTTACATTTCTATATCTTTCTTTTCATATTTTGTGATGTATTGGTTTTCATTTACTCAATCATTCATCCAAACACTCAGATTCAACCACTAAAACATCTGCCAGTCATTTCTGAGGGTGTAAGAGGTGTGACTTGTGGTTTGCAATGGAAATAGCCTGTGTTGTTAAGATAAATTTTTAATCTGTCACTTTTATTCTGTTGCCAGGGAATGCCGGGACCAAAAGGAGATAAGGTAAATTCACCCACAATACATCAAGCCATCAAGGCATTATGATAGTTGATTCAAAGAAACTTATTCACGAGTATAAGTTAAGAGTTGCTCTCTCCACAGGGTGACCAGGGAGACATGGGTCCCAGGGTGAGTGTCACAAACATCTAATATTATGCTCAGTCAGAGATTGCACTGATCTGAGGATGCCCCTTGACCTGGAAGTCAATTATAAAGCCATTTCCTTCCAGATGGCAGGGCTTGGTTGCTAGCAGTTTTACATTACTGTGTTGTAGTGATGTGCGGATGGCGGTTATATCCGTGGGTCGGGTAATAAAAAAAATGCATTCTAATTATTTGCGGGTGGATAAGATAAATCATTAATGATGCAAATATTAACTACATTCTCTAAATAGGCTACAGAAATTGAATGAAGTGTAAATTAACATATTAACGTTATTCAACAAAACATTATTTAGTCAAGAGCAGTGAGGGATAGGTCTTTTGTTGTCTGATTAACATTAATGACAGATGGCACAGCTTTATTAGGCTGCTTTCACAAGACCTATTTCACGGATCCAATACTTATACACATGCGTTTTCTTTCGCAACTGTTTACATTAACTTAAAAGTCCGTGTAAAGAGAATTCTGAGAATTGTTTCTAAACACATTACAAATGTTAGAAATGTATTGCTGAAACACATTACAAAGACTCTGAACTATATAGTACTGAATTGTGGAGTTAAACTGTTAAACAGTTTTTCACCAATTCTGTGTTCAGGATTTATTGGGCGGGGCTAAAACGGTGGCTTGATGACGCAATGGAACCACCGAGCATGGCCCCACCCCTAATACTATAATAACTATGTTGAGAGGTCAAGTTCTTAGTTCATCTTTTTGAATGTCTGTAATGTTAGATATACAGATTCTAGGCAGGGACGGTTCTAGGGTGAATGGATACCTGGGTCTTAACCCAGAGACATCAATATGCGGCAGAATACATACAATTTAAAAACATGGAGCGTTCACAATTTGCATCTAAAAATGCATGGAAACGCGAGCTGTACAGCTTTCTCTTCTTTCAAAGCGCACCGGAGCTTGTACTCTCTTGGTGTTTGCCGTTGCTAAGCAACCATGAGCCGCGCTCGCCTTGAAGACCATGATGAAGACCAGACGAGAAGGTTTCAATTTGCCGCGCGTCTACAATTAAATAACGAACTTGCACGCGCAAACATGTATGGCTGTATAAATCCAATTAAGCTACTACAGGTAGCATCAGTAGCATCCATTCAGGTTGTAGCGGTATTTGACAGTTGAGAGAGACGGCTGCTTTCCCGCGAGTGGGCGTGGTTTCAGTGCAGACAGCGGACACGCCCCCAGCATTTGAGAGCAGAGTGTCCTGCTTATTTTTCAAAGATTTTGATAACTTATTTTAGTTACTTGGCATTTTTTTTTTATCATTCAAATTTGGCTGGGTGGTTAATAACACATTTTTCTGTTGTGTGACAAACTCAGAACACGTATTTTAATATCACTTTACACGGACTTTAAGACAAAACCAACAGTGCTTATGAGGATACTCGCCAGGACGACCATTTTGACGTCATTTTGTGTGTATTTGTTCACTTAAGCGCAACAAGATTTGCTTGCAAACTCAATTTGGTACTCGCAGTGCGCGCTTTGGATGTGACTGTGAGCGCACAGAAAAGCGCCTATGGAGAGCGCGAGTGCCGAATGATTTAAAAAGACGTGAAAATAATAAATTTTTGTGATGATGCAACAATGACCGATTAGGAAATTGACAATTCTATCAACTGTACCGAAACGTGAGCTAAAGTCTTGTATCGCAGCGTGCAGCTCTAGATGCGCCGATGTGAAGAGAAGGTCAAAGATATAGGATGCAGTAGCCTACAGCTGAATCACTCGCGCTGTTTTCAAAGGTCTGATTTGTTTGTGTGGATTTATTTACTCATCTAACCTATATACTATACTGAATAAATGTTTTGCAGTAATTTCCCCCATTTTAAAGTTGAAAGCTGCGGGAATGAGTAATGCGATATATGCACAATCCCGCTCCGAAATTCAGGACCTAATTAAGCATAACTATTATACAGAGGACTGTGAAATAGATTTCCATGACTTTTCCAAAGCTTTCTGGGTTTATTTATTTTTCCAAACCTTTCCAGGCCTGGAAATTGCTGTTTTAAAATTCCACAACTTTTCCGGGGTTTTCATGACCATACGAACCCTGAATGTGACGATCGAGTGCGGTTATCTAAATCAGACAAAAATATAGGTGAGGGCGGTTGGCGGGTGGATAATTTATTTGAAGCTGCGAATTCGGGTGACAATTTAGCTCATCCGTGCATCACTACTGTGTTGATAGACGTAAAATCTTTATCTGTTCAACTAATTCCAATTACAACCTCAATGTGGTATTCATCACTGTACCCCTGCATCCACCAAGCCAGTTTTCTCCTCATCCACGGGGAAAAACTGTGAGCCTTGACAAATCAGGAATTCGCCAGTACAGATCGCACCGCTTTTCTATCTATATCTACTTGAACTATCATTTAAATCATTTGGCTCCCTATGCTTCTTTTCCACCATACCTCATGACCATTCAGCACAATTAGAAACATGTGCTTTGGCTGCTCTCTTTCTTTATGTTAAGAACATGTGTTGTATGCGCTACACTGTTTTTGCTTTACGCCATCAGTCTGACAGTAGAAAAATGAACCAAATCATTGAGAGTGGTGACATGAGCAGACAGGAAAAGGAAAACAGCCTCTCCCATGGGCCGTGTTCCTCTTTTTGTGTGGATGTAAGAGTCAAATTAGCGCTTTTTCAACTGCATTGAATCAGGAGGAGTATGACCCTTTGGAATCCATTAAAGCTCTCATGGGACAAGGACCCCTTGACCTGGAAGTCAATTAAAGCCGTGTTTCCTTCCAGATGGCAAGACTGGGGTTTGTAGTGCAGGTGGATAGTTGACCTTATGCTTACTCCTGACTTGTGACTTTTGCCCTTTGCCCAGACATAGAAGCAGATCAGACTCACAAAGTAGTCTTTGTGGTATCTGAGGCAGCCAAGAAGAATGTTCTGCTAAGTCGTATGCAGGGTTGTGCACCATTCAGAACTGAATTGAGAATTCTGTTTAGTTTCCAGTTTGATTCCTGAATTTGAAATGATGTAGCAAATAGGGCTGTGTATCACCAGTAAAGTCACAATACGATACGTATCACGATACACAGGCCACGATACAATACGTATCATGATACATGACTACACTGAATTTCACCTCAGAAGAATTTAGTAAAGCAGCTGTTTATTAAACACTGCATACTATAGGGCCATTCCTAACTATTGCCAGAGCAGGCAGTTGATGTCTGCATTATGAAGGGCCTCTATAACTATTACCTGAACTAATATAGTTGAACTAATATAGGTAATGGCATTTGTATCATTGGGCACTCCCCACCAGGTAAAATATTCTGATTGTTTGTATCTTGTTTTTAAGCCCATAAATAATAATATACTCGTTCTAATAAATTTATATTGTAATGCATGCATATTAATATATTTACTGTATCTAACGCACACACGTTCACTCAAACAGATCACGTTGCGGCCGCACACAGACATTCAGCAACACAAACTTTTTAGTGCTGCCCTGCAATTTTATCAATAAAATAGCTTAATCGCTCAAGAGCTACATTATCTTTCTTAACGAGGAGCTGGTAACATCATTGTTTCTAAAGGAATTTCAGCCATAGCTTCACTGTTAATAGAGAAACGCGGCAAAGCGGTGGTAATTCATACATACAGCCTCTCTCTCCCTCTCTTTTGTAAATGAACAGTTGTTGAATTACACTTTTCTGAGACTAGAATATCGAAGTGGAGATAGCTAAACTGCAAGCTAACCAGTGTTTTCAGAAAGCAAGTGTGTAGTTATACTTAGCAGGTATTTCCGTATTGCTCAAGTGGGAAGCTCTGTCTTGGGGATTTCGTCTCTTTATATCAGGCAGACCAGTTGTGTTCCTCTGCGGCCAGATTAAACCTTGTTGTAGCCAATATATTATACTCTATTCATTATTTTTTAGAAACCTCGCACTTTTCTACTCAATTTTAAACGGTGTTCTTGTATTCAAATTAAGCGCGGTCCTCTGCTGCACATGTGCCACAATATCGATACAGAGACAACTGTATTGATACTCGTATCGTCAAATCTCTGTGACAATACATCGTCGTAGCGATATATATCGAAATTGAATTGAAATTTAAAGGAATTCACATAACTTTAAATTAGAAAAGCAAAGTTTGTCAAGAATAACTTTGCATGTTGACTTGACAAAGCCTTGTTTAAAGTTCTGGGGGAAAAGGTTTAAAAGGTCACGAAGACTGAGGGTTTATAGGTCTTACATATAGATAGATCATGTCGAAGAGACTTACCTTCCAGAATACCCCTAAAATCCATCTAGCAACAACCCAGAACACCAGAGCAACAAACTAAAAACTGCAAGGTAATATTTTGTAACCATGAAGATCATGTTGGCAAGTTGTGCATGGGCAAGCACCCATTTTCTGCTGACGAAATAGAAATGTAGCTTAGGCATGCTGTGGTTGTTCTCTACGGCTTTTCAGTACAGATCCTGCAGAATAAGTTTTTGTGCACAAACTCCCTTGACAATCTGTGAGAAAGAAAAATCATGAAAACGTTTCTCCTGGGAAAAAGTAGTCTTTTTTGTGAATCCGTTGCAGACCTATCTAACCGCAACTCTAAACATAAACCTCATTGCCATGTGCTCCCATTGAAAGTTAATCATATCCAGAAGGTGTATTTGGGCTTGGTTTCTTAAAACAAAAGAATAGCCAGAATAACTCTCACAGGATTCAATTTCAAGTTGAAGCTCAGTTCTGCACAGAAGTACAATATAAGATGTCATCACCCTCCATTATATGTATCGTAACAATGTCATTCTCCGAATCATCTCCTCTTTCTCCCTTATGTCATTTCCTGCCTCCGTTTTCTTCTATATGACCTCTGACCACCCAGGGACCACCGGCCTACGCTGCCTCTGCAGGCCTGCTCAGTAATCAGATTCTCACGGTTAAGGTTTGTCCTTCCCAGCCTATCATCCCTTGTCCATGTTCACAAACATCTGTGCCTCATACCTTACTTTATTTCACTTTGTATTTCCTCTTCTCCTTTGTTCCCACAACCCTTTACGCTGAGGGAAGATGGTGCAAACTGAATCTGTTTCTCCAGCTGTGATTACTGGCATCACTGCTTTCTTTCTTATTTACTCTGTCCATCTTTCTCATTATCTGTCCTCTGCTGTTAGATTGTCTTCCCTCGCTATGAGCATGGCTTTCTCTCGGCTACAGCTGACCACCACACTTTTCACAGGCACCTTCTAAAGGTAGAGCTGGATTTGTGCATGCATGCCTTGCTGCTTTTCTCATTTTCTCCATTTCTTCTGTGTCCTTGGCCTCAATTAGCTCATCTGGTAGTTTACAATGTTGTGTTGCATGCCTGTTTTGAATTTCAAAGAGAGGATAATTGTTGTGTTTATTGACAAAAGAGACAAAAACATGTTTGCCAGACCACAGCAAATAATCAAGCCAAAATAACTTTTTGCCTGTTTTAGCCGTAAAAGTGTCTCGCATTAACTTAATATGTTAATCAAGAATCGTTTTTGTGAGGAACAGACATTTCTTCATACATAGCCGCTCCTTGAAGCTTCAGCCCCTGAATAATTTTAGCATTTGCCGCAACCAAACTCAGTATCAGTGCTCAGAGTATCAGTGGTTATGAGAGACTAAATGAATATGAAACATGGTTAGTATAACCAATGTAGGTAAAGTACCTATTCAAGACCAGAAACAACAGTGGAACAAAGACAATATCCAAATACTTGTTCTCTCTCTGTATTTAGGGTGATCAAGGTCAGGCTGGGCCCCCAGGACCTCCAGGAACACCTGGTCCCAGAGGGCCTCCAGGAAACACAGGCAGAGATGGGCCGCAGGGCCACCCAGGAGAGCCGGTGAGACACTTGCATTTTATCTCACATGGTCTTTTGTGTCTGTGTCTGTACTGAGCTCACTCATTCTACAGCTGTAGTGACTCATATATGAGTCACACTGTGCTGAAGACCCCGCTCAGAAGACCAGGTGCAGCTTCTCACTGAGCTGAACCCTGTGCTCAGTGTTGGGTTCAGATATATTGCATTTGCTTCTACATTTGTGTTCTTGGCAGATGCTCCCATATCAGTGACATGGTTTTAAAAATACATAGATTGTTTAAAGGTGCAATAGGTGATTGTCTTCAAAAACATTTTTTGTTATTCTGGTTGAAAGTCTCTTCACATCCCGATAGCAATCAGTAAGTTAAGTGGTCTAAATGTATTTATATGTTCTGTGGAAGGCGTAGGACCAAGAAATGTTCATCCAATCAAAACGCTCGTTCCAAGCATTTTGATTGACTTTCCTACCTGCCTGTTAGCTGTTTGCATACCTCTGCGCACCCAGTTTGCACACACAGGACACGTCATCAGCGCGTTCACATATGCTATGCCGACAGAGCGAGAACAAACATCAACAACCCGATCTTCCTTCGTGGTACTGTAGTACTTTTACTAACTGTACTATAAAGTTTTCTCACCGGTGTATGACATATGATGTATTGTAGTAATGTTGTCGCTGGTCTGTTCGCGTTCATGCGTTCAGGAGGCGTGGCTTTGGACGCCGATTTGCAGGGAGGGTGGAACGTTCGCTTTCAGTGCTATCAGGCTAAAGTTAACATTTTCAAAGATCTCTTGCTGCACCTTTAAGACAGATAGCTGTACATTTCAAGTGCAATGGTTGCTATGTGTTTAGAGTCACTTAAGTGTATTGACAAGGGTTTTAGTGCATTGCTTTGTGGTATGCTTCAGCTGTTTGAGCATATTGAATTGGTGAGGCAGACAACTCTGATTGGCTGTTCAAAGCCTTAAAGTACAAAGAGCTCACCCCCAAGTTTCTTTAATATTTCTTAGAGCCTGTGCACCTCTTTTTGTGTAATGGATTGCCAGTCAAGGCATCCTTAAAACCCTCATCTTTGAATACGGTTTCTTTAACATTTGTGACCCTGGACCACAAAACCAGTCTTAAGTCGCTGGGGTATATTTGTAGCAATAGCCAAAAATACATTGTATGGGTCAAAATTATCGATTTTTCTTTTATGCCAAAAATCATTAGGATATTAAGTAAAGATCATGTTCCATTAAAATATTTTGTAAATTTCTTACCATAAATATATCATAAAATTTTTGATTAGTTATATGCATTGCTAAGAACTTCATTTGGACAACTTTAAAGGCGATTTTCTCAATATTTAGATTTTTTTGCACCCTCAGATTCCAAATTTTCAAATAGTTGTATCTCGGCCAAATATTGTTGGATCCTAACAAATCATGCATCAATGGGAAGCTTATTTATTCAGCTTTCAGATGATGTATACATCTCAATTTTGAAGAATTGACACTTAAGACTGATTTTGTGGTCCAGGGTCACATTTAGTTTTGGATTAACTTGTAGTTGTTTCATCTTCCATCACCTGAAAAATCACATGAAGCTTCAACATGCTGTTCTCAGTAATGCATTGTATAACAGTCTGTGGAATCGTGAGATACTTAGTGATTGAACTTGCAGCTACAGAGTAAAGTAACTCTGAGGGTTTATGCATTTGTAGTAAATTCCCTATGTTTTCCTAAACCAGTTTATCCCAACATATGTTCAGCACTTTATTTCCTTTTCAGACTACCATCTAATCCAAACAAAGAATGGTGCAATGATGAAGGGCAAAAATTCTCACCCTGCTCTCTCCCTCATATTGGGAGCAGATGTTCTGGGGTCAAGAAGCTCAAAGGCCATTTCCTGTTATTGTATCCCAAATTGTGTTTATATATGCCTAAGTGAAACCACCTCATTAGGCCTGATGCTGTGCCTTTGTCTTTCTCAGAAGTGCTGTGGAACATGACAAACAGACACGGCACTATAGCACATATTAAGATAGTAGATGTTTCTGTTTAGTGTCTGTAGGAATACGTGAAGACGTACAAATTAATTTGATTTTAGGCAAGTGTTATGCAATATTTATTCAATGTTAAATCCGTAGCTGACTTGAATACATCCTTAGAAGCTTACAGGACGTCTGCCAGAACAGTCTGAAATAGATGTTTAAAAGGCCATTGTGTGGTTGTTTACTGTTGTTTTGGTGTGTTCCAAAGTTACACTCCCACTAGCTGAATAACCTTGTCTGCGTTTAGAGAAAGAACCTGTGTCACTTCAGAGCTGCTGTCTGTAAAGAACTTGGGTCATTTTCACCTTTTCTTCACTAATTTGAATAAAAGTAAAAGATTAGATTTAAATAGTTATACTATACATCATAGATCTAAAAAGGTCTAGCATTTTAGTGGACAGTCAAAACAGACCTGCTCCTTTAAATATGACTAATTTCTTATGTTTGCTCTCTAAAAACAGGGTCCTCCTGGAAAAGATGGAAATGAGGTAGAACATCATACTTTTATTTATTTATTTTTACTTTTTATGAACTCATATTTTATTATTGATCTACAACTTAATGGAATTAAGTAATGCTGTTAAACAAGAGTGACGTCATATCTTAATTATGCACTGGCTTATGTAATGCATATTTTCCCTACAGGGACCAAGAGGGCCACCTGGCATGCAGGTATATACATGTGTCTATGAACATATGTGACCCTGAAGCACAAAACCAGTCATAAGTACGGGTATATTTGTAGCAATATCCAAAAATACATTGTATGAGTCAAATTTATCCATTTTTCTTTTATGCCGAAAAATCATTTGGATATTAAGTAAAGATCATGTTCCAAGAAGATATTTTGTAAATTTCCTACTGTAAAAATGTCATTTTTGATTCGTAATATGCATTGCTAAGGACTTCATTTGTACAACTTGAAAGGCGATTTTTTTTTTTGCACCCTCAGATTTCCTGATTTTGAAATAGTTGTATCTCAACCAAATATTGTCCTATCCTAACAAACCATACATCAATGGAAAGCTTATTTATTCAGCTTTCAGATTATGTAGAAATCTCAATTTTGTATGAATCCCTTATTACTGGTTTTGTGGTCCAGGGTCACATATGCGAATCACATGAGTGGTCCCTTAAATATTTTGGACACTTCAGCCAAAATTTAAAATGCATGAATGCGGTATTAATATTAAAATAATAGAAACAACAATATCAAACCAAGTAGTATTTGTAAGATAGTACAATTAAATGCTTAAAGCAAAACACACAAAAAAAGATGTTTCTTTCAAATACTAAAATGATTGAGATGTTATTTAAAAATAAGAAATATATATATATTTGGACCCTGTCAAACATTATTGGAACATCAAATCACCTTGGTACCAGTTTGATGAAAGCAGTTTAAGTAACTAAATGATTAACAAAAGATTTTAAGATTTTGATTAAAGGTTACCGAGACAAATTTTTTTCTTCTGTGTATTAACTTATCACATTAATTGTTCACCTCAAGACTAGCAATGTGTGCTAACAAAGTAAATAGTGTCAATTTTGATGTCATGGAGATTTAAGCATTCAGAATTGTCCAAATACTATATATATGTACATTTAATATTCACTACTACTTATTTTTCATTGCACAGTATTTGCCTACAAAATTAATATCCATTGTTTTCTCATTAAGGGTATGAATGGTGTCAATGGCATGCCTGGCCCACAGGGCCCTGCAGGGGACAAGGTTAGATTTTCACCCCCCTTTTTTCTCTGTTTTCATACACACAAAGACAACCTTAATTTTTATGCAGTTGTTTGGCATATAGGGGGATAAGGGTGCTCCAGGTACTGAAGGGAAGAGAGGGACTGATGGATCCCCTGGCATGAAGGTGAGCTGTCTGTTGAGAAGCTGGTAATTATAATAAGAATATGCAGATATAGTGTTTATGAGATCTATGTAGTTTCATTTAGGTCTGTTTACTGAGTAAGTGCACTTACTGAAACAATACAATAATCCTGATTCCTTAGGGTGAAAAGGGGGATGGTGGAGATCCAGGACCCCAGGTGAATGTTTCACGAAGTCATTTCTTCATTACATATTTCTTTTTTGAACATCTTAGATGCTTGACAGTCATTTCCATCTGTCTCTCTCAGGGACAGAAAGGAGCTACTGGCTTCATAGAAAATGCTGATCTGGATGTTAGACTCAAAGCTCTACAGGTACATTTCAGTTAGAAAAATGGCAATTGTGTAAAGACCCTTTTGTTATCTCCAGTAATTACTTTTTGTATTGATATTTTCTTTGTACCAATAGGGGCCTCCAGGACCTCCAGGAGAGCAAGGGCCAAAAGTGATTTATACATTTTCATTGAACTGTTTTGTCATACACCAGTTACTATTGCTGGGACACATAACACTCAGATATATCTGAAATATGTCTTCGTAACAGGGAGAAATGGGCCTACCTGGGGCGCCAGGAGCAGAAGGAAAGCAGGTTTGTTCATGCACAGTCTGATTATAGTTATACAAGTGCACTGCATTAAATTGCTTGATGTTTCATCCAGGGCCATAAGGGGGAGAGAGGTGATGCAGGAGAGCCTGGAGCAGCAGGGGCAAAAGGGGAAAAGGGGGAAATTGGACTGATAGGGCCTTCAGTGAGTATTACATATTACATATCATGTTTACAGCAACCTTATAAGGTTACGATACATGTTGGTTTGTCATGGCATTTTAGGGTGAAGCAGGGCAAAAGGGAGATAAAGGAGACTCTAGGCTTGAGGACAATCTGGTGAGTTTAAAACACACACTTATATGAACATCCTATGTAATCCAGATGCAACTTAATTGGATTAATCTTGATAACTCTCTTGTAGGCCCAGATTATCTCTTTGCCTGGCCCGCCAGGGCCACCTGGACCACCTGGGCCTGCTGTAAGGAATACAGTTTAATACTTCCTAACTAGATTTTTGAAAAGATAAAAAAAAGCTTCTAAACTTCTTTTTAGTTAAGGAAAGCGAAGCTTACTAAAGCTAAACATACTAAAGCATACCCCCCATTCTATTTCTTTCAGGGATATCATGGATTGCCTGGACCCAAGGTGAGACTGGGAAGCACTGTTGTAACTTAATGTTCATAGGAGATGAAATATTTAACATCAATCTAACATAAATTTAAATATAACATATTTATATATATAAGGGAGAGCCTGGTGAGGCAGTTAAAGGAGAAAAGGGCGATGCTGGAGAGAAAGGTTCACCTGGGCAGCGGGTAAGTTTTGCTGCAAAAACCAATATGCAGAAACCACATCAAGACTGGGTTGATACAATTCTGCTGCTTGTGCTTAGGGTCTTCAAGGCTTTTCAGGGTCTAATGGCTTGGTAGGCCTGCCAGGTGCAAAAGGCGAAAAGGTCAGTGTTTTGTACACCTTAAACGACAAGTTAATAAAGGCCTAAAATGACTACAAATAACCTGTTAATGTTGTTTCTTTTGCCATTGTGGTCTGTTTTCAAGGGGAAACAAGGTGAACCAGGTTTAGATGTAAGTAATCATTATGCTGTTAGTTATGTAAGTATATGAAGTCATTACTTACTGAACATGGCTCTCCTGTGATAGGGTTTCCCAGGGCTTCAAGGAGAAAAGGGGGACAGAGGAGACAAGGGGGAGAAGGTTAATGATTTTTGTGTTTAATACTGCATATATGGTATATTATTTTAAACTCAATTCTTAATGCTGTAAGAGTACAGTCTGACCAGCTTTATTCAAAACAGTTTCAATTTTACCATACCTCTCTAATGTGCTCTTCTTTATTTCAACTTGCAGGGTGACAGAGGTTCAATAGGAAAAAAAGGCCTGAAAGGACAGAAGGGAGAGCAGGGACCTCCAGGGCTTGATCAGCCTTGTCCTGTGGTATGTCATGAAACCACGTGAATGTTGTTGCAATGTTTATTTATTTATTTATTTTTTTTAAATCCCTTCAATGCAAGTGTATGGCAAAGTCAGCTCCATGTGCACGTATTGAAAGAATTTACTACAATTAAAATTTGACATGGATGGGTTTCACTGACAGGACTCCAGTGGGTTTAGAGAACATGATGGGGAGGCAGGGGCTCCATCAGATGCCCCCTGCCCTTTGGTACAGTATGTTATTGTTTTTCTTATGTGTGTGCCCACATCATTTCGATGTTTCCATCCTGGTGCTTGGGGTTCCCTTGTCCACAACCATGAGATCTGACTCTCAGGATGGCTTGGCATAGACCAGAGCTTCTGGAATTCTTTATCACAAGGTTTTTTTTATAATTTCTAACAATGCAAAGTTTGCCCCATACACAAATGAATTCTAATCAGGGACATACAAAACTGCATATTTGTAAAATTGACAACTGTCAAGTGTTAACTTCCATAGTATGAGGAAAAAACGCTATGCAAGTCAATGGGGACCAACTGAAGTTGCTGTCGACTTTATTTCAGTGTGATGACATATTCTGTGACACATGACATCAGTCATAGCCTATTCTACACGAAAAACAAAAATCACAAACAAATTATGTATAATTTCATTTCAAACGAATCAGAAAAATAAAGTGGGTTCAATCCAAACAGCTTAAAAAAAAAAATTAAAATAGATATCTGCAGCTTTCTAAAGGCACTCTATCTGTGCTTGCATTGTTAAATACTCTGTTGTTAGACATTTAAACGTCAATTACACAAAATGTTTAGCATACTGTCTCTGGAAGAAAAAACAACAGTGATTGATTAGCCTATATTTAGTCATTCATTTATTTATTTATTGTAGATGTTATTATTAAAGCTGTAGTCTGTAACTTTTTTTGGTTAAAAATGATCTGAAATCAGTATTTGAGCAAGTACATAACCAGCCAGTGTTTAAAACCTTATCACCTTACTTTAGCCCTAATTTGAGTGGTACAGGTAGGTTTTCGCAGGAAATTCGAGCATGGCCCTGCGTCATTACGTCACGTCTGTAAACATAAAGAAGTTGTCCCAGCTACTAGGCTATCGCATGTGAGGATCCTGCAGGTGGCGGATCGTTTATAGCCTTTTCTCACAGCAGCTAGAATAATTAAATGTATCATTTTGATAGCGGATTGTAATCCAGAGAGGATTATGTGTTTATGAAACACATGTGAATGAAATTAAATGATATTCCAGTTTTAAATGTGCTTCTGATTACAGATAGCCTGGGATTACAAAAGATTTGTATTTTAAAGAAAACCAGTTCAAAGGGAGCATAGTTTGCTTTTTGGGTTAAAATTATTTCTTAATATGAAATTTGAATGGCATGACAATTAGATTTGACTGTACAGAAATTGAAATCTACACGTTAATACATACTATACTCATAGTCACGCAATGCTGATGTTGTTAACATGAATCATTTGAGAATAAAGTATAACAATAATAATAATTTGCACGGTTTGATGTGATATGAGCTAACCAATCGTTAGATTTAATCACCATTGGTAGCGCAATTTATTGTAATGCTTTTTTCCTCAGTCAGAACAAACATGGCAGACTTGTTACTTGTTCAGATGGCAATATACGGTGAAAATTCTTATTTGGGTCATATATTCCAAGACGTAGGCTAGAATCTGTGATTGCGAAACACAGTAAACATGCAAACCAGTGCGTGACAGATTGCCACACATTCACCTCAAAACATTAGATTCATCCGCGCTGGAGCCGTGCCAGAGCACATCCCACGCAAGTAAGATAATTCCGCAAGCAACTGCAATTCCAGGTTTTCAAACAGAGATGGCGACAAAGAGGCAAAACTTACAGACTGCAGCTTTAAACAAAACTTTTTGCTGAAATATCCACAACATATAAGAGTGCATGGTTTATCTGTCGATCAGATGCGTGTGAAAGTTGCATTCATTATTGTAGCAACAGTAGACTCCTGGTGCATTGTTGACAGAAAAAAAGTCAAGATTAGGAGAATAATGTTGTGTCGTGATAATGAGAAAACAACTTTTATGACGAAATCATGAGAAAATTTTGTTCAATTAATCACAAGAAAAAATAATAATCCATGGCCCACTGGGACTTCCATATTTTTCAGTCTCACTAAACACTAGCTAGGTGGTTCACGGACAACTAGTTAACCAACCAGAAAACATACTATCCCTAATTCTAACTCCAGTGTAAGTAGATTGAATCTATGTCTTGCCCAATGAGAATATAGGTCACATGAAAGAAATAATCATACCTACCTGGCTTTGCGATCGTGTTCATCTGAGCTGTATTGACAATGTGTTGTGGTTCACATTCAGACTTACTGCTAAAGGTGTTTCTCTGTGGGTTAAGCCCAATGAATTCTTCGGTTTTTACATATACACGAGGATTCGCTTGCAGTGGGCGTGATGCAAATTTCACCACCAGAATAGAACGATTATACTGGACGCACACCTCACGACTTTTGTGTTTTTTGCACATGCTTTGGTTGCAAATGCCCACTGAATTTGTTTTGTACTAATCAGTTGGGCCGTTGTTTCACAATAGAAAGTAGGGATGTGCGGGTCTAGTCGACTAAACGGTACAGCTCCTGCTAGTCGACACTGAAATCAACAGTCAAAAAGTTACCATAATTTTAACGTTACATTTAAAACATTTTAACAAGCTAAAATAAAATTTTTGAAAAATAAATATCAAAATATTTAAATATATAAATATTTTTAAAAGTGTATCTGGGCGGAAACTAACGTTACATTTTTACCTCAGACCTCGTATGCCTTTTCTTCATGTCAGTTGTGGCGAGCTCGAAATGACCACGCGAAAGACCAGCAAGGTGTGGGATTATTTTGAATTAGAAGGAAACGGAAAAGTTTTGTGTAAACTGTGTAATGTCAAATTGGCTTACAATAACTCTACTGGAGCGATGCGGAATCATATTCAATACAGGCACGTATGCGTTAGCTTGGAGTCTAGCCAAAGCCAGCAAATGTCAATCATGTCATTCACTACAATCCGCCGCTGCGGTCCGTGATCCCATCCGCACCGTCTATTTCTCGAAGACCCACTTCGGTGGTGGTGCGGGATTTCCAGGCTCTTTTCGAAACTGTCTGCTTGCTTGTAGTTATCTCTCTGCGTGCCTGTAACTTCAGTTCTTGCAGAGCGCGTTTTTTTTTTCAAGTGCAGAATCGCCTCTAGTCCGTCTTTCGCCAGACCATGTTAACATGTTAAATTCACTGAACAAATGCACATGCTCTGAGTAAGTAAAACGAGCATTGTTTTGTTTTTAGACAATATAGCCAAGCCAACATGAAGTACATTTTTAAAAGCTGTTTTAATGCCATTCCTTGATGAACTTTCCTATTGTTTTTGACTTGTGTTTTAATATGTTGGCTAACGTTATATGAAAATGAAGAATTATATGAAATGTCAGTCCATTTTCCATTTCTGCATTGCTCCAGCTGATCTGAATAAATAAGCTATGCACTGGTTTATGTTGAGTGTATGCTCTTCCTTATTTTCTGTTCAACGACCGCCTAAAATTAAATGATAACAACGTGAGGCAAGCATACGGCATAATCGTGACCTATTTTTAGCAGATTTCATTGAGGGATTTGACAGTGTGATGCAAAGATTAAGTATTTCAAGTGTAGGCTGTTATACACGCACAGTTTTTTTTTCTTTTTGCCATTTTTTTGGGGGTTTCTAGCTTTTAGACTAGTCGGATACAAAACTTCCGTTTAAATGACAGTCAAATTAGTCGTAGCGCACATTCCTAATAGAAAGCAAAACTAAAAAGACTGAACAATGTTAACAAAATACTGGAGACTGCAACAACAACAGATACCAGCATTGAAAATAGCTTGTCAAGTCAAGTCACCTTTATTTATATAGCGCTTTTAACGATACAGATTGTGTCAAAGCACTTAACAGTATCAAATTAGAGGATAGAGTGTCAGTAATGTATAAAGATAAGATTAAACACTCAATTTTCAATTAAAGGCATTTCATTATTGAATTCAGAGATGTCATTGTCTAGCTCAGTTTAGTTTAAATATTATCTGTGCAATCAAATCGGCGATAATCGCTAGAAATTAAGTGTATGTATGTTGTGTATGCTTGTACGTGAGAGTTACGAGATAGCTGCAACTTTACTTTAAAAGAGTACAAAGATGTTTTTATGGATAACTTTTGAAAGAAAATAGAGCAGACACTGGACAAAGATGAAGCTTTCTATGCGTACAAAAACGAAGTATACTTTGGGCTTTAGTGTGCTTCCTTTAGTCCAGGGGTGGGGAACGTTGATCCTGGAGGGCCGGTCTACCTGCAGAGTTTAGCTCCAACCCTGAAAAAAGAAATACCAACCCGTATCCTGAAGACCTTGATTAGCTTGTTCAGGTGTGTTTAATTAGGGCTGGAGCTAAACTCTGCAGGGACACCGGCCCTCCAGGATCAACATTCCCCACCCCTGCTTTAGTCGCACATAATCATTGGTGGCAGGTTTCAACTGTGAGCAAGTGTGCTGAACACATCCTGAAAAGTGAAGCCAAAACATTCCCCAAGTGGCTGGACCCAGTATAGGACATAAACCCCATTGGTTATCTAATAGGATGTGAAAAAAAAAAATAAATAAAATTACACTTAGAATATTTTTTTTCCAAAGATGGCTTACGTCATTTTAAGTAGTTCTTATCATGCTGATGCATGTTCAAGTGTTCATTTTTCTAATAAGTTTGCTTTTAGTTAGTTATTTAATGCTATAGAAAAACGGGGTGTGGTGTCATGATTGTGATTGGGTCTGTGGGAGTTTGGGTGTGACTTAGATACAGAGGCTTCACCTCACGTTCACTACTGCACAGACTCAGGCTCCAAAAAATGAACCACTATTGCACAGACTCTGGCTTCAAATTATGTTGTTTTCGCAAAGATGACAGTGACCATACTGAGATGTTTTGGTTTCACTTTTCTATAATCCCAGGGCTCTTGACTCATTCTTCCCACTGGTCGTGCTGGTGTGTGACTAACTTTCCCAGCACATGACTTTTTCCCATGCACCAGCACATGATTTTTATTTTTTGCTACAACATGGGATTAATGGATGCTAATGAATAGTTTTTCCATTATCATAGTTTATAGATGCTAACAGAAGCAGGATTAAAGGTGCTTTATGCAATTTTTTAACTCTTCTAAAGCCAAAAAATAACATATGTTTGTAGATATTAAGGAAACATGTTACGTTTACATAGCTGTTTCTCTGAAAAATAATGCCATAACCAGTAGCCACCTTTGCGGTCGTGCTGAAAAAGCACTCGTAATGAAAGCGCCTCTTTCGGTCTCTTCTCGCGATCAGTGAAATCTGACTCCTGCTACACTGTGCTGTGGCTCTGCAGTGTGCGCTGTATAAAGCATAGCAGATGCTTTGGAGCAGAGCAGACCATGCACTCGCACAAATGTAACCACGTCAAATTTTAACTCACACATTCTCAAAAAAAATGGCTGCAGTCTAGAGCCCTGAGTCTATCTTTTTTACGGTCTATGTGTGTTAGCCCCTCTTTCCTCCCCACGTCATTAGTAACACCCCTTTTCCACCAATGCAGATTGAGTGCTGGTTTGGAGCCAGAGCCTAGTTTCAAACCGGTTCTTTGTTTTTCGACACCCAAAGCACCAGCTCTGAACCAGGAAAAGTGGTTCGTAAGTAGCACCAAAACATTGCTGGGCTCGAAGTAAGAACCGCTTTGTGTCAGGGGCTGGGGGCAGGGTTACCGTGACCAACAAAATACTTTTGACCGCCATATTTGAAATAACATCTAAACATGAACACGTTGGGTTTGCTGTTTGGATGCCGATGTAGGTTCTTAAAGCCATGGACATCAATAGAAACGCAACGTCCACCATTGTTGATGGTGTTTAGGCTTGTTCAGGATGCATCGGTGCCGGGTGGACCGATCGGCGCGTGGCACCGGTGCGCCGCGGGAGTGACTGGAAGGCAGATGGCTCTTTATGGTTTTGGATCATTCCCAATGCATCCCAAACAAGCCCGTTGTGTTTGGCGCTAGCGTAGCTAGGGGAAATAAAACATATTCAGATGACATATTCAGTAACGTAAGACCTGGCTCTGTGGTGGCTCTCTCGCCAGTGGAAAGGCAAACCGGTTCTTAGAAGGCTCGTTAG